>NC_139516.1:119798674-120330598 GCF_947247035.1 Vipera ursinii | reverse complement strand
ATAATATAATATAATATAATATAATATAATATAATATAATATAATATAATATAATATAATAATATAATATAATATAATAATATAATATAATATAATATAATATAATATAATATAATATAATATAATATAATATAATATAATATAATATAATATATATAATATAATATAATATAATATAATATAATATAATATAATATAATATAATATAATATAATATAATATAATATAATATAATATAATATAATATAATATAATAATATAATAATATAATATAATATAATATAATATAATAATATAATATAATATAATATAATATAATAATATAATATAATATAATATAATATAATATAATATAATATAATATAATATAATATAATAATATAATAATATAATATAATATAATATAATATAATATAATATAATATAATATAATATAATATAATATAATATAATATAATATAATATAATATAAATATAATATATAATAATATAATATAATATAATATAATATAATATAATATAATATAATATAATATAATATGCAAACACAAACAATAGAAAATAATTCAACCAGTGTCTTAAACTTTAAAAGAACTGATTTTAACAAATTCAGAGAGAACCTAGGAAAGATTCCATGGATGAAAATCCTAAAGGGGAAAACAATTCAAGAAGCATGGGAAACTCTGAAAAATGCTATCATAAAAGCCCAGTCCAACACAATACCACTGAAAAGAAAAACAAGAAATTCAAGAAGAAACCAGCATGGCTGCACAAAGATCTCTCAGACAAAGACTAAAAGGACAAGTACAAAAAATGGAAAGAGGGACACTTAACTAAGGCTGATTATCAGCAGACAGCCAGAACATGCAAAGATGAAGTCAGGAAAGCAAAGGTTCAGAATAAACAAGACTTGCAACAGAAATCAAGGATAATAAAAAAAGTTTCTTCCAACATATTAATAACAAGAAAAAGGTCAAGGAAACTGTAGGTCCACTAAAGAGAGAAGATGGCAAGGAAGTAACAGGCAATAGGGAGAAAGCCGAGCTGCTTAACTCTTTCTTTACATCAGTCTTCACACAAAAAGAAATTATAGCCCAACATACCAAAAAAACTACTGCCAAAGACAAACTAGAAACAAAAATTGAAATAAGCAAGAAAATGGTAAGAAGACACCTATCTGACCTTGATGAATATAAATCGCCAGGACCTGACAGATTACATCCCAGAGTTCTGAAGGAGCTGGCAGATGTTATCTCAGAACCATTGCACCATATCTTTCAAAAATCCTGGAGCACTGGGGAAGTACCTGAGGATTGGAAAAGGGCTGATGTGGTTCCCATCTTCAAGAAAAAAAATCTACTGCTTAGTAAGCTAGAGAAAGGTGGAATAGACAACATCACCACCAGATGGATTTGTAGCTGGCTGACAAACCATACTCTATGAGTAGTCTTCAATGGCACTACATCCTCATGGAGAGAAGTAAGCAGTGGGGTACCACAAGACTCCATCTTAGGCCCAGTACTCTTCAATATCCTCATAAATGACTTAGATGAGGGAATTGAAGGGGAACTCATCAAATTTGCAGATGACACTAAACTGACAGGAATAGCCAACATGCCAGAAGACGAGCTCAAGATCCAAAAAGATCTTGACAAACTTGAACAATGGGTCCTATCCAACAAAATGAGTTTCAATGTGGAGAAAAGCAAAGTTTTACATTTAGGCAGGAAAAAACAAAGATAGAAGTACAGATTAGGTGAGACCTGGCTCAAAAACAGTAACTGTGAGAAGGACCTTGGAGTCCTAATGGATGATCACTTGACTATGAGCCAGCAGTGTGCAGCCGCTGCCGAAAAAGCTAATACAATCCTGGGTTGCATAAGCAGGGGCATAGAATCAAGATCACGCAAAGTATTAGTACTGCTTTAGTACTGCTTTAGTACTAATTAGTACGCTGGTGAGATCACACCTGGAATACTACAACCAATTTTGGTCACCATACTACAAAAAAGATGTTGAGACCTTGGAAAAAGTTCAGAGAAGAGCAACTAAGATGATTAAAGGCCTGCAGACTAAAACATATGAATGGCTGCAGGTCTTAGATTTGGCTAGTCTAAAAAGAAGAAGAAATAGGTGTGAGATGATAGCAGTATTCCAGTATTTGAGGGGCTGCCACAAAGAAGAGGGGGTGAAATTATTCTCCAAAGCACCAGAGGGCAGGATGAGAAACAATGGTTGGAAACTGATCAAAGAGAGAAGCAACCTGGAATTAAGGAGAAACTTCCTGACAGTGAGGACAATTAACCAGTGGAAGAGTTTGCCTTCAGAAATCATGGGCGCTCCATCACAGGAGGTTTTTAAGAAAAGACTAGACAGTCACTTGTCTGAAATGGTATAGATTTTCCTGCTTGAGCGGGGGAGGGGGGCTGGACTAGAAGACCTCCAAGGTCCCTTCCAGCTGTATTCTATTCTAAATTAATTTCTTGGGCCAAGACTTAGAGAAGCGAACCAAGTTTTTAATGACTTAAGAAAGGTCATCTGGATCAGGGCCATCCAAATGTCAGAGAGTATGTGGTTCCACTGGCCAGGTTCAGGAATAGAGAAGGCAGAGATGAACCCTCAGTGAAGGCTACCTTGATTTTTTAATGTTTTTTTTTCTGGGCACATTTTGGTAGCTATCCAGTATTTAATGCTAGACCAGGGTTTGTGCTAATATTACTCCTGATTTTGTTGCTTTGTTAAACATTAATTCATTTAAACACTAATTTATTTAGAGTGAAGAACTTGAAATATTTGATCAAAAAAAGTAAAAAATCTAGCATGAGAGGAAGAATGTGGTTTCATTTTAAAAAAGGGAATTGTATAACCTCATTTCCTCTACTGCAGAATTACTCAGCTGTGCTGACTTCTTAAATGTGAACAGTTTGACTTGCTTTAGCATTTCTGAAGCTTCTCTTGATGAAATATCCATTAGAAAAAATTCCCAGCAAAATGAATATTAATAGGAAAAACTAAGCAAATAGTTAAATGATTAAAAGATGTGTTCCTCAGAAAGAAAATAACACAGTACATATCTAATTCGTCCTGTTGGTAAACCTATAATGATATATCTTGGATTGGTCAGCCTTGAGATGAGGTTGGCAATTTCTGACTAAGGGATTCAAATATGTGAACAACCAGTTCTCTGTGTAGATGCCACTTCCGGAAGTCCATTCTGGGCCTGGGCAACAAAAAATTAGCTACCGATTCTGCAGAAGTGGTGCGAACCGGCTGAATCCCACCACTGGTTACACTCCTTCTTATGTGATGTACCAATAACTGCAATCAGGTGAGTGAGACCTAATACAGAAAGTGGACTGAACTGGATCAAAGCAAAAATTACAAGCTTAGGGCACATTAATATATAACTAACATGTTATACTTTATTTCTTAAAAAATGTTTCTAACCTATAGGAGTTTTACTGTAGAGTTCCTGTATGCTAGCTAGTGAAAGCTGTCCTGGATTCTACCACCACCATTTCTTCGCTACTCAACATGTTTGATGTATAGCTCCACAACTTTATGGACAACCCCCTCCCCCCACACTTCTTGATTGATTAAATATTGCTATGTAATCTCTTGAAATGAATATTTGTATATTTCATTAAGGCACATCGCCTCACATTAAATTTGCCTCCAGATTCATTCATAAACAGAAGCGTGTTGGTGCCACTTATATACAATACATCAAAGCATACAAGCTTTCCTTGGCACATATACTGTACTATATCAGAGGTTCATCTCTCTCCCTGTTAGCAATTCTCATCAGCAATATGGAGAGGGAAGAGGAGACAACAAGTTTTCTTAACATCCTGTTTGCAGGTTGCTGGTTTTGCATTGCCAAGTATTTTAATGGGAGAGAGAAATAGGAATCCCACGATTTCTCAACCTTTTACTAAAACTGTCTGATTTTTCAGTACTAACAGCATCAAGAAACCAACCAGCCATTTCTGTCAGAAATATAAACCGGACAATCAGTTGGTAAGTAGAGGAGTAGGGCTTCTGTGGCTAACAGTTTTGTGTGGTCCTAGGTTGTGCATTCAAGAAGGCAGCTTGTAGACAAACACAAATACAAAGATTTTTTTGTCTCCAAACAGAGATAGATAGAATATTTGTTTCTTCTATTTCTGACTCTTCTTGCTAAATGGATAATTGTTTATCTTCACATCAGCACCCTGGCTTTTTTTGAGTCATAAGGTTCTCCAATACTTCACATTCCCTTAATGCTACCTTGCTTCCAAATAGAGCAGAAGTTGCTTCCAAGTCATTGCTTTCGTCATTGCTTTCCTACTACTAAGGCCTATTAATTACTTCTGTTGTTACTTGTGTTACTTGTTACTTGTGTTACTTCTGTTTCCTACATTTTTTTAAAACACAAATTCAAATACTTACGTATCTTTTTCCAAGTCCCGCTTTAAATAAAAATGGGCAAGTATGAACCTTTAGGAGAATTTGCTTAAGTGTCTCTTTCCAGGCATACTTTTCCTCAGAAATTTGTCCAGGAAAAAATGATCGCATGGCATCTTCCAGAAACTTAAGTCCATTCTTGTTTGTACAATGATGCAGGGCCACGAAATAAATATATATAGTTATGCTTCTTTGCATTTTATTTTGATCCAGGATTTGAGCGACCTAATCTTAAAGCTAGAAATGTTATGCTTATACTCTTGAGAAATAATTCCAAACATTGCTGGCCCAGCACCATTTATGAGGCTCCGTTCAGGAACGGGACTTCTTATTGTAAATACGTTTGCATACTTTATTGGAAACATTTGGATAAATCATAATAGGAGAGACATCTGCTGTTAAAATGTGAAAACTGCATTTGTGCCTGTAGTTACTGTATGTGAAAGATAAGAGAGGCAAAGCACTGGTACTTCAGGGAATCTTGCCAGTATTAAGGGCGGTCTTTTCAAGATGGGGGTGCTGATTATATAAAAAACAGTAACCACTAATGTATATTGTTCGCAAGTGTCATCTCTTTCCTCTCACTAAAAGGCCCCTGAGGGTTATTTTTCTTATTTTCAATCTTTTCATTTCCTTCTGAAAGCTCTAGTTCAAATTCCCAAGAAAAATCCTGGACAAACCTTTCTCATATTTCGTTGCTGGACAAAATATGTCAGCCTCTGCAGACACCTTGCGGAGAAGGACGGCCCCTCAGATATGCCTCCTTCATTTGCTCTTTCTCAGAATTAATATCTCTCTAAGCCTGATGGCATTTGAAAGCTCCCAAAGATGAGATTAACTCCCTGGAGCTGGAGCTGGTAGTGTGTGTTTCATTGCCAAGGACTAGGTTGTGGCTCTCGGATCCGCACAGCACAAGATTAATTGCCAGGCCTTCTGAGAAGTTTATCACTGCCACCCTCGGCTCTACTGATTTCACCTTTCTCTGGTCCTCTTGCTAACGTTTCCTATGAGAGCTTCTGTGGTTGGTGCATAATCACTTACCAGCAGATCTTGCCTTCTACAAGAACACAGTGCCTAGTGTAACATTTCCGCAGCCATCTGCGCTATGCACAGGGGTCTGTGTGTGTGTAGCCAGGCAGGGCATCTGCTTTGGGGGGTAAACAACACCGACTATGACAACTTACTAGGAAAGAAGGTCAGAGAATGAAAGAAGCAAGACCAGCTAGTGATTTGTGGTAGCGATCCAGATGAGAGATGGAGGAAAGAAAGAAAATTGGCTTTGAAGGTACCTCTGTTATTTTCAAGCAATCACTCACCACACTCTCAAATGCATCATTCCTTTGGAATAAGGGAATAACGTTTCTGATTTGGAAAGCACTTTAGAGACCAATAGTGAGCTTTTTGCCGGCTCTATTCATTTGCCCTCTTCCAATTCGTGGGCAAAAGCAGTTGTAGCTGAAAAGAGCAGGCACTGAGGAGCCAGCTGCAGGTTATATTAAATGCATCTTTGCTCAGTACACATAATTAAAAATAGACAGTATGAAGGGGAGGCAATCAGAAGGGGTGGGGGGGAGAGAACATTCATCCTTCCTTTCCAGAATGAATTTTCCATAATTTCCCCCCCCAATATTTTGTTTTATTTCTTGCGAAGAAAACCCCATTTTAATAATTGGGTTTAGATTTTTTTTCTTGTTTGTTATGGTACAATCTACCTTAAAGATCCACCTGGTACATGCACACATGAACACCAAGCTGTAGACCAAGTTTGGGTGTTTGACTTTTGTCATATGCTGGATTTCAGAGAATATTTAAATGCATTCAAATGTCGTGACTTTTGGTTCGTGTTTATTTAATATTTCATTCTGTGTGAAGGTTATCTGAAGTTGTCTGAAGGTTGAATAATTGCAACTGGACTAATTTTTAGTTTCAGAGATGTTTCACTGCCCATCCAGGCAGCTTCCTCTGTTAGAGCAAGGTGGTTAGGCAGAGAGTCGCTGGAATGTACCAACTCCTGCCACACCAACCTCAGGGGATTCTTCCCCAAAATGCATTGCAAAATGCCGATGAAGATTCTCAGTCATCCAGGCCAAGATGTCTGAAGGTTGTCTGAAATTGTCTGAAGATTGTCTGAAGTTGTCTGGACTAGCTTTTTTTCCCCACAGACATTTCACTGCCTGTCCAGTTGCAATGATTCAATCTTCAGACAACGTCAGACAACCTTCAGACACAGTCAAACTAATGTCTTAGACTTTAAGAGATTTTTCTCCAATTTTTTTTTTTTTTTTTTGCTTTAACATATGTCCACCACAAGTGATAATATGTACCAGGATTTTGATTACATTTCCAACATTTACTAGACATATTTTTAAACATTTTTGCTAATCTAACAGGTGGAAGATGCCATCTATAGAACATATTATATATGTTTTCTTTATGTGAAGTAGCCATTATTAACTTATAATAGTATAGACTTTGGAGAAAAGTTCGTAAAAATTATTAAGACAATATATGATAAACAAACAGCAAAAGTAATTGTCAGTGGAGACTATACGGAGAACTTCAATATAAAGAAAGACACAAGACAATGATGTCCATTATCCCCACTGCTATTTACACTAACATTGGAAGTTCTTTATAGGAATATCAGACAAGATCCAGAAATTAAAGGAATGGAGATAAAAGACAAAAGCTATAAACTATAAGCATTTGCAAATGACTGGGTATTTATTTTAGAAGAACTGTTGGAGACAATGTTTAAACTATTGAAAAAGATAGAAGAATTTGGAGAAACAGCAGGACTGAAAATAAACAGAAAAAACCCAAGTTATAGTTAAAAATCTTACAGATAAGCAAAACACAATTGTCAGAAAAAAATAGATTTACAAATATTAAAGAAAGTGAAATACTTGGGAATATATTTAACAGCAAGATGTGCAATGATAAAAGAAGACAACTACATAAAATTACTAAGTCAAATAAAAACAGACTTGGAAAAATGGAAAAATCTGCAGTTATCAGTGCTAGGAAGGACAGCTATTGTAAAAATTAATATTCTACTAAAAATTCTTTTTTTATTCCAAACAGTACCTGTAAGAATAGAAAAAAAGTTTTTTGATGACTTGAATAAAATGATTTTGAAATTTATTTGGCAAGGAAAGAAAGCCAGAATTAAACTGAAAATGCTACAACAAACCATAGAAAATGGAGGATTTGGACTGCCAGATTGGATCCTCTACTACCAAGCTTGTGTGTTAACATGGCTAAAAGAATGGATAACCCTCAAAAACAAAAGGTTTTTATATTTAGAAGGACATGACTTACAACTTGGGTGGCACACCTTTTTATGATATGAAAAGAATAAAACCCACAAATACTTTCAAAGCATTCCTTAAGAAATGCATTATCTGTATGGGAAAAGATAAAACCAAAAATTTATATGAAAATCCTAGAGTGGCTATCAACAATGGAAGCCTTTGCTCACCCAAACTTAGTTAAATTTGAAAAAAATGTAACATATAAGGATATTTTGAATACAGATGGGAAATTAATATCTAAACAAGAGCTAGAAGACCAGGGCATTGACTTATCATTGTGGCCCCCAACTGCAAATGCAATCGAGGTATGTCAAAGATGTCAAAACATATGGTTTTTACAAAGATCAGACAATGTTTGGTCAGGTGACGTCTGATGAAAAGATGATTAAAAAAATTATATAATTTTTTTATTGAATTTAAAAATGGAAGATGAACAAGTGAAAGAAACAATGATTATATGAGCAAAAACATGGGATATAATATAGAATTAGAGAAATGGCAAAATCCTTGGGAAATAAGTACAAGCATTTATTGAGCTAATGCTTTATCAATATTTATGAGTTTAAGTGTGAATTTGAGCTAACTCTTCTCTAAACTATTGTATGTCAGACATAAAACTGCTCTGTGCATTAAACACTTCTACAAAAGTGTTCTTTGGAGTGACTCCTTATTACATGCAGTCTGCATGCATATGGGAGCAGAGAACAACTGATGTTCTATGCTCAATCTAATATTTTCACCAAGAACCTGTAAAAGCTGGCATGCATATGTCACTACTGTAAGACTGTTGAAAGTGAAGTTCATTACTGTATTATAAAGTACTAAAGAAAAACTCTGACACAAGCTTGATCTGCAAGTGCTATCATATCCACAGACTAATTTTTATAGATGAGGGGGAAAGTGAATATTCAGTTCAATTAATCAGAAACAGTATGTTTACTTACACTAAGAATACCTTTGCTTACTGTTTCATAAGCTACAATTTAGTTGTAACAAATAACACAATAACGAAGAAATTACACAGTGAAAAAAAAATTAAGCCTAAAATAAATTTGGTTTTCATCCTACACACAATTGCTCTGCTTATTTGCCACGTTTACAGTGGAAATTAAGCTGGCTCCTTTTATGCTAGATTGTAGTTCAGTTGCCCACATTAATCAGTTCAAGCTCAATCCTTAGAAAGTGTTCATTCTGTCATGATCAATATTTTCAAGTTTTATATGACACAAATCACAAGTGTAATTTGTGCCAAATAAGTCGAGGAACTGACAATGCAATTATTCCAAATGACATTATGCATTAATAGAAATCAGACATATCCCCATACTTATGATTATCCTTAGAAAGAAAGTTGATCTCTTATAACATAATATGTAAACAGATTCAGACCCAAAAGTACAAACAATTTGTATAAGGATACGCACATGACCATTTTAAATTAGACATAAATTCAGCCATGGAAAATTGCCAGTTCAGAGAATAAGTAGAGGAAATATTTGTAATTATCTTGATACCATCACTTCCTCACTCAGAACTAGTTTCCCAATAATGCAAGAGAGGGGGAAGGTAAGATACAAGCATGGATAGTCTGCTAGATGAACTGCAGTAAAGAACTAGCAGTTGCTATGGTTTTTCAATTCACACTAGACATCTGCAGAAGACACTTGCTGTAGAACACTGTTAATGTTGTCCTAAATACACCTAAGCTGGGGAGAACATTTTGGTAATTTCCAAGGAACAGAAGACGAATGAAGAGAAAAGTATGAGAAAACCAAGTCCTGATGGCCCAGTTTTGGGTGGTTGTCAATTATCCATTTTTTTTCTTGCAAAATGCTTCTCCAAATGAAACTGTTCTGTGTATCTGAGGGGAATCAGGATGAAAGCAGAATTCCTGGGAGAAGAATCACCATTGCTAAGAAATCACCACTGGGTTAAAACTGAGATCCCCCTAAGCAGGCTTTTCCTCTGGCTCCTTTGCAAGTTACTTCAAATAAAGCTTAGGGGCTGAGTTTCCAGTCAATGGGGGGAGGGGGGCACTTACTATTCACTTACCTTGCCCCCCTCCAATAAAAACATCCATCTCTTGACCAGATGTAAGGATGTATCAGGTTTACTCAGTGCTTTTTTTGTAAAAGAAAAAGGTGCCGGAACTCCGTTCTGGGCGTTCTATGAGAAAAAAAGCCCTGGGTTTACTACCATCCATAAGAAATAGCATATACGTATACAAACAGTATCACACAGTTGTGAAAGCTAGCTAGAGCTCACTCAAACTTTTGCATACTCCGTGTCATTCCTTTCTCTCCATTTAATGCGCATTAAGCTGTCTTAATTTGCAAGGTATTTACTAAATGAGTTGGATGCTCCCTTATCCTTTGCAGATTGCCCCAAATCAACATTCGGGTCTGCAAAATTTCACGTACCACTTTTTTCACACTCCTTTGGCAGCTCGGTTCCTTCTTTGAGTGGCATCTCTTCTGTCCGTGACCTTTCCCTAGCTGATAGCGAGTCTGCGAGCTGAAATTTTGCCAACTGAAGTTAATCAAAACTGACCTCCTGCCTGAATGTGCAGAAAGGGGATGCTTGTTGAGGTGGCCATTTTCTTCTTCTTTTTTTGTTATTCAAAAAATCCTTTCCTTACCCTCTTGATGCCAGAAAGCAGTTTAGTTCCTTATTTTTATTTTACTATCTCTTTTCTTGCTTCTCTTCTTTTTCCTAACTATTGCTCTTATAGCCTGACTGAATTTCTACTTTATTTCTCTGTTCCTTCAGTCTGTGTGACTTACATCGTCTACTTTTAAAGCTTTTAATTCCTGCTGGCTTTTGCTTCTTCTTTTTTTTACTTCTTGCAACACCTCCTTCTTATCTGTAGAGGTTCTTAATTCTGGCTTTAACAGCAGCTGCTTGTCTCTTCCTCAATCTTGATTTGAGTAGCCTAGCATTGCTAAGGATCTTATTTCTTCCTGAACTTTAATAATAAGCAGCAGCTTCCTGACAGTGTCCAGTTACAGACCTTTACAACTAGATTTCCTGATAAAATTCTACCACTTACATCTAACTTTTGGGTCCCATTAACTCTTTCCCAACTCTGGTTTCATCCCTTTTTAGTTTCAGCTGTAAAGATTGATTCTCAACATTTGAAATTAGAATTTCATTGTCTGAAAATTTTATTCATTCCCAAATTCTGTGATTTCTTCAGTGTGAGTTAATTCTACAGGACCTTCCTTTACCCCGCCCACTGTTTTTTTAAAAAAAAAATCTACCCAGAAAAGATAAAAGTATGGATTTGGGATGGTGTGATAATTTTCTACTCATTTAAATCTGGCAGAAGTCCTTGAATGACTTATTAAGGTCAGTAATGGTCTGAATATGAACACATAATTTTTTTTATTTATTTTTTTTATTTTAATTCCATTTATATCCCGCCCTTCTCTGAAGACTCAGGGCGGCTTACAAGCTTAGCAGTAGCTTAGCAGTAGCTAAGCTAAATTAAGGTCAAAGAAGACAGAGGTGTTTACAGTAAGTGACCTATTGAATGGGGAGGCATATGTTTCAATGACCATTTCTCAAAGGTATTACAGTCCAGTTTCTTCAATCTCTTTTTGTAGGGCTTAATTTCCAGTGTCCTGATCACCCTTGCTGCTCTTCCAGCACTACTTCCAGAATCTGTGCTATTTATTCTATGTTAATACACATCTTGTGGTAAAATAACAGTGTATAAGTCTACCTTACACATATCCACCTTTTAAAGAAATGATCTTTCCAGCATTTCTTCCTGCTAGACAGCATCTAGAATGCCTGATGAAGATCAAAGTTGTGCAGACTTATTTATTTCTTAGCTTTGAAAGGCAACTTACAAAGAGATCTGCCTTAATTTCATCACAGCAGCAACCTTGTCAACTGGGTAGAACAGAGCTAGTTTAGAATAATGCATGTCCATGGCTGAGATTGGACTTGAATCTTGATCTTTCCAGAACTTGTCCAAAATTTAATCATTGTGTCATATAAGGCCTCTGATGCCTCTTTCGGCCTTTCTCCCCTAATAAGTAGAATCTGGGATTTATTTTTTTACCAGGTAGGAATGTCTTGTACTGCCCAGCTTGGGAGGAGGGGGAGGGGGAGGGGGAGGAGGAGTCATTATTCCAAAAAGTGCACATTAAATTATCCTTGTTTCTTGTGCTTACTTCTCTGTCTCTCTTTGTCTCTGACTCTCTCTCCCCCTCTGTTTGTGTGTAACTCTGTGTGTATGTGTGTAAAATATTGCTTGCTTCCTTGTGTGAAATTTCCATCTAAATATATCCACTAACGTGCAAACAATCCTGGAAACCAACTAATTATTTGAAGAAACTGCTACCAAGACATTCAAAGGGTTAGTACACAGAAAGAAGCATCCTTCTGCCTTCCCAGTGAAAATTAGAAATAGAGGCAGGGTTCAGAGGCTGTAAAAATCAATAATGCTCTCTGGAAATGCTTGATGCTCATCAAACAGCTGTCATTCAGGAGCAGGGTCAGTGGCTCCGCACAGGAGTAGCATCTGCACAATGTTGGAAGAAGTAAGCATTTTCGAAGGCTGGGTTATACTGGCCAAAAGAACAAGGAAAGCTATATTTGGTCAAAGTTACAATGAAACCAAACATGCCCAACTCTAAAAAACAAAATCGTATGAATGGGAAATATGAATACTCGGGCCAAATAGCAGCCACTTGCCTCTGTGAAATATTTTTTCTTCTCAAAATCCTCTCCCATAAGCAATAGCAAACTGATTTTAGAAAGGAAGACTAGGTTTGCTTTTCTATGGCCAGATATCTTCACAATTCATTGCAGAGGGCAGTGCAGCTTCTTTTTTAATAAAATGGTAGAATCAGAGAAATGTGGCATGGCAGAAGAGGCTTAATGGTCCTGGATGGTGATGATCTTGGAGCACAAGGGAACTACCAGAGGACTGAAAAAAAGCTGATGTGGTTCCCATCTTCAAAATAAGTGTGTGTCTGTGTGTGTGGAGGGGGGTGGGGAAACAGATCCAGGAAATTATAGACTAATTAGCCTGACAACAATATCTGGGAAGATCCTGGAAAAGATAATCAAGCAGCAGATCTGCTGACACTGAAGCAAGCAAAATTATAACCAGAAGGCAACAAGGGTTTGTCAAAAACAGATCATGCTAAACAAATCTCATTTCATTCTTTGATAAAGTGACTAAATTAGTGGACCACCGAAATGCTGTGGACATAGTATACTTAGATTTCAACAAGGCATTTGGCAAAATAGACTACAACCGACTTCTTGGTAAGCTAGAAAAATGTGGGCTAGACAGCATCACCACCAGATGGATTTGTAACTGGCTGACAAATCACACTCATCATGTATTCCTTAATGGAACTACGTCTACATGCAGGGAAGTAAGCAGTGAGGTACCCCAGGATTCTGTCTTAGGCCCAATACTCTTTAATATCTTCATAAATGACTGGCAGGAATAGCCAACACCCCAGAAAACAGCCTCAAGATCCAGATGGTACTGACAGACTTGAACGCTGGGCCCTATCTAACAAAATGAAATTCAGGGAATTTTTGAAAAAGGTAAGGTTTTACACTTAGGCAAGAAAAATCAAATGTACAGGGACACATTAGGTAAAACGTGGCTCAATAGTAGTAACTGCGAGAGGGATCTTGGAGTCCTAGTGGACAATGGGTTTTTAATGGGTTGGGTTTTTAAAATTAGTTTTTAACTTAATATGTATTGATTTTATGGGCATGATGTTTAATGGTTTTTTAATGGTTTTTTAATTTTTGTATTTGATTTTTATTGTGTATTGCCCTGTTCACCGCCCTGAGTCCTTCGGGAGAAGGGCGGTATACAAATTAAATTAATAATAATAATAATAATAATAATAATAATAATAATAATAATAATAATAATAATAATAATAATGATGATGATGATGATGATGATGATGATGATGATGATAATAATAATAATTTATTATCAACTGGCCCTCTGCCAGCGCTCTTCCCCAGCCAATGATTCGCCTGCGTCCTCCAACGCACCCTCCTCCAGGGCAATTTGCTGAAGTACTTGTTCCCGGCCAATCCACAGTGCAGTACAAATAACCGCGCACCCCAGCCCTGCCTTCCCATTGGACGCAGTCCTTTCCGACTCGGCTTCCTGAAGTGGAAACTGGAAAGACGGGGTGTGTGTGTGGGGGTGAGGTTTTGCAAACATATTGTTTCCCCCCCCCCCCCTGGCAAGAAGCAGGAGAATACGACCTGCTGCGCTCTGTGCGCACGCAGGGGGCTGGGATGGCTAAGCTGCTTCCTTCCAGACGTGACGCGCTTTTTTCGGGGAGCCCCCTCGGCTGAATGCTGCAGATTTCTGCGGGTCGGCGGAGATCTGTGGCGCTTCTGAGAGGGAGAGATTGGCTGATTAACAATCGAGCCCTTCCAAGTACATCCAGAAATCAGGAATTTCTTTTCAGTCTCAGGAGCAGGCTTCCTGCGTTCAGAAGAATAGGTCAAAAAAGTTTGCATAACAAAGCCTCCCCCCCCCCCAAGGACGAGGCACGATACAGGTGAAGGACCCCTCTCGGGAAAGGAACTGTCAACCGCGCCCCAAAAAGCTTCTCCGACCGAGCGCGCGCTCTGCCCTGGTAGTCAGTGAAAATAAAATGAAAACGTCAAAGAAAGACATTCAGAGAGAGAAAGAGAAAGAAGAAAAAAAAAGGAAGAGGGCGGCTGGGGGGTGGGGGGAAGAGAGAGAATCTCAGCCTCCACCACCCCACAGGTAGAATTGGATGAAACGACATTATGCATGTGAAAATGTCCAGAAAGATGTTTGCAACGAATATTGCAATCCCCAAAAGGGGAATCCATTAGCCTCTTTAAAAGAAAGATGTTTTCTTGTAACAGCTAACCCACTAATCCTGACCTGTCAGACAATTATTTCCGGTGGATTTCAGTATCAGGCGGTCTCCTCCTCTTCTGCCTTCTCCTTTCTCTTCCCCCACCTCCCCATTTTCCTTCTCCCCAAACAAGGTCATCTCTTTAAAAAAAAAAACCAGGGACCAACAGTTCCTCATAGAAGATTATGTTCTAACTACGTTGTAAAACTAAGTGCTTTTCTCTGTAGTAAGAGGTGTTTATCCCCAAATTATTAGGACTCTCAACACTGCCCTTATATGACGGGATGGGGGAGGAGAGAAAGGATACGCCTGATATTGATATTGAAATCCATGCCTGATATTGAAATTCTAGTGGATTTCAATATCAGGCATATCCTGGATATACCCAGTTCTGATATTCAGTCAGAACTTAAGAAGCTTCTCGGAAGAGAAGTGAAACGTCCTGAAGGAAAAACAAAGAAAGCCCAGTTGCCTTTTGAAAAAAACACCTTTGGAACAGATATTAATGATGATTTTTTTTTGATGGTTTCTGTTTTCTCTGGCGGTAGAACTCTGATGGGGGAAAAGGTCTTTTGGAGTTGTTCTACTCAAGCAATGATGTTGCACTGCTTCTCAAAGCTCCTAGGAGCTCTTTTGGCCAGCAATGATTTCCCATCCCTCTCCTATAACATTACAGATTCCATGGATAAGAAAACAGTGTAGAATGGTCATCCAGTATGTGGTGACATGTGGGTCAGGATACTTATGGAATCAGAAGTAAAAGAAAATTACAAGAGAAATCAGTTGTCTTGCAGGGCTTTTTTTTGTCATAGAACGCTCAGAACGGAGTTCCGGCACCTTTTTCGGATGGAACCATGTAGGGTAGGCAAGGTTGCATGACATGTGTGAGTTCCAACACCTTTTTCTTTTACAAAAAAAGCATGTTCCTATGCAGAATTTCTAATCAAAGAAAGCTTATCACACTCTTATGAAGACTATTTGGTAGGTATTATTCATTATAGTTTGCATGATGAGAAAGACAATTATTTTCAATGGTGAGAAAATTACTTGTCTTCCAATCCTTCCTAATTCAATGGTCCATTACATCATTATCAAAGGGAGTCTCAACCAGTCCCAGATCCTAAGAAAACAGGTTTGCAATATCCTCACTGCATTTTCCTTTAAAAATGCAGGGAAAATTAATTTAGCAATATTAGACTTGTTAAATAAGCAAATTCATAAGGCCTTGCTACTGAAGGACCACTTGTCTACAGTTACTTCTGTCTGTCCATTGAGATCAGGCAGAGTGGGTACACTCTGGGTCCTCTCAATTAAACATTGTCACCTTATGGGACCCAAGAAGCATGCCTTTTAATGCAGTGCTTACCCTCTGGAATGACATTCCTCCCTCTCTAGATTCACATAGCCCCCCATCCTAATGACTCAGAAAATTATTAAAAATCGGATTCCTCTCCCAGGCCTTGGGATAGGGTGTTCCAGAATCCCCTTGATTTTGAGTTTTTATTGCCAGTATGTAGTCTTCCAGCTGGCTGTGATTCTCTCATATAGTTTGATTTCTCATGAGACCAAAGAGTGTTGGCTAGTAGGGACTGGAAGATGGGCTTTTTCCACAGTGGCCTCTTCTCTATAGAATATCCTCCCATTCGAGATTATAATGACTCAAACTCTGTTAGCCTTTCATGAAGTCCTAAAACTCAGGCTATGTTCAAGAGCATGGAGCACTGAATGTGTTAAGGGTCCTGTTTGATTAATTATTGGCTACATTGTTAACTGGCCAAGTATCTTGGCTGCTACGTATATTTATTTTGGGTGTTTCCATTGTTTTAAAATGTTTTAGTATTCTGATTGTAATATATTTTTTGAATTGTAAGCTGCCCAGAGTCATTAATTGAGATTGGCAGTTATACAAATGAGAGAGAGAGAGAGAGAAAGAGAGAGACAGAGAGAGAGAGAGAGAGAGAGAGAGAGAGAGAAAGGATAGATAGATAGATAGATAGATAGATAGATAGATAGATAGATAGATAGATAGATAGATAGATAGATAGATATACATTTTCGGTTTTAATTGTAAGCTGTGCAGAGTTTATAAAAAGTCAACCAATTTTGAAATTCAATTAATCAATCAATCAATTAAGTGCAGACTTAACAATTAAGTGGTGACATATATTCCTAAATGATGCAGAAATGTTTCAAATACTCCTTCAAATACTCCTAAATAAAAACACACCTTTTATTTAGAATGTCTTTCTGTAGATATGTTGCCCTTATTAAAGGCATCTGGGAAGAGAAATATGGGAGAATTAATGATACAGATACTGCAGCTTAGCAAAATATCCCTAACTGGGAGAAGTGAACTGAGGTTGTCCAAAGTCAAGTTTTCATTGAGAATCACAGTGCTTTGCCTAGATGGAATCTGTTAATTTAACCATAGCTTCCTGTTGCCATGGTGAACGACAAGACATTCATAAGCTAGTCTACTTTCCACTTAAGAGTAGTTCCAAAGCAGCTTCTCAGGTGAGTGGCGTAGAAAACCAATGTTCATAGTCTTACACGAAGGTTGCATGTCAGTTACTCTATCACCAGATAAAATTATCTTTGGAATCAGTGATGGAAAAGCCTTTACTGAAGATGATAGGAAGCTAAAGCGGAAATAAGTTCAGGCTAGTAGCTTAATAGGCTTTACACTGTACCCTAATAAAGAATATGCATAGCAATGAACATTTTGATTGTTTCAGTGACTTCATATCATATAAGAAGAGTTGCATAATATTGGTCAACTGCAGATATTTTGGGCCTTTTTGACATCTCTATCAACAGCATATGTTTTCACCAATATGTTAGCCAATTGTCAAAACCCTCTATTTCTTTCCCAGGTTTCTTTTGGATTCTTCATGTCTGGACTAGGTCTTCTGGCTGCTTTTATTGAATTATACCCATGGGCTGCTGGCCTTGGAATTCTCCCAAATATATCCAGATTTGATAAACTAATCTACCATTTCACAGTGGAATTTCGTTATATAACCATCTTAAATCCATTTTTTAAATTTCCCATAATTTGATAGAAATGTTGAATATGCTCATGAATAAATAGGCTTGTAATACCTGTTTAGCCCACATTTACAAGCATATCCACAGTAGGAATGAGAAATTCTTCTTTTCACATTTGTAGACCATTGCAATATGACAACTATGTACAGCATCCATGAGTAACCAAAAGCTGAATATTTTAAATAATTAAAGCAATACAATAATGATTAAGGTAAAGGTAAAGGTTCCCCTGCACATGCGTGCTAGTCGTTTCCAACTCTAGAGGCCAGTGCTCATCTCCGTTTCAAAGTCGAAGAGCCAGCGCTTGTCTGAGGACGTCTCCGTGGTCATGTGGCCGGCATGACTAGACGCCAAAGGCGCACGGAACGCTGTTACCTTCCCACTGTAGTGGTCCCTATTTTTCTACTTGCATTTTTTATGTGCTTTCAAACTGCTAGGTTGGCAGAAGCTGGGACGAGTAACAGGCGCTCACTCTGTTACGCGGCACTTGGGATTCGACCCGCCAAACTGCCAATCTTCTGATCGACAAGCTCAGCGTCCTAACCCACTGAGCCACCGCATCCCTTCACAATAATGATACATCAATAATAATAACAGCAGCAGCAGCAGCAAATACAGGGACATCCCAAACTATTCTAGGGTTGAAAAGCCTACCAAAGTAAGAATGACTTTAAGGTCTTCCTGAATGAGAAAAAGGCAGAAGCCAATCACAACCCCAGGACAGCGCTCCAGAATGTGGGGCCGCTACTGAGAATGCCTATCCTAACTTCACTTCCTATGGAGGAGGTATATGCAGTTGGCTTTCCTCTGACAAGTAGATTTATGCTTGACAGGATCCCTCACGCCATACTCCATAACACAGCTGTCAAACTCACCGCGTCACGTGACGTGTCACGATGTATCGTGACATTTTTTGCCTTGGTGGAGCTGGGGTGGGCATGGCCTCCATATGATGCAGCTGGCCTGTGGGCCGGCTGTTTGACACCCCTGCTTTATACAGACTAACCCTCTTGGAAGCTGTAGTTTTCTGAGATACTCAGTACTATCGTCCAGAGTTCATTATTGTTAACTCCTATAATCACAGACTTCTTCAAAAGGAAGAAACTACATAGAGCAATCATTCTTCACTACAAAAATTATTCACTTGTTAGCAACAAAAATATACAGCATGTCTTAGGAGAAGTCTGGATTTTTGCAACCCAGATATGGTAGCCCTAATAAATGACTAAATTGGTATATTAAAATATTGGTTTATTCAAAACTGCAGGTAACAGAAGCTGTGTTTCCCCCCCCCCCTTTCACTGAGGGCAACTCAATCGTCTCTATTATTTTTGTCTATATTATGTTTGGTCTAGTGATTAAGGCAGTAAGCTAGAAACCACTAAGCCTTTCAGTTATAGTCCCACCTTGGTCATGAAAGCCATCTGGGGGACAACCATAAGGAATGGTTGCTGGAATTGGGTATGTCTCGTTTAATGAAGAGAAGGACTAGGGGTGACATGATAGCAGTGTTCCAATATCTCAGGGGCTGCCACAAAGAAGAGGGAGTCAAGATATTCTCCAAAGCACCCGAAGGCAGGACAAGATGCAACGGATGGAAACTAGTCAAGCAGAGAAGCAACCTGGAACTAAAGAGAAACTTCCTGACAGTTAGAACAATTAGCCAGTGGAACAGCCTGCCTCCAGAAGTGGTGAATGCTCCAACACTGGAAGTTTTTAAGAAGAGACTGGACAGCCATTTCTCAGAAATGGTATAGGTTTTCTTGCCTGGTTGGATTAGATGACCTCCAAGATCCCTTCCAACTACTACAACTACTACTACTACTACTACTTTTCTTCTTCTTCTTCTTCTTCTTATTATTATTATTATTATTATTATTATTATTATTATTATTATTATTATTATTATTATTATTATTTCTGAGCAGAAAATGTGTCCATTCCAATTTATGACTTAGAGGTATTAAAGCAAACAAGCAAATACTAGGTCAGGCTTCAATATTTTTACTAGTAAAGAAAGCAGAGTGGGCTCCTAACGACGATGCAAATGACATCAGTCACCATTTCTCTTCCCACCCTCAATCAGAGTTTGAACTAAAGACTTCTGCCAAGCATAGATGCACTATTGCCTCTTTGGCTTCACTGGATCCAATGCATTTCAGAAATCCCTGTATCTTAGGTACACAAGGACCTGCACTATACAGACTATGCTGCAGCATCAGGAAAGGCTTGATTACATAGAAGTGGGCTGATCCTTGAGACGGTGATCTCTCTAGCCCTCAAAGATATGAAAGGAATAATGTGGAAAGTAGAATGGGAAGTGCAAAATTTGAGCTTTGGAAAATGTGTGTCGTTTTAACTTCAAAGGTGAATGGATGGATGCACCATCAGCTAATCAAAACAAGAAACATACTGGGGCAGTATGAAACGGCTTTAAAGAACTTTCTTTGGGAAATGCTGATAAGCTTAAATAGCTAACATACTGCATGGGATGAGGGCATCTGTGTCTTGTGAATTATCATCAGCTAGAGAGCCTTTCAAAATGCCAGGCTACAACTAGGACTGCAAAATGGCTAAAAGGCAGTGGGGCCTCCACCTCCCCATGCCAAGGATAAAACGCAGGCTCTTGAGTTCATCAAACGCTCCCCGCACCCCCACATCCCTCCCCCTCCCCAGCAGTTGTTTCTCCACTGAGTTTGGTCGGGTCCAAGTCAAAGTAATGCACACAGGAATTCTGAGCTAAAGATGGAGAAAAGTCCAGCTGAGATAACATCATCCTTTGATTCAAGTGAGAAAAAAAAGGTCCATTTAAAGAAAAGTATCAAGAGTTAATTGCTGTGTAGATGCACTTTCTTCTGCATTTAAATCATTCATATCTGGAAAAAATTATTCTTAGATATTTTTGTTTGTTTACATTATGAAGTGTCTTTTATGTTATTGTATTTCTATGTTATCCTATAATTTATCTTACGCTTTATATTGTTTTATTGTATTTTAGTTAGGTTTTTTCCCCCTCCAGTCCAGCTTTAAGTCTAATTTTTTTAAGATTTTATATTTATTTATTTATTTTATTTTAATTCCATTTATATCCCGCCCTTCTCCGAAGACTCAGGGCGGCTTACAAGCTTAGCAGTAGCCTTCATTCTATGTATATGTATGACTGTTATATATTGTCTTTGCTGTATTTTGTCCTTGTTCGGTCATTTGATCAATTTGGTCAAATGACCAAATTGCTGATCTATTGATCAGTTAAATAAATTTGATTTGATTTGTGGTTCCCAGTAACTGAGGGAGTCAGTCTTTGATCGTGTGAGAGTTTCATTTCTTTATAGTAGTTAGTAATTAGCATTCATTAAAGCGAAAGTGTAAGCTCTTGTAGCAACATTTTTACTTGACTTATGAAGTTTATTTAAACAGGAATCTCCAAATGCAATAAGAGTTCTCCCTCTACATATGTTATTTCTCCTCGCTTTATATTACATAATTCGTACAGTACTGAAAGCAAGCCAAATTATGGCACGCATTAAGGATAATCAAGTTTCCAACTACCCATCTGCAGGACTGATGTAGCTATTTTAGCCAGAGAAACCCAATTTTGCTGAAAAATTTCATGTTTGTGTCTCTGAGGTCTCTCATTCTTGGGCCTCACGTTCTGGCTCTAAAGTTCCTTGAAGACTGGGTGATAGCCTTATGAATTGACCTGTACCATCCTGGAGGAGGGCACTGAAACAAGACTGGCCACATTTCCTATTATTGTAAACAGGTTAGTTGGAAATGCAATAACTCCCCCTTCTTGTTCCAGATAAATTAGCTAGAGGGTTTTGCCTAGGTATCAGAGCCTTGGTGGAGCAGTGGGCTAATGCCTCCTTAAGTAACACCAGCTGCCTGCAATTAGTGCAAGTTCGCATCCCACCAGGCTCAAGGTTGACTCAGCCTTCCATCCTTCCGAGGTAGGTAAAATGAGGACCCAGATTGTTGGGGGCAATTAAGCTGACTTTGTAATAATGCCGCTTGGGTGTGTGTGTGTGTAAGCCCTAATAAGCAGGCATATACATAGAAGGAAGGCTACTGCTAAGCTTGTAAGCCGCCCTGAGTCTTCGGAGAAGGGCGAGATATAAATGGAATTAAAATTAAAAAAAATTAAAATTAAAAAAATTATCAGTTAGGGACCAAAGGGTGAGGGGCTGTAATGTTTTAGTAATGAACCCCCCCTCTCCCCCCACTTTCTGGGAGGATCATCCTCTGTCAGGGGTGTGAATACTTTGTTGCATGCTGCCTATTGCCTGCTAGTAATCATGTGCCTTGTTTTCCAAAGGTCTATAAAAATTATGCTAGTTTGTACGTTGGGGGTTCTCGATTTGTGATGTGGTCCCGAGAGAACACTTCTTTGCAGAACAGAATAAACAGATTGCAATTTCCCGCCTTGTCGGATAATTGGCTACTTCACACCAGGGAAAAACAAATCCTGCATTTGATTGGGTCAATTCACGGTTTAGCCAACATATACAGTATATCAGAAACTTCCCAGATGACTCAAGTGGGTGATCGAGCCGTGAAACTGCAGCAGAAGGCTAAAAAACCAAATGTCAGAATTCTCAGGCAACTTGACTTCCACCCAAATCCTTTGGAAATGCTTAATATTGTCCTAAATCTGGCGCTAAATGGCCTGCCGCTAGCTATGCCTTTTGAGTTCAAAGGTAAAATGATGAAGGGTTAACAGTGGCCCATTCATATTATTACCTCCAGAAATAGGATCTTTATAGAGGGCCTATTCATCTCTGTTGTTAATGCCCCACATCTAAGAAGTGGCCAAGTTACCCATGAAAGAAGTCGCCATTTGTCCACCTGTCCAGCCTATTCATGTGTATGTGGAGCAGCTGGAGAAAAGGCAGAGTATTTGTTTTCAGTCCTTTAACTGGGAGGCTGGGAATAATGAAGGTTGCAGACCAAAGCCTCAGGAGGATTATTAAGCTGGAGAAAGCTGCCTTACAGGAAGAAGCAACCATTTCTTGCCTGATTTTTTTTAATTTTAGTTTTATTACATTTATATCCCGCCCTTCTCCGAAGACTCAGGGCGGCTTACAAGCTTAGCAGTAGCCTTCATTCTATGTATATGCCTGCTTATTAGGGCTTTCACACACACCCCAAGCGGCATTATTACAAAGTCAGCTTAATTGCCCCCAACAATCTGGGTCCTCATTTTACCTACCTCGGAAGGATGGAAGGCTGAGTCAACCTTGAGCCTGGTGGGATGCGAACCTGCACTAATTGCAGGCAGCTGGTGTTACTTAAGGAGGCATCAGCCCACTGCTCCACCAAGGCTCTTAATATGATATGAATTTTTCTCCATGTCTTAGTTTTTCCTTATAGAATTCCTGCACACTTTCCCCATTTCTTAATAGGAGCTGCTTCCTCAGTGTGTCTCTAGGCTCCATCTTTACCTGCTTTCTGGCCTTAGGTTAATACTGCATTGCAGCATGATATGATTCCTCCCCACCCACCCTGCCACACAGCACACACAAACATTTTGGAGCATTTGCTCTAGCTGGGATGCACTAATGGACTGTGGTGAAGATCAATAGGCTGATTAAAAATCCTGTTGATTCCCCATCAGCAGCACCCATATTATTGCTAATCAGTGTTTGAACTTTTGTCTGGAAAAGTTGTCAGGCTTTGAGAGAAGAAGTCAGAAAGCAGATCTAGCCAGTGTGAGAGAGCTTATTTTTACTTAAACTGGATCATTTACTGTATTTTCAGTCACAAGTATATGAAAAGAACAAGCTAGCTTTCAAATTGCAACAGGCCAATGGCTTGCAACTTGAGCCGCTGCAGTTTTGTTCAAGAGATGTATACTTTTTTTCCACTGAGTATTGCCCAACTCATGCTTTCATAATATGCTGCTCAGCAGTCTAGAACAACACACCTGACTCCCTTTAGGAGGATGGGTAGCTAAACAACTCTTACCCACCCCCCTTTTAAAAAAAAGTCTACTGTATTTGAAATGGAGAACATACCATGAAGCTACTTCTAAAATATCAGTCTGACAATGCTTGCAATGTGAATTGGGATGCTTTTTTGGCTTTCATTTAATAATTCAATGAATAAATGGATTTGAAAAATGCTGTATATCACAATTGCTTTGTGAGAGTGTGGCCAAACATTGAATTAATAATAAAGATATAAATCAGCAAATCTTTCAGATAAAATCAAGAAAATGTCTTCATTATGATATAAAGCATTTCTACTAAGTCAGGAATATCTGCAGAAAAAGTCACTCCCCCTAAAGCAATGCAGTTGCGAAGCAAGTCTTAGCCTTTTTGTGGCATATCTGGATGTTGTATCTATGTTCAAAAGAAGCAAAGCTTGGACTGTAATGGTACCAAACTGGTTTTGTTAATTAATGCAAAGCCAACTTATTTAGCAAAAACTTTGAAAAAATGATTTGGGATTTAAACATTTGTCACTGAAACTTTTTATGGCATACAGTTGCTATTAAGTCCGTTGTAGGAAGTTATCAAGAATTGATAGTAATTCAAAATTTCAAAAGAAATGACACAAGGCTGGGAGGAATTGCTAACTCTCCAGAAGATAGACTCAAGATTCAGAAGAGTCTTGACAGACTTGAGCATTGGGCGCTATCCAACAAGATGGGGGTCAGTGATGAGAAAAGTAAGTTCCTACAGCTAGGAAGGAAAAGTCAGATGCACAAGAACAGGATAAGCAGTACCTGGCTCAAATTAGTGGTTATTTAGGTGTCCTGACTGACCACCTAAATATGAGCCAGAAGTGTGCTGCAACTGCCTAAATCAGAGTCCTGGGCTGTATCACTAAAATGATAGCATCAAGATCAAGGGAAGTGATAGTACTGTACTATATGGCACTGGTGGGGCCAGTTTTGGAATACTGCATCCACTTCTGGTCACCACAATACAGAATAGAATCTGAGATCCTAAAAAGAGTGCAGACAAGAGCAACAAAAGTAATAAGGGGTCTGGAGGCTAAATGCTATGAGGAACAGCTAAAGGAAATAGGTATGTTTAGCTTAACGAAGAGAAGCCTGAGGGGAGATGTGATAGTAATCTTCCAATACTTGAAGGACTGCCCCAGGGAAGAGCAGGGGTCTTCAAACTTGGCCCTTTTATGACTCATGGACTTCAACTCTCAGAATTCCTCAGCTAGGCACACTGGCTGACGAATTCTGAGAGTTGAAGTCCATGAATCATAAAAGGGCCGAGTTTGAAGACCCCTGGGAAGAGTGTGCTAATTTATTCTCCATAGC
Organism: Vipera ursinii; assembly: GCF_947247035.1. NCBI lineage: Eukaryota > Metazoa > Chordata > Lepidosauria > Squamata > Viperidae > Vipera > Vipera ursinii. Next base: position 120,305,618 of record NC_139516.1, on the reverse strand, counting down.
ACCTGAGGATACAAGAAGAAGTAATGAGTGGAAGCTCATCACAGGGAGATCTAATCTGGAAATAAGGAAGAATTTCCTGACAGGGGAAACTATTAAGCAGAGGAACAGTTTGCCTCCTGGAGTTGTGGGTGCTCTATCACTGGAGTTTTCAAGAAAAAAATGGACAACCATTGTGTAAGGATTCCTGCCTTGGGGGGTCCCTTCCAACTCTATGAATCTATGATATTCTAAATATACTGTTACACAATACTATTAAATTACATTACATAAAGTGTAATTTTCAGTGTTGACAGAATTGTAAGCAAATTATACATGGTATAATCTTTAATGGCAATGCTCAATTAGTCATTACTTTGGGTCAACTTTTTTGAAGAAATTGGAAAAATCACCCCATTGCCTTTCATAATAAATCCTATTATTGACTTATTGTCCATAGGTATGGATATATACATCAATGCAAAAGATTTTTGTTTCAGAATATAATGGAATTTCTACTTGGTGTATTGTATTTATTATTGTAAAACTGAAAAGCTGAAAAACTAAAAACTAAAATACATATTTCATTGGATCAGTTATATTTAATAGTAAGGAAAAAAGCTTTGTAAGTGGGGGTCTATTTTTAAATAAATAAATGATTGCATTCCTTCTTGGTCAAAAGGTGAGAGAAGAAGATGCTAAAGTACTATTTTCCTTACTTCTCTATATGCATTCATCCCTTCCTGAGAGACATTAAAATCCCCCAAACAAGATTTTTGTTCAAAAAAACCAACTCAAGAAACCAGGGTAACAGAAAATGCAGCAGAAAAATTCTGATCACCATATAATGCATGCCTGATGAAATCTTTGCAAAATAATAGAAAGCTTTTGCCCTGTATCTGGCTTTCAGTTCCTGGCCGCTAAGTAATTCTTCGTGATTCACCAGGCCCCTTGCAACAGAGACAGGGCACATGCAGTTCCACGAAACACACAAAACAGAATTTCCTTGGCTGTGAAACTCTACTCGAGACCTACTAAACAGGCACACTATGATTGACACTCTGAAACAATGATGCTGATTATGTCATTGAACTCAATCTGTCTGCATCTCTGTTGATGAAAGGCTATTATTTTAAAGGAGAAAGGCTGCTGAGTATAAGAAAAGGAATTGCCTAAGCAATGCAATGGAGCTCCTTTTTGTGTGTGTTTTGTTTTGCCTGTGATTCCAGAGGTGTTCTAGGGTCGCCTGGTCAGGCAATTCTTACAGCCCAAGAGTTCCACACCTGTCTTGAGAGAAGCTGGCATCTGAAGCAGCAGCCCTGGCTGCAGGCAAATGCATAAGCCAATCCCGAGTGCCGCATAACAGAGTGAGCGCCTGTTACGCGTCCCAGCTTCTGCCAACCTAGCAGTTCGAAAGCACGTAAAAACGCAAGTAGAAAAATAGGGACCACTAAGGTGGGAAGGTAACAGCGTTCCATGCGCCTTTGGCATCTAGTCATGCCGGCCACATGACCACGGAGACGTCCTCGGACAAGCGCTGGCTCTTCGGCTTTGAAACGGAGATGAGCACCGGTCCCTAGAGTTGGAAACGACTAGCACGTATGTGCGGGGGAACCTTTACCTTTAGATATTTTCTGTGCTCGCCTAGAAACCAAAGGATTTCTCATCCACATTCCCAAACAGATGTAGAACTTGACTTTGCAGCAGGTTCATTTTATCTGCTTTAACAAGGCAGGAAAGAACGGAAGCAGCTTTAATCTTAAAAGCCACCCTGCTTCCGAGATTCATTTCTGGGATTACTTGCATTTGCATTTTTCCTGGGGTCATCTGTATACATGGTTGCCAAGAAGAGAAAAATGTGCAGTAGGTATAACATTTTACATTAGAATTGGATTGGCAATTTTTGATGAAAGTATTAGAGAAAATGGAATTTGGGGATAAATTTTTACAACCAATTAGGGCAATATATCAAAAGCAAACAGCCCGTATAATAGTTAACAATAGCCTGACTGAATTATGTAATATTGAAAAAGGTACAAGGCAGGGGTGCCCGTTGTCACCTCTATTATTTGTTTTAACATTGGAAATATTACTGATTAAAATAAGTGATTTGGATAAAATTAAGGGAATCCAAATAAGAGATCAGGATTATAGATTGAGGGCGTTTGCAGATGATCTTGTTGTTACAGTAACTCAGCCCGATTATTCAGTTGTAGAATTGATGGAGATAATAACGCAACATGGGAAAGTTTCTGGATTTAACATCAATATACAAAAACCTAAAATATTGTCTAAAAATATGACAGTATCACAAAAGGCTGTTTTAGAAGAGCTAACGGGATTTGAAATAGTTAAAAGGGTTAAATACTTGGGGATATATTTGTCAGTTTCAAATGTGAAGTTATATAAAAATAATTATGAAAAGTTATGGGGAAAAGTACAAAAAGAATTAGATAGTTGGAAAAAATTACAATTATCTTTACTGGGAAGAATCACAGCAGTGAAAATGAATGTTTTGCCAAAATTTTTATTTTTATTTCAAATGATACCTATACTTAAAAAGGATTTAAACTTGGAGGAATGGCAAAAAGGAGTTAATAAATTTGTCTGGGCAGGGAAAAAGCCAAGAGTTAAATTTAAGATAATGCAAGATACGCGTGAAAGAGGTGGTCTTAAAATGCCTAATTTCAAATTATATTATGAGGCTGCTGCTTTGTCAGCGATAAGCGACTGGTTTAATTTAATACAAGTGAGATTATTAAATCTTGAGGGTCATGATTTGTTATTTGGATGGCATGCATATTTATTGTATGATAAGAAGGTGGATAATGTGTTTAAGATACATATTTTAAGGTATGCTCTGTTGTGAGTTTGGAAAAAGTATAGATATAAGTTAAATTATAAGATACCTATTTGGGCAATACCTAAACACGCAATAGAAAATATAAATGTTGGATTTAAACATGATGTGACTACATATAAGGAAATTTTAAGTTTTGAGAGGAATGTATGGCAATTAAAGTCATATAACATTTTAAAAGAAGAGAAGATTGTACAAACCTGGTTTCAGTATGGGCAATTACAGGCTAGATGGAAAGAGGACCAGAAAACTGGTTTTTCGATGATTGATGAAAATTTGGTAAAGCAAATTAGAGATCAAGGTCAAGCACATATAAAAAGGATATATATTGCATTGATAGAAATTGATTCAGAGACGGAACTTGTTAAAGATTGTATGATAAAGTGGGCTCAGAATTTTCAAGAAGTTATTACACTTAGATCCTAAAAAATTAGCAAGTATGTATCCGAACTGCCAGCCCAAATGTTGGAGGTGTGGTTGTGAGGATGCAACGTATTTTCATATATGGTGGACTTGTAAAAAGGTTAAAGCTTTTTGGATTAAAATTTGGTGGAACATGCAAAAAATATTTAAGAAAAGGATAAAGTTTTCTCCGCAACTGTTTTTACTGGGTATTATCACAGATACCACCATTGTGGACACTAAGTTGATGTTGAATTTAATTACGGCAGTGAGGCTTTTAGTAGCGCAATATTGGAAGAAGGAAGAACTGCCGACTATAGAAGAATGGACTTTAAAAGTTTCTAACTTGGCAGAAATGGCAAAGATCTCAGTGTATTTGAAAGACCAATCGCAACAGAGATACATTGTGGAGTGGAGAAGATGGATTGATTACATCCAGAATAAATATGGGACTAAAAAGTTTCACTTAGCATTTGAATAAGTAGAGGATATATATGATGTATAACTAGCTTGTAGTTATTTTACCAAGAGTTAAAGTGCGATAGAATTTAATATTTTATTGTTGTTTGCATATTTTAGATTATGTTTGTTTGTATTTTTATACCCTGTATTTTGCTCTGGGAAGTTGGGGAGGGGGGAGGGGAGGGGAGGGTTGGGGGGGGTTGGGGAGAGGGGAGGGGGGGTTGTATTCAAAAATGTATTGTAAAACTTTTCAATAAAAAAACATTTTACATTAGAATTCATAAGGACAAAAAGTGGTTTTTTTATTAAAGCAGGCAGTTTGTATCCTTTTCAGCAGTATATATCTATATACTGTATGTATATGTATATGTATATGTATATGTATATGTATACGTATACGTATACGTATACTGTATGTATATGTAAATGTAAATGTATATGTATATGTATATGTATGTGCATATGTATATACATATGTATATGTATATGCAGTGCTTTTTTTTCTAAAAAAAAAAAAGTGCCGGAACTCACATATGTCATACAACCCGCCTTGCCTACCCTACAAGGTTCCATCCAAAAAAGGTGCCGGAACTCTGTTCTGGGTGTTCTATGACAAAAAAGGCCCTGTGTATATGTATTTTGTTGTTGTTGTTAGCTGCGAAGTCTTGTCCGACTCATCGCGACCCTATGGACAACATTCCTCCAGGCCTTCCTGTCTTCTACCATCTTCTGGAGTTCATTTAAGCTCACGCCTACTGCTTCAGTGACTCCATCCAGCCACCTCATTCTCTGTCGTCCCCTTCTTCTATTGCCCTCGATCTTTCCCAGCATTAGGCTCTTCTCCAGTGAGTCCTTCCTTTATCATTAGGTGGCCAAAGTATTTGAGTTTTAGCTTCAGGATCTGGCCTTCTAAAGAGCAGTCAGGATTGATCTCCTCTAGGACTGACCGGTTTGATCGCCTTGCAGTCCAAGGGACTCGCAGGAGTCTTCTCCAGCACCATAGTTCAAAGGCCTCAATTCTTTGGCGCTCAGCCTTTCTTATGGTCCAACTTTCACTGCCATACATTGCAACTGGGAAGACCATAGCCTTGACTATACGCACTTTTGTTGACAGGGTGATGTCTCTGCTTTTAAGTGTGCTGTCTAGATTTGCCATGGCTTTCCTTCCCAGGAGCAAGCGTCTTTTAATTTCTTGGCTACAATCCCCATCTGCAGTGATCTTGGAGCCCAGGAAAACAAAATCTGTCACTACCTCCATTTCTTCCCCATCTATTTGCCATGAATTGAGAGGGCCAGATGCCATGATCTTGGTTTTCTTAATGTTAAGTTTCAACCCAAGTTTTGCACTCTCCTTCTTCACCCGCAACAACAGGCTCTTTAGTTCTTCTTCACTTTCTGCCATTAGAGTGGTATCATCTGCGTATCTTAGGTTGTTGATATTTCTTCCAGCAATCTTAATTCCAACTTTTGATTCATCTAGCCCTGCCTTTCTCATGATGTGCTCTGCATATAAGTTAAATAGGCAGGGCGACAGTATACAGCCTTGCCGGACTCCTTTCCCAATTTTGAACCAATCAGTGGTTCCGTGTCCAGTTCTCACTGTTGCTTCTTGACCCGCATATAAGTTTCTCAAGAGACAAATAAGATGGTCTGGTACTCCCATCTCTTTAAGAACTTGCCACAGTTTGTTATGATCCACACAATCAAAGGCTTTAGCATAGTCAATGAAGCAGAAGTAGATGTTTTTCTGGAACTCCCTAGCTTTCTCCATGATCCAGCGTATGTTAGCAATTTGATCTCTAGTTCCTCTGCCTCTTCGAAATCCTGCCTGTACTTCTGGTAGTTCTCGATCCACATACTGCTGAAGTCTAGCTTGTAGGATTTTAAGCATGACTTTACTAGCATGAGAAATGAGTGCAATGGTGCGATAGTTTGAACATTCTTTGGCACTGCCTTTCTTTGGAATTGGAATGTAAACTGATCTTTTCCAATCCTGTGGCCACTGCTGAGTTTTCCAAATTTGCTGGCAAATTGAGTGTAGCACTTTTACTGCGCTGTCTTTTAAGATTTTGAATAGCTCAGCTGGAATACTGTCACCTCCACTAGCTTTGTTGTTGCTCAGCTTTTCTAAGGCCCACTTCACTTCACATTCTAGGATGTCTGGCTCGAGGTCAGTGACCACCTCATTGTGATTATCTGGGACGTTAAGCTCATTCTTGTATAGTTCTTCTGTGTAATTTTGCCACCTCTTCTTAATCTCTTCTGCCTCTGTTAGGTCCCTGCCATTTTGGTCCTTTATCATGCCCATTTTTGCATGGAATGTTCCCTTCATCTCTCCAATTTTCTTGAAAAGATCTCTGGTCCTCCCTATTCTATTGTTTTCTTCTATTTCTTTGCACTGTTCATTTAAGAAGGCATTCTTATCTCTTCTAGCTATTCTCTGGAATTCTGCATTCAATTGGGCATATCTATGTTTTTCTCCCTTGCCTTTCGCTTTCCTCCTTTCCTCAGCTATTTGCAAAGCTTCCTCAGACAGCCATTTTGCTTTCTTGCATTTCTTTTTCTTTGGGATGGTTTTGGTTGCTACCTGTTGTACAATGTCGCGAACCTCTGTCCATAGTTCTTCAGGCACTCTGTCTATCAGATCTAATTCCTTAAATCTATTTGTCACCTCTACTGTATATTCAACAGGGATATGATTTAATTCATACCTGAGTGGCCTAGTGCTTTTCCCTACTTTCTTCAGTTTAAGCCTAAACTTTGCAAGGAGAAGCTCATGGTCTGAGCCACAGTCAGCTCCTGGTCTTGTTTTTACCGACTGTATAGAGCTTCTCCATCTTTGGCTGCAGAGCATATAGTCAATCTGATTTCTGTGTTGACCATCTGGTGATGTCCATGTGTAGAGCCGTCTCTTGGGTTGTTGGAAAAGAGTGTTTGCTATGACCATCGTATTCTCTTGACAAAATTCTATCAGCCTGTGCCCTGCTTCATTTTGTACTCCAAGGCCAAACTTGCCTGTTATTCCAGTTATCTTTTGGCTTCCTACTTTAGCATTCCAATCCCCCATGATGATAAGGACATCATTTTTTGGTGTTACTTCTATAAGGTGCTGTAGGGCTTCATAGAACCGGTCAATTTCATCCTCTTCAGCACTGGTGGTTGGGGCATAGACTTGGACTACTGTGATATTGAATGGTTTCCCTTGGATTCGAACTGAGATCATTCTGTCATTTTGAGGATTGTATCCCAGTATTGCTTTTCCTACTCTTTTATTGACTATGAAGGCTACTCCATTTCTTCTGAGGGATTCTTGCCCGCAGTAGTATACCTGATGGTCATCTGAATTAAATTCACCCATTCCTGTCCATTTTAGTTCGCTGATACCTAAGATGTCGATGTTCAGTCTTGTCATCTCTTGTTTGACCACGTCCAGCTTTCCTTGATTCATGGATCTTACATTCCAGGTTCCTATGGAGAGAAAATCCTTACAGCATCGGACTTTCCTTTCACCACCAAACACATCCACAGCTGAGCGTCCTTTCGGCTTTGGCCCAGTCGCTTCATTCTTTCTGGCGCTACTAGTACTAGCCCTCTGCTCTTCCCCAGTAGCATATTGGACGCCTTCCGACCTGAGGGGCTCATCTTCCAGCGTCATATCGTTTTGCCTTTTGGTACTGTCCATAGGGTTTTCATGGCAAAGATACTGGAGTGGTTTGCCATTTCCTTCTCCAGTGGATCACGTTTTGTCAGAACTCTCAGCTATGACCTGTCCGTTTTGGGTGGCCCTGCACGGCATAGCTCATGGCTTCATTGAATTACGCAAGCCCCTTCGCCACGACAAGGCAGTAATCCATGAAGGGGTGTATATGTATATGTATATGTATATGTATATGTATATGTATATGTATATGTTAATGTTAATTTTATTTGTATACCGCCCTTCTCCCGAAGGACTCAGGGCGGTGAACAGGGTACATATAAAATACAGGATACAAAAGTTAAAAGAGAATTAAATACAAGGCCCAAGCTAAAACAATAAATAATAATATAAGAACCATGTATATGTATATGTATATGTATATGTATATGTATATGTATATGTATATGTATATGTATATGTATAAATAAAATACTGCATCTGGTTCTGATCACCATGATACAGAAAAGTTGCTGAATCCCTAGAAAGAGTACAGAGAAGAGCAACAAAGATGATAAAGGGATCTGGAAACTAAACCATAAGATGAATGGTTGAACACTGGGCCCTCTCTAACAAAATGTAATTGGCAGTGACTGGTGAGAACAGGTAGTCCTTGACTTACAAAAGTTCATTTAGTGACTGTTTGAAGTTACAACAGCACTGAAAAAGTGACTTATGATCATTTTTCACACTTACAACTATTGCAGCATCCCCATGGCCATGTGATCAAAATTGGCAACTGACTCATATTTATGATGGTTGCAGTGTCCCGGGGTCTTGTGATTACCTTTTGCAACCTTCTGACAAGCAAAGTCAATAGGAAAGCCAAATTCACTTAACAGCTGTGTGGCTAACTTAACACCTGCAGTGATTCACTTAACAACTCTGGCAAGAAAAATCATGATATGGGGCAAAACTCTCTTAAGAAATGTCTCACTTAGCAGCAGAAATTTTGGGCTCAATTGTAATTGTAGCAAACTACCTGTAAGGTTTTACACTTAGGCAAGAAAAACCAAATGCATGGGTATAGAATGGGTGGTATATGGCTCAGTTGCAGTAACTATTGAGTCCTAGTGCACAACCACTTAAGTATGAGTCAGAGGTGTGCTGCAACTGCCAAAAAAGCCAATGCGGTCCTAGGTTGCATCAACAGAAAGATTGTATCAAGATCAAGATCAGAGTTAGTAATGCTTTATACTGTACTAGTAAAACCACACTTGGAATACTGTGTCCAATTTTGATCACCATGATATAAAAAAGATTTTGGGACTGTGGAAAAGTGTAGAAAGAGTACAGAGAAGAGGAACAAAGATAATTATGGGAGTGGAGGCCAAAGCATATGATGAATGATTGTGAGAACTGGGAATGTCTAGTGAAATGGCTTGGTTCCAGAAGTTGTGGATGCTCTATCACTGGAGATTTAAAAGAAGAGATTGGGCAGCCATTTGTCTTGCTTGCTCCTGGGGAGGAAAGCCATGGCAAATCTAGACAGCACACTAAAAAGCAGAGACATCACCCTGTCAACAAAAGTGCGTATAGTCAAGGCTATGGTCTTCCCAGTTGCAATGTATGGCAGTGAAAGCTGGACCATAAGAAAGGCTGAGCGCCAAAGAATTGAAGCCTTTGAACTATGGTGCTGGAGAAGACTCCTGCGAGTCCCTTGGACTGCAAGGCGATCAAACTGGTCAGTCCTAGAGGAGATCAATCCTGACTGCTCTTTAGAAGGCCAGATCCTGAAGTTGAAACTCAAATACTTTGGCCACCTAATGAGAAGGAAGGACTCACTGGAGAAGAGCCTAATGCTGGGAAAGATTGAGGGCAATAGAAGAAGGGGACGACAGAGAATGAGGTGGCTGGATGGAGTCACTGAAGCAGTAGGCGTGAGCTTAAATGGACTCCAGAAGATGGTAGAGGACAGGAAGGCCTGGAGGAACGTTGTCCATAGGGTCGCGATGGGTCGGACACGATTTCGCAACTAACAACAACAAGATATCCTGCTCAAGCAAGGGGCTGGACTTCCAATCTTGTTATTCCCGGTCCATTTTATGATTCAAATTGGGCTGTTGCATAATTTCAAATCACTAATTTGTAATAATAGAAATAAACTTTAAAATGGACTAGGAACTTACAACACAGAACTTCCTTCTTCTTGATTCTCCCAACACATAGCAGCAGATTCTTTTTGAGGCTGCTTCTAAAATGAAATGGTCTACAATGATTTCAGTCAAGTTGAATCTCAATTTAGAAGGGACGGTTTCTGGTGCTTGCCCAACAATCTAAGAATTGAGGCAAGTGTACTTGGGATGTTTTGTCATTCCCCACCTCCCATCCCCATCTTCCCATTGACCCAGTTAATTAGAAACAAACTGTGGATGCTGAAGAAAGTCTCAGAAAAAGCACAGAACCCAGGGAGAAGGGCTATATTTTGTACATATTTTGTACTAGTAAAGATGCCACATTCTTTCAGAAAAACATGTCCTTCTGCCCTAGTTCTAGGGTTATTGCATACTTTGCATTATTATGTGCAAAAACTGGGTTTTTAATTTTTTTTTAGCAAGGAGAATACAGCAATTGCATTAGTAGACAAAAGCTGCACATTTGATTTTCTGTTTTCAAACTGATGAGCCTAAACATAAAGGAATTAAAGGGTTTGAAATGATGAAGTAAAAATTTCCTAATTGCTAGGGAAATCTAATTCCCAGGCAGATGAGATAGAAACCTAGTGGCTTACGTACAACATTATTGTTATACAGTCCAATGCTGTCCTGTCCTATGAACAGTGCATTGGTTTTTGAACTGAAGAAAAAGATCAATTGGTACTTTTCATTAAAAAGGCCTGTTTACCCATGCCCCTCCCCAAATTAATTCATAGATGGATGTCATGTTAAGACAAATCAAAATAACATGTGTGATACTTAGAAGTGGCATGCCTGGCAGGCAGCTGAAATAACCAACAACTGGCTGGTGTTCTAGGAAAAGTCCTAAAAGAGAGAATTTTGTGTTGTTCATGGCAGGATATAAATTAGGGGGTAGTTATCTTTGTGTGGGTTTTTTTTATTGTTGGGGGGGGCAAACATTTCCTTGGCCCTGAAAACTGAGTGTCCACTGATATCAAGCACAGCCTTAAGATTCATCAGACCTCACGGACTCCATCTTGGAACTGACCTGACCTTGACCTTGTGTCTTATATATCTGGCTTGATGTTTACAATTTCTTCCTTTTTCTCTGTCCCCTTTTTGATAACGGTTTGCCTGATTAGCTGTTCTAAAATACTCAAGTTCTGGCACAGTTTTTTGTTCTCATTTGGTTAATCTTAATAAATCTACCATCTGGATATAGATTTCGGATTATATTTTCAGTTCTCCAAGCACAGAAAACACAGTTCCCCTTATGGCATTTCTTCTAGCTGACATGTCCCCATTTTTCTTTACATATGAATGAACTTGCTCCTACTTTCAAAAAGTTCTCCAGAGCTTTGTAGACTCTCTCCATAGATGTCTGACAATAGCTATGCTGATGACATGTACATTTTGTGATATCACTAGGCAAGTAAGGAATGTAATGTCACTTATCTTCCTCCGCTCATACCCCCATGACTCATTTTCTCAGTTCTGGTAAAAGTAAGCAGCAGCTGAGCGGCTTTTTCATTCCCAAGAACCAGGTTCATTCTGGACCTTTCCAGAATGAGGATTTTGTTGTGGGCTTGGAGATTTATTGAATCATAGAATAACAGGATTGGGAGGGACTTTTAAGTCTTCTAGTTCAACAGGAGACCCTATACCATTTTGGACAAATGGTTGTCCAATCTCTTCTTGAAAACCTCCAGTGTGCTATCCAGTAACTTTAGCAATTGTGGACTCTCCCAATGGTCTTTCCAATAATTAGTGACAGCATCTCCGAAGCAGCAATACAGAAACTTCAGATATAACAGGCTTCAGATATATTGTATCATTCAGTTTTTCTATTCCTGATCCTGTAGTGGGACTGCCCTTGCCATTTTGCAGAATGAGGAAGACGGAGATGAAAGAGGATCAAGCTCAGCCTTGCTCTTCTGCCTTGCCATGTTGCTGCCTCAAGCAAATGACTGCCACAATTTCTTTTGCCAAAACCTCCTGGAGGAAAAACATTAAGGTGGTGGATGTGGGCTTTCTGTGTCAGCTGCTCTCTTTGATGTCTCATCCTGGAAGCACAACAAAGGGAAGCATCAAGACTGTGGCTGCTCTGAGAATTTCCTGGCTTTCACCAGGCCTGAACTACAAAGTCCAATCTGGGGAATTGCCCTTCTTGCAAAACTGCATTTCCACTCCTTGGCTGGTAAAATCCTTAGAAATGTAAGTCATTTCTTTGCTTCCTGAAACCTCCCAGTGCCTCTTCTATAAATTGGTGAATTCCCCAGAAGTTTTGGCTACAAAAACCAAAATCCATCCAGTTTCTCCATTTGTCTCTTCACACACACACACCTTTTACCAAATCTTGTTCTACTCCTGCTTTTTGAAACTCCCAACATGTGAAACACTCAACACAGCTCTGTGCCTTTATTGCAAATCAGCTTGCATTTCTCTTGTACTTGTTGCAGCTTGCTGCAGTAGCCATCAACCTCCATGTAATTTCTGTTGCTTCACCCTTTTTTTTTGGCCACAAATGAGCAATGATATCACTTGCTTAGATAGCCTTTGAGCAGTAGTACCTGAATACTATGAACCATTTGCCAAAAGAGAATGGTAGAAATTTACAATAAAAGATAAACAGAAACATCTAAAAACCAAGAATGTTATCTGGGATCAGGCTATTTCATTCTAATCCTTGGAAAATAGCCTAATTCTTCCTGTCTGCATTCAGATGCAGATCTCTTCTCTAGAGGTAAGTGAGAGAGTATATAGGACACAAAGACATGGGGAAAATCTGACTGTAACCCAGACTTTCATTGCCAGTGATACCCCAAGCAGCTGAAGCAGCATACAAGAGAAAGCTTTCTAAGCATAACACACAAAAAGAAATCCTTCCTTAGTTGGTACTTGTCAGCAGCACCTTTGCACCATGAGATAGTTTTTGATGAACCACCAACTCTGGAGGAAAGGCTCTGCAGTCATTTAAAAAAAATATCCTAATTCAACTGGAGCTCAGGAGGAGTTAAAGATAATGTGGACTAAATCTACAAAATAGCAAAGAACAAACCACTTGTTGCAGTTTAAATCTCACTATTACTACTTTTCCCACACCAGAAAGAAGTTTGGAACTTGTTGATTTTATTGCTATTGCTCTTTGAGTTCAACTATTTACACAGGGACAATTTTTTTAATCCTTTACATACATACACGCCCTTACATATGTCATACCTATATAAATGTTGCCATTTTAAAAGAGATGAGAAGATGAGCTCCCAATGTTTTTGTGCTTATGTAGGCTTTGACCTTACTTATTCCCCCATTTGCCATGCAGACTCAGTCCTAAACTCATCAGAATCAAAGATTTAAAGGACTTATAAGATGACATCAACACGAGGAAGACTGCTACAGAACAATGTTTTCTTAAAAGAACTCTTTAACTTTTTTTGGTTTTTTTTTCAACAACACTGTGGACTCCTTTCCCATTCTTTCACTTGAAATATTTTTCTTTTGCTTACCTTTGGGTTGGGTTTTCTGAATGTTTTGAAACACAGTCAAGCTTTGCAAAGCAAAGCGTAATAATATTAGGTTTATCTTCAATCTACTGTACTTGAGCAAAATGCAATGGGAACTCTACACATTTCTTCATGGGTGAAGGCTTTCCTCAATAATATACTGGTGTAGTTTTTCATTCCTAAATAGTTTTCAAAGGTAGATTCTAATGAAATGCATTGCAGTATTCAAGACTAACAAAAGACAGCAGATGTTGTTGAACTATCAAGGTCAAGAAATCCTTGATAATAGTAAAGCCATGTGTTACTTGTCATTCAGAAATGAAACTTGCTTAATGGCTTCCCATACTATAGAGATGATGACATAGAGAGAGTGCAAACTCCATCTAAAATATAACTTCTCAGAGCCAACTACTAACAGTAAAATTACCCAGTTCTTTTGGAATGAATACAGAAAACAACAAATGCCCCCTTTCATAATTCTTCAAAGTTTTCCTTGTTTCGTTCAAGTGATGTATCTTCATTTGGATTGCCTTTGATTTTTCTCTTTCCTAAGAAAAGAAATTACATGGATGATGAACTGTGATTTGTAATGAAAGCTGAATAAGAAGTGCATACATGACAATCGTGAGTGAGCAAGATTATATTCCAGTTTCACTTAATTCAAGGTGTTATATTAAAATTGTCCCAGAAGTCTTCTACAACGAAATAGTATTAGTCAACTATAAATGGGGTTGGTGAAGGTTCAGTATTATTATTGCACTATGAATTAGCTCGTGACATATAATCTAACCTTTTTGGTATCATTTTGTATTGTTTTCTCTTTACTGCACGCTTACAAATTGAAGGAGTAAGAGTCCCTTAATAAATCTGTATACTACCCATCCCATTAGGTCAGGCAGGAGGGGTCCAGCTCCCGTTAATCAGGGACTGTCCTCTGAAAGAACCCAGGAAGTGTTCCTTTTCCATAGCTGTGCCTGCCCTCTGGAACACCATATTACCTGCTGTTAGGTTGGCCTTGACCCTTCTCGCCTCTCAAAAACTCTTAAAGAACTGGCTGTTTTCCAGTTCCAGGACAACTGAGTCCACACGGCTGCCAAATGGTGTTTTCTGGAGCCACTTTGTGTTTTTACTTTATCATATGTAATTCAAACCATATACATCAAGTCTTAGTAACTTGTCTCACATTTCTAATGCAAGAGATACAATTCTATGAATAAAGTTCTATCAAGCCATTGCCATTTGTCGGGGGGGGGGGGAGAGGCGGAAATAAAATTTTACGGTCAGGTTGAGCTGTACTGACCTAGTCTGAATTACCGGTGGCTTGCAGAATGATCATTGAAGTCGTTCTGACCACAGAAAAAGACAGGTAACTGCTGACAAACTGTGATGAAAACTCCATTGAAAGTGTACAAACTGCAGACACAGCCCTAGACTTAAGCTCCCCAAGATTACAGTGCTTTATTCTCTGAAACCTGAGCAAAGAATTTCCTTAATTTTAAGGTCTCAAAGGAAATTTATGGACACATTAAAGATTCACGGTTATATAGGGAAGTGTTCGAAAGGAACTGAACATCCCCTTTCTTCCATGGCTGGCTGCCACTGTGTAACCATCATTCCCCATGCAGGGTGAGATGGACGCCTAGCTACCATGACCTCCTCAGCAGGTTTCCATGGATACCATGCACTATAAATAAAAAAAGGAATCTCAAACCACTTTTCAGTCCTGCTTAGTGACAACAAGGAAATCTCTTTGAATTGAGTTCCCCATTTCACCTTTCAGGGGTGGTTTTGAAGACAAATAATTACCTCTTCAGCCCGGAAATTATACCACCAGTTATACCTATTTACTCCTATGCTGCGCACTAATTAGCATGTTGAGGGTGGCTGCTTGCCTGAAATGTAAGGTTAAGCTCTCCCTTTCTTGGAAGACAGAATGGCAGGCAGGGTGCCAGCAAGTAAGACCACAGACCTCCTCAAAACGCTGAAAGTGTAACGTAGGTCTGAGAGCCATGAATCAGATACACGCTGCAGATTTGTCTGCCATTCTAGCTCTCTGGAGGATGGAAAATAATTTGGCTGCAGCAGTGGGAGGTGTGCGTGTGTGGTGAGAGAAGACTCGTTTCCCAACAGCCTGCTGGGGCGAGAACATGCCTGACACTTCATTCCTTTCCAGTTAATGCAGCAAGACCAGGAAAAAACTTAACCCTCTAATTGCTAAATTCAGAAGCTCCTGTTCATCCAAGAATCCTTAAAGAAGGTTTTCCCTCCCACATATTAGGGCTGAAGTGATACAAATGAAGACGATTTTGTGCAATTTAAGCAGGATATCTATCAGTCATACTGTTGGCTGGAGTATGTGTTTGTGTGTTTAACAAAGATAGTTTAGAACTTTAGAACAACTTGTGTCACCAAATGTGTTGGATGTCAACTCTCACAATCTCCCATAAGCAAGGCCTATTAGTTGGGATCATAGAACCTAAAGTCATATGCATCTAGAAAGGTATATCAGCTTGGAGAAAGGTGGTCAAGATTATACAGAATCAGGTATTTCTATATGCTGCTGAAGACTACCCTTGATAATGCTGGCTAGGAAATCTTTAGAGTTGTAATCCAACTTATTTATAGCACAGCCAGTTGGGGAAGGCTAATACAATGCTCCATGGTGAACACATTACAATATTTTGTTCAAATGGCAAACTGAAAAGTATGGTGGAGGAACAACCTTTCCCCCTTTTTTTCCTTCTATTTTTCTCCCCCCCCCAACTGGGAAAAATGTTTATTGAATTGTTTAAGTATTTTATTCCTCCAAAACTATTTTGAAAACCAATGGAGCTGTCTTTGATTGGGGAGTCCATATCTTAGCCATGCATCTGTTGTAATCATCCTTCCCACTTAAATCTCAGAAAACTGTACAAAACATTTTGATCTTGAAACAAGTGTTCTGAATTTCTTTTAAGGCCGGAACAAATCTTGACTGTTTTCAGTGACACCATTTGGAGCGTTCCAGCTGTTCAAAAGCTGTAATTGTAGGATGTGACTTTTCCCCCAAACATTTTACAACCTAGCCAGTGCAGTCTTTAGGACAGGAATGGCTCCTGCTGCTGTTGATTTAGACTAGATGGAGTGATGGAGAATTGATAGGAAAGCAGCAAGTAAGCAAGAGACCAGAGACAAGATTGCTTGTGGTTGTATGTCTGTCTGCCAGCCAGTCTGCTTGCCAAATTATTTTTGCTTTTTTTAAAAAAAAAGAAAGGTCTTTGCTTTGAGGAGTTCATGTGAGTAACTTAGTTGCAGTTAAAATCTGGAGTTTGTAGGTAGGCAGCCTCTTCTGCACAATAAAGCAGACAAAGGAAAGTAGGTCAATTCAATTCAACATCACACCACGCCACACAACACAACAAAATACATTAATAAAAAGGACCCAGATTTCTATACATTAACACTCAAAGTATGAGGACAAACAGGGAGAACCTGAAACTCATGAGGGCAGGTACGATATTGTTGCCATTACTGAAATGTGGTAGGTGAAACTCATGACTGAAACATACTGCTAAAAAATTGCTGGAAAAAAAAACAGACCTAACAAAAGAAGAGGCATAGTTGCTTTATATGTAAGAAATAACTACACATCTATAAAAATGCAAGAAAACAAAACAAAACAAAAAGCAAGGATGAAAACCTTCTTGAGTGCATTTGGGTTACTATAAAAGGAAAAGGGAATGATATTGCCATAGAGATATACTATAGACCACCCAACCATGCAGAGGAAACACATCACAGTAGTAATGTAACTAATCTGTAACTAGTCTAACATCAACTGGGAAACAAACTCAACATCAAGAGCCTTGGTGGAGCAGTGGGCTAATGCCTCCTTAAGTAACACCAGCTGCCTGCAATTAGTGCAGGTTCGAGTCCCATCAGGCTCAAGGTTGACTCAGCCTTCCATCCTTCCGAGGTAGGTAAAATGAAGACCCAGATTGTTGGGGGCAATTAAGCTGACTTTGTAATAATGCCGCTGTGGGGGTGTGTGTGAAAGCCCTAATAAGCAGGCATATACATAGAATGAAGGCTATTGCTAAGCACATTGATTTGTGCTTAGAGTGTAAGCCGCCCTGAGTCTTCAGAGAAGGGCGGGATATAAATGGGATTAAAAAAAAATCAAGTGGAAGATCAAACAGATTCCTGAATTTTGTCATCCAAAAGCTATAGGAGACAACTAGAGCTACACTGGACTTTATTCTTACTAACAGGGAGGAAATGATAGAAAAGGCTGTAACTGTAGGAACTTTTGGGTGGAAAATGACCATATCATACTGGAATTCAACATAGTGCAGGTCCAAGTAATCAAACAAAGTCAAACTAGTGTCTTAGACTTTAAGACAGCTGACTTCAATAAACTAAGAGAAAATATAGGAAGGATTCCACGGATGGAAATCTTAAAGCGCAAAACAACTCAAGACTCTGAGTATGCTGATGATACCCAACTTTTCATTTCGACCCCAAACCACCCCAGTGATGCCCTCGACGTGATGTCCCGGTGCCTGGAGGCGGTCCGGGTCTTTATGGGGAGGAACAGGCTTCGTCTCAACCCCGACAAGACGGAGTGGCTGTGCGTACCGGCATCCCGGGATATTCAGGATATCCCACCCCTCATTATGGGGGGTGAGTCATTACCTCCTGTAGATAGGGCTCGCAACTTGGGAGTCCTCCTAGATTCACAGCTCTCTTTAGAAGACCATATTGTAGCTGTAACTAGGGGGGCGTTCGCCCAGGTTCGCCTGGTGCGCCAGTTGCGGCCCTATCTAGACCGGGATGCCTTGCGCACGGTCACTCATGCGCTCGTGACCTCTCGTCTTGATTACTGCAACGCTCTCTACATGGGGCTACCCTTGAAGACCACTCGGAGGCTCCAGCTGGCACAGAATGCAGCCGCGAGAGTTGTGTCGGGGTTCTCCCGATACTCCCGTGTTACACCTTTGCTCCGCGAGCTGCATTGGTTGCCAGTTGTCTTCCAGGTGAGGTTCAAGGTGTTGGTAATGACCTACAAAGCCCTCCATGGCATGGGTCCAGAATACCTTGGGGAGCACCTGCAGCCGGCGTCAACTTCCCTCCGCCCTGTACGCTCCCACAGAGAGGGCCTCCTCAGGGTGCCGCCGGTCAAAGAATGCCGACTGGTGGCCCCCAGGGGGAGAGCGTTCTCTGTGGGTGCACCGGACTTATGGAACCATCTTCCGGTAGAGCTCCGGATGGCGCCCGACCTCCGCTCCTTCCGGCGCGACCTTAAAACCCATCTCTTTAAGGAAGCGGGCCTGGCCTGATGGGATGAGGTGGGTTTGTTATTATGACTTTAATTTTAAATTTGTACTATGGGCATTGTTTAATCATGTTTTAATAATTTTAACTTTTGTATCTGTCTTTTACGTATTGCCCTGTTAACCGCCCTGAGTCTCTTGAGAGAAGGGCGGTATATAAATTAAATAAATAAATAAATAAATAAATGAGATGTTGTGATTCAGGGTCAGCCTGTGGGTTCGGCAGTTGGGTCGGATGACTCAGAGGAGGAGGGGGGTGTTGAAGACCTTGCTGAGGGGGTTGAAGATCTTGCTGATGATAGCCCTCAGCCAGGCCCCTCCCACTTGGTCACCACGGAGGCCCAGCTGTGTGAGCCTGACAGTGTGGATGAAGATGACCCACAGCTGGCCCTGTTCAAGGACGCCCGACGCAGGAGGCAGTCAATTAGGAGTAAACAGAGGAAGGCAATGGGGCTTCTCGGAAGGAGGCAGAGAGAAGCCACGCCCTGAACTCTATATAAGGGGAATGTCTGGGAGGGCTGGTTTGCTGAAGGCAACCGCTGGGGTGGTTCATGTTTCTTTAAGCTTCTGTTAATTGGTTCGTGTCTTGTTTGTTTTTGTTGCAATAAATTTGGCAAGTGTATTCCAGCCTCTTGCCGTTTGTGGAGGGGTTGTCACTGCCTTTTCTGCAGGGCCGGTAGCAGGCTGGTACAGAACATGAGATTACAAAAGCCGACTATAACACAATACCACTGAGAAAGAAAAGCAAGAGACTGCAGATAAAACTGAAAAACAAAAAGGAGAAGTATAAAAAATGGAAAGGACACATAACTAAAACAGAATACCAGCAAATAGGATTTGCAAGCAGCTAGAAATGAGCAAAGCTATTACTAGATATTAACATGGGTTTGTTAAAATATAGATCATGCCAGACAAACCTTACTGCTTTCTTTGACAAAGTGACTAATTAGTGGATCAGGGAAATACTGCGGACAAAGATATTTTAGACTTCAATAAGGCTTTTGACATAATAGACCGCAATCTACTTCTTGATAAGACAGAAAAGTGTGGGATAGACAGCATTACCACTATATGAATTCACAACTGGCTGACCAGCCATACTCAATGTGTAATCCTCAATGGAACTACATCTAAATGGAGGGAAGCATGCAATGGAGTACTGCAAAGTTCTGTCCCAAGCCCAGTATTCTTCAACATTTTCATAAATAATTTAGATGAGGGGATAGAAAGGGAACTATTAAATTTGCAGATGATACCAAGTGACTTGTTGCTGAGGTTTTGATTCATCTTTTACCCTCTTGATGAGAGAGTGGATTTCTTATAGGTTTTACAATGTAGAATTTGGAATAGTAACTATTACTTTGGGTGTTGTTGCTGAGCTATAATATTCTGTTTCTTAATGTAAATGTTCAGAGGAAAAGCATTTGGCTACCATAAAACAACATGCCAGATTTTAAATGTGTGTTCCTGGTAAGACATTCTAACTGTTTTTGTTTTTTTAAATTCCTATTTCAATCTTTTATATAGGGATTTTTTTAAAAAAAATGTGTTTAAAATGATTCCTTTGGCCATTTTTTGCAAGTATGGTGACTGGTAACAACAAGTAGGATTGTTACCATATCTAGTCTGATGGTCCTTGGGTACCAAAACACCAGTAGAAATGGGTCTTTTTGTTGTCAGAATTCTATGGTTGAATCTTGGAATGTTGGAATCCACAAAGGGAGTTTTGTGGGGGCAGAGTTCGCCTGTTCCTCTCTCCAGTAATTGTCAGTAGAGATTTCAGACTAAGGTCATCTTCATCTGCAAATATATCTGGAAGGCACATGAATTAACTTGGCCTCCTCCAATTTCAAAACAGAGGCTCTGCTACCGAACACAGCTTTTGAACCAATGGACCAAAGAAGCTCTACAGCTTTGCTATAATGAATAGTAGTGAAATTTGTGGGAAACAATGTGTCAGAACCCATTTCCTTGTTGGGAGGAGGGGTTGGTTCTGTCCCTTACCATGGGACTGCACAAACAACGTTTGAAATCAACCTGGAAAGGGAAGAACCTGCCTTGGGGGGGATTTTTCCCACCAGGCAGGCCCCAGCAGATACAGCTCTCAGTCCTCGAGCTCCTTGGATGAGGTAGTGGTTGCTGAATGCTGAGACAAACCAAGGAGGTCAATGGGCATTGGGAAGAAGGAAGACTAGGAGAAGAAAGCCAGGAAGGTGACCCTCAAACACAGCAGTCACCAGCCAGGTTTGAAAGTCGAGATGGAGAGGTCACTTCAACTCAATGGAGATGAAGACGACTGGCCACCCCATTCCATCCAGTTCCTAGAGCAAGCTATTGATATGCTGAGAGTCACCTTCGATTCCCTGAAGAGAAAGCCGACCCATGCCGGGGTACCGCTAACCCAGGCTCAGCTGAGGGGACAGATGAAGGCAGGGTTGAGGCAGCAATCCCAGGACTTTCTGCTGGCACCATGGAGGCAGCAACCACCACAGCCATCCCTGGGCAAGCTGCACCAGCAGACGGTGACAGACACTGAACCAGGAGATGGAGAGGACATCAAACCATCAGAAAGTTCCCTCCACTGGGGGTGAGGTATAGCAGAGAGCCGTGTCAGTTGCGGTTTTTCTTGGCTCAAGTCCTAAACTACACTGAAGAATATGGCCATGAAATACCCAGCAATAGCGGCTGAATCAGACGGCCCTAGATGGAAACGCAGCTGAATGGGTGGTGGATCTCCATAATGTCGATGCCACAGAGCTGCAAAATTTCAACCAATTCATGGCAGCTCTCCAGCAACAGTTTGAAGACCCCTTGGCCGACCGGAAAGCGTGGGAACGCATAAAAACTGTAAAGATAAGGGCGATGACCCGTAGCTGAATACACGCAGGAATTCCGAGCCCTAGCCAGCACGCTGAACTGGGTGGAGGATATCCTAGTAGGTCATTTCAAATATGACCTAAACGATTACCTGTATTATGCTTGCATCTCTCAGGGAGATCCTGACCTGCTCCAGGACTGGTACATCTTTGCCAAGGAAGCAGAGATCGATTGTGTCAGAAGGCAATGACTTGAGGGGAGATCCTGGGGAAAGTCACCAGTGGAGCCACTCTGAGAACTAGCAAAACAGGCCCCTACCACCCTGAGGACAATGGGCTGCTTCAAATGGAGGAAGGATGGGCACCGTGCTGCTGAGTGTCACTCAAAAAACCCCGTCCAGAAACCTGACCAAGCTGCTGGGAGGAAGTCCTGGAAAACTCCATTGAAACTGAAGGAAACTGCTAGGAAAAGCATGAAGGTTATCAAGTTCCCAGCTCCATCAGGCCAGACAGGAGGAACTTCAATCCAACCAGGAGGATCCTCCGATTCCTCAGAGGACAACTCAGAAGACGAACCCCTCACCAGGACCATAGAAGTGTTTAGCCCAGGGATGCTGGAGAAAGTTGCACTTAGAGCTCTGATAGACTCTGGCTGCACTCGCTGTCTAATAAGACCAACCCTGGTGGGGAATTTAGGGATTCCAGTGAGGAGGCTGAAGAAACTGATTTTGTTTGGTCAATTAGATGGGGGGATACCAGCCACTCTTGCCATGTTACCCATCCAACTCACTGTAGGGGATCATGTAGAGACTCTAACGTTTGTGATGACCCCTGGAATGGAATGCCCACTCATATTGGGTATTTTGTGGCTAACCAAATGGAACTGAGGGTGGAAGGGAGGACAGGAGAGCTGAGATTCCCAAAAGGGGAAGTGGAGGCAAAAGTCCCGACTGAGGTAAAAAAGAGGGGGGGGCTCCTGACAGTGCAGAACAGTGGGGGAGAAGGAGTTGGAAAGCATACCAGGGGAATATTGGGATCTAGCTGAAGTGTTCAGTGAAGGGAGATCTGATGAATTGCCCCCCACCCATCCCACGGACTGTGCTATGGAAATACTCCTGGGGGCAAAATTACCTAAGCCAAAAATGTACTCCATGATCCCACGGGAACTAGAGGAATTACAAAAGTTCATAGACAAAACTCTGGAGAGGGGATTTATTCAACCGGTGAAGCCCAAAACCGCGCCTCCATATTATTTCATGAAAAGAAAGATGGGTCTCTTCATCTCTGCATAGATTACAGATCTCTCAATGCACTGAGAGAAAGCAACCTTTACCCCCTCCCTCTGATGAAAGACATGCTAGCGTGCTTATCGAAAGGAAAAATGTTTTTGAAACTGGACTTAAGAGAGGCATATTACAGAATCAGGATTAAAGAAGGGGATGAATG
This sequence comes from Vipera ursinii, assembly GCF_947247035.1. Lineage (NCBI taxonomy): Eukaryota > Metazoa > Chordata > Lepidosauria > Squamata > Viperidae > Vipera > Vipera ursinii. Next base: position 120,283,027 of record NC_139516.1, on the reverse strand, counting down.
GAAAATGGTGTTCAACTGCCCCTTAGGGTGTTTCCAATTCAAAGTTTTGCTTTTTGGACTTCAAGGGGCCCCTATGGTGTTCATGCAATTAATAAACGATGTCTTCTGGGAGCACCTATATAAAGGGGTGCTTGTTTAATCTGGTAGTGCAAGTCACCACCTGAGCACAAGCCAAAATCCATCATGTTAGAGCCCCTAAATTACTTAGTGTCATGCTTCATATCCAGATAAACCAGACTAATCCTTGTTTTTATCTCTCTTTATTTTATGTTTCTACAGGTGGATCTTTCTTTTTTTTTAAGGGGGGCGGCATGTCAAAACCCATTTCCTTGTTGGTGTTTTGGCCCAGCCTACACAAGTACTTGCTCAACTGCTTTACTCATGAGGAGTAAACCCCTCTTCATGGAACCAGGCAGTACCCACAAGAAAAACAAACCCCTTTTTATTTTTACACACCTGGCTCAATGTCCAAGACTTCGGAGGCAAACAACCTAATCAATAAAACACAAAGCCGCAGTGTGAATGGTTGCCTTTGGCAACCAGCACCTCCCACACTCCCCCTTCTATAGTCCAGCCAGGGTGTGACTTCTTCATGACTTTTCTTTTGCCTCTGGAGCCGCCCCACTGCCTTCCTCTGTCTTGCTCACCTCTCCTCTCTGTGCATCCACTGGGATTGGCCCCAGCTGTTCCTCATCGTTGCCCAACTCAGGCTCCCAAAACTGCTGTGTCTCTGCCTGAGCATGAGTAGAGGGACCAGGCTCATCTGACTGTGAGTCTTGGTGCTCCTCAGACCCTTTCTCAGACTCCAATGTCACTCCAGGCCCCTCCTCCTCATCTGAGTCTTCAGATTCAGCTGCCGGATCCACCGGCTGGTGAGGAATCACAACAGGGGGGTTGGTTTTGTCCCTTTCTGGCTTCTTTCTGTGGGTTCTCTCATTCTCCTGAGGGGGAGGGGGGAGGCCCTATGGAATGCATTATTTCTCCTTTTGCTTAGCTACAATTTATCCTCTCTGACTTTTCTATCTGCTTGCTCTTTGAACTGTTTCCCCTTGATGATAACCTGGGGTGACAAAGGAATGTGCCTCCAGCCATCTGGATTATCTCTCGCTGCGGAAGAGAAAGGTACGAAGACTCAACAACATCTTCACAGGCATGGGAATGGACTCCATTATCAGCTCCATTCCCACAGCGGACTATTGGCTCATTTGAACTGACCAGATGAACTATTGGGGTTGGGTTTGCTTGATGCTCCTTTAACCTATTGATCTGCGGGAAACCCTCAGATCCTGCCTACTATGGCTGCTGTCAGCTTCTCCTAATAAAAGTTCCTTTGGAATGAAAGTGTTCCAAGAGTCCTGCTTTCTTGGGATGAGGTTTTAAAGTGGATCCTTACACAATGTTTGCAGTGGAGAAATGAATATACAGTATTTAATCAGGATTTTTACTTTACTTTTATTTTACTTTCATGCTGTTGATAGACTACTCTTTTTGTCATTGCTTAAATTTTAGATGCATGAACACTCTTGGAAATACATGCCTGTTCTTCAAATGTTGGTTCACTTTTCAAAGGCCCGTTGGTAGGTATTGTAGAACTATAAATTATATGCATTTATGAAGACATCAATTTGGATGCCTTTTAATGAAAAAAGACCTGATAATGTCAGAGAATGAGTCTTTTGACAGGATAAATAGTCCTGACCTTGAGAATTGGTTATGCTATATTTTTTTATTTTGTTGGATAATGCTGAGATCATGACAGCCTCTTTTTAGTGATTTAAATTTCAAATTCTGTATAAAATACTATTCGGAACTTAAAACATCATTTGATATCAGTCATGGATAAAGCTAATTCATTCTTTATTAATTAAATTCCTAAGTCACCATAGCAAAATTTGCTGAGAGAGAACAGAAAATTCATAACAGAAAGTTATGAAGCTTTGCTTTTTTGACAAGACCCTGGCATACTAATGTACCCTCCATGGGATCTAATGGCTCATTATATCATCTAGGACAGTGTTTCTTAAACTTCTTTTCTCTCAGGCCCCCATCTCACTTTTAAAAATGTGGAGGACCACAAAACAGCTTTGGTTTGTATGGATTATAATTATCAATATTTACAGTAAAAAAATTAAAAGAGATGCATTTGCTGCCACTATTGCTTCTCAGAATTGTTTGATGGGATTTTAATGTTGTATAATTTTTCAACATAGAATGGCAAATAATTCCTATGTTGAGGACCCCTGAGGGGTCTTGGGGGCCACCAGAAATCCTAGGAGCATACTTGAAAAAACACCGATCTAGGATATGGGAATTGCCATTTACTAACTTCCATAATACGATTATATATGTATATGTTTATATTACTATTTCTGTTCTAGTCTAAGCCCATTAAAAAGTTGTTGTTTTATCAGCCAAGGACAGAAAAATAGCAGAATAATTCAAATTAGGCCAAGGTATTCTTGGTTTGCCAAAGAATTGAAGCCTTTGAACTATGGTACTGGAGAAGACTCCTGCGAGTCCCTTGGACTGCAAGGCGATCAAACCGGTCAGTCCTAGAGGAGATCAATCCTGACTGCTCTTTAGAAGGCCAGATCCTGAAGCTAAAACTCAAATACTTTGGCCACCTAATGAGAAGGAAGGACTCACTGGAGAAGAGCCTAATGCTGGGAAAGATCGAGGGCAATAGAAGAAGGGGACGACAGAGAATAAGGTGGCTGGATGGAGTCACTGAAGCAGTAGGCGTGAGCTTAAATGGACTCCAGAAGATGGTAGAGGACAGGAAGGCCTGGAGGAACATTGTCCATAGGGTCACGATGGGTTGGACACGACTTCGCAACTAACAATAACACATTCTTGGTTAGCCATAAGCAAATTAAAGAATGGGTAATTGTCATTTAGAAGGGAAGGTAGGATAGAAAAAAAAGCAGTTCTTTACTGGTTGTCCTGCAACTATGCAATGCTAGTCAATTTACTTTCCAGCCCATTCCTTGGTTTTGCTTCCCAGGAAACAGAAAAGAAAGAGACTTGGTAGCTTCATAGAAGAGTTCTTTGCAATGATGAGGAAAGATTAAATTCTGATGGCCTCAGTACCACAACCTATTCAAAAAGAGAGGGAGGGGCAAGATTTTTTAAAAAGGAAAATTTTACTTTTCCATTTAAATCCACTTCCATATCTGAAAAATATTGAGGGAAAAGGTTAACCGGTAGGAAGACCTGACACAGGCATGAGTAGTCAGCCAATGAATCTTATTATTCTAGGATTTCAAAGTGTTCAGGAGAACCATGTGATGGTCCAAGAGGAGTTTTATTGTGGTCCAGAGGAGGAATGCGGTGTTCCTGGACTTGGTTTTGGATATTCCTAAATTGGGTCATTGTATTAAATCTTCAACCATTGGGGTGGCATAGCTAAGATGGCCTTGGGCTTGGTTCTCATTCTCAGCTCAGCTTCTTTAGCATGCCTTAGCTTTGTTCTTGGGAAACAAAAAAGGAACACAACAGTTTGTTGCTGATCCTTTCCAATTAACTAGGAGTTTTAACTCATCTCTTAGCACTCTTGCGTATGTGCTCAAAGCTGACCAGTTAGGTACATACACTGAGATCAACCCTTACTTTTAAATTCTGCCCAGTTGGAGCAAGTTTAAGCCTCTCTAGAATGAAAAAAATTACAAGTCAAACTAACACAGGGATTGACCCAAATGTTTACTGCTTTTAGGAATCGAGTGATGGCAAGGCTACAAAGGCCATTCTCCCTGCAGCCTGTCTTGTCTCTATGGTATTCTATCTCATTGCCACCTGCTTCTGCAGCCTCTGCTAACTAAATACAATTATTGCAAGCAAGCCAGGGCTCTGACACAGCCAATTCTATCCCCGCAAAGGGCCAAGCCTTGCCAATATACACTGCCCATCTGAAGCTATGGATGGGGAGTGCTTCCCAGGAGAGGGCAAGTTTGCTAAACAGCCATGCCGTTTTTCTTAGCAACCCTCACAATAAGAAGCAGCAAAAGCACGCTGCCACAAATGAGCAAGTGGCATATCTGGCATTTGAGGAAAGCCAGTGGAAAGTAAGAACATCTTTTCGTAATATTTTTTTTAAAAAGAGGGAGTAAGAAATTTCCCTCATTCCTCCATCTCACTTGTTCAAAAGAGACCATACTTTGTTCACTTTCATATACCGTAACAAAATGGGCAGAAACTTAGAGTTATAGACAACCACATTCACTTTCTTTCACAAAAGTTCATTTCTTTTAGCAGATCATTTATCACTCAGTATTTTCTTACCTGCACCCAAGGGTAGGCAACCTCGGCACTTTTATGACTCATGGACTTCAACTCCCAGAATTCCTGAGTCATCATAGCTGACTCAGGAATTCTGGGAGTTGAAGTCCATGCATCATAAAAAAGCTGAGGTTGCCTACCTATATACCTTCATATTTCTGTATTGAGGAGTGGGTGGGACAGGTGAAGAAGGCTTTGCTCTCCAAGCTGATTACATCACCCACATAAGCTCCTGTGATCAGTAATGTGACAGATGCTGCACCTAGATTACCATCTTACTTCTACATCCATCCCCACACCCCCTTTAACATACAGTACTTGCTATCAACATTTGTCTACTTACTTTAAGCATTCATCATTCATATATAACACTTGTTCCAGGTGCCAAAGACAGTTACCTTAATTGATATATTAATCTTCGGATTCAAGAACAATGCTTCTTGTTGCACCTTATAATTTAGTTGAAATTTTGTGGAAATCATGTTTTTCATCTAACAAGATTGCAGCATCTGCATACAGAAGTACATACAGTACATATTCCCATTCCTAACCAACACACATCTAATGTCACAGTAAGCATTTATTATATGTGTATCCATATATTAAACAATTAAGGGCACAGTCCATTACTTTCTCTTACATTTTGTCCAATGTTGAACTATTTGCTAGCGTGCCATTTATTCTCATGTGTGTTTTATTAGCATTGTATCCTGCAGGTGAAGAAGGAGAGTGCAAAAGTGGGCTTGAAATGTAACATTAAGAAAACTAAGGTCATAGCATCTGGCCCTCTCAATTCCTGGCAAATAGATGGGGAAGAAATGGAGGTAGTGACAGATTTTATTTTCCTGGGCTCCAAGATCACTGCAGATGGGGACTGTAGCCAAGAAATTAAAAGACGCTCCTGGGGAGGAAAGCCATGGTAAATCTAGACAGCACACTAAAAAGCAGAGACATCACCCTGCCAACAAAAGTGCGTATAGTCAAGGCTATGATCTTCCTAGTTGCAATGTATGGCTGTGAAAGTTGGACTATAAGAAAGGCTGAGCGCCAAAGAATGGAGGCCTTTGAACTATGGTGCTTGAGAAGACTCCTGCGAGTCCCTTGGACTGCAAGGTGTTCAAATTGGTCAGTCCTAGATGAGATCAACCCTGACTGCTCTTTAGAAGGCCAGATCCTGAAGCTAAAACTCAAATACTGTGGCCACCTAATGAGAAGGAAGGACTCACTGGAGAAGAGCCTAATGCTGGGAAAGATTGAGGGCAATAGAAGAAGGGGACGACAGAGAATGAGGTGGCTGGATGGAGTCACTGAAGCAGTAGGCGTGAGCTTATATGGACTCCAGAAGACGGCAGAGGACAGGAAGGCCTGGAGGAATGTTGTCCATGGGGTTGCGATGGGTCAGACATCACTTCGCAACTAACAACAACAACAATCCTGCCCTTATATCATTTAGCAGCCTACAGTACTTTCAATTTCATGTAAAACATTCCATTATTCAGGCTTTTTTTTTTACTTTATCACGCTCTTTTTTTTCTATGTCAGTAAAGAAATGAATGGATACTAAATTGTCAGTCTTTATTAGTTTTTCTTCTATAATTCATTCAGAATAAACAAACCAATATATTTTTGCATCCAAATATTTCTGAATGTCCTGCTTAACAGCAAGCCTCTGCTCTGCAGAGCCCTGCTCTTTAGCTCCTTGTTACCTCAGAATTCTGCCAAACACTGCACCAGCCCCAGGCACAATTAGCAAAGTCATCACCCTATTGTTTTTGCATTTGTTCTGGTTATCTTTCCCTTTGTACGTGGGAACAGTAACAGTATTGTTCCACTCTTCCAGCACAATTATAGTCTTTGCACATTCATTAAACCTAAAACATAAAAGTTGTTGGTCAGATTAATAGTCAAATTTGTTATGGATAGAAGTTTACAAGTTGGTCTGGAATAGGGAGCCAGAACAGGCTTGCACTGCTGAAGGCTGTACTTCTTAGGAAAATCTTTCTTTTACACTGGATGTTTGATGAAGTTTGACCTTGTCAGAGGTAACATGCTAAGGGAGGGAAGTAGGATTTCCCCCCAAAAAAACATTAAACTTTATTTTTAGAAGATTACAAAGCAGAAATGGAGGATCAAAATACTGTATACAGGGCCAAGGCAATGGGGGCCGTTCCCTCACTGTTTCCAGGATGGCTTCGCGGGCCACATGAAACCACTTTGTGGGCCGGATCCGGCCCCCGGGCCTTGTGTTTGACATGTCTGTGCTAAGAGCAGCTATAATCATATCAATCTTTCATTTTTTTCCCCATTTCATACCATTATGGACTCTTAAGGATCTAGGAAGGAAACTCCACTTGTGTAATCATCCAGTCCATGGGGAGGTTCCGAAGAAAGGAGGAATATTGCAGGTGAGTGATTGCCCTTAGAAATGGTATTAGGGTGAAGTTTTGTCTTTGGGATTATAATTTGAGACTACTGGCATGGGCTGCATGTCCAAGAGCTCCTAGAAAAAGTTGAAGCATGTTTTCACTTTCAGCCCCTCCATTTATCTGTGGGTGATCCTCAGGGAACACTCTCAGGTTAACTTTGTACTTTATTAAGTTCTCTAATTTCATCTATTCATGTTATAATAATGAACATATCCACAGCAATGACATCTTAAGTTTTTTCTTCTGTCTTTGTCTTGCAATAATGCTGAATTGTCTTCTCTCGATTACTGGAATCTCTGTTTGGAAGAGTTCGTACTGTTTTAAATAAAATTTGAGAAAGATCAAGTTTATTGTTTTCTCACATCATTGCCCCCTTTTTTTTTACAGATATCCATTCCCCCTCCCCACACAGGACTATCAGCTGCAGGTATATTGTATAAGACATTGTTTGGGAGTTCCTGTTAATATAAAACTTTCTTTAAAGACTTTCACTGATAGAACTATGCAATGTGTAAATTCCACCTTGGGATTATCAGTAGAATTTCCTTGTATCTTATTTTGGAAACAGTTACTCCATTACTTCATACTTTGGTATTATTCCACACGAGATTGTTGGCTGGCTTTTTTGATGCTGATCTCCACCTTTTGGTTCAGACCCAGAATAGTGTAGCTTGTGATTCCTAATTCACCCTTATAATGCTTGCTTTTTGTTTTTGTTTTTATTTTGCCAATCCCTAGATTAAAGGAATCTTCAGGACCTTTGGCAATTCAAACTGCTGATGCTGACCATCTGTTCTACACAGAAGAACACCCTGTTATTTGAAGAACCACCATTCATGTTTCTGTGCCCTTGGCTCAGTTATGCTGTTGTGGCCCCGACCCCCGCACCTGTCCTAACCAAGGAAGAGGACTCTGAGGATGATGGGGAGGAACTGGCAAAGCCTCCTTTTCTGGAACCCTCCTCTCTGGCAAGGCCTCCCTCTCTGGGGCCCTCCTCTCTGGCAAGGCCTCCGTCTCCAACTGAAGGCCGACAGGAGCAGCCTGGGAGTAGCCAGGCTGGGGGCCAGGCTGGGACGGAGCTCGAGCAGCTGCAGCAAATACAGTCTAGTGAAGATGACTCATGGCTAGACCCTTGAGAAAGACGCAGGGCCAAGCGTTTGCAGCAATGTAGGATGAGTAGGAGGGCCAGAGAGTAGCTGAGTCATTGAGCCACACCCCATAAGGTACAAAAGGGGGTGTGGCTGCTCTCAGAACTTTGTGGCAAACAATTTAATTCAACACTGCTTCTGGTCACGTCTGTTGGATTTCTCTACCTGTGTGAACCCTGGTCTGGATTTTGTGACTACGCTTCTTCATCTCTGATTTTGGTTTGTTTGCCTGGATTTTCTTGGACTTACTTGTTGGCAGTTATCTCATGTCAGCGAACGTTTGAGATAACTAGCTTATTTTTGGCTGACTGTGGGTAGCTTGCTGCCAAAACTTTATCGGACAGCAATTATATTGTTGTATAAAGACTTAACCCTTTTGCTTAGTACCTGCTTGTCTGTTTGTTTGTACCTTGAGGGTGGGGGAACAGAACACATGCAATTACTTTTTCCTTGAATTAAAAATGACCCCCCCATGTTTCAAGGCTTTTTCCTATCTAGTTCCTACCCTCTGGATCCACTCTTTAATTATGTCTGGAGTCCAAACTCTTGAAGTTTAAAAAAACCCTTGCAAATACTTATTTTTGTAGGAGCTTTATGAAATCAAAAGAATTGTCTCCCTTATTATTAAATTAATATTTACATTAAGGCTATCCTGGTATTAGTAATTTTTTTGTATTGATTATTGTAGCATTTTAGTAATATTGGTTTATATTGTATTTGTTCTATTGCTTTGTCTATACTGGGCTTAACAATAAATTTACACTACCTAAACGTTACTATCACCACAACTCACAAAGGCTTCCTGTTTCAGAGAACTAGGATTTTCATATGAAGGAATAGCTGCTTTCCCCTCTTTTTCCTTCCAGGTCAGCCTGCTTAAATTTTGTCCAAAAAACTGTGAACTAACAATAGAGCAGCTCTCATAGGCAGCTACTCATATCTACACCAAAAAGACCATATAACACCTTCCAGCTTTGTCCATATACGGAAAGAAAGCTTCACAGTGTTCCAGACTCTGCAAAGCCATTGAATCTCCAAAGTGTCTTTGAATCTCTCTAAGGTGATTTAAGGGACGCGGTGGCTCAGTGGGTTAGGACGCTGAGCTTGTCGATCAGAAGGTCGGCAGTTTGGCGGGTCGAATCCCGAGTGCCGCATAACAGAGTGAGCACCTGTTACTCGTCCCAGCTTCTGCCAACCTAGCAGTTCGAAAGCATGTAAAAATGCAAGTAGAAAAATAGGGACCACTACGGTGGGAAGGTAACAGTGTTCTGTGCGCCTTTGGTGTCTAGTCATGCTGGCCACATGACCACGGAGATGTCCTCGGACAAGCGCTGGCTCTTCGGCTTTGAAACGGAGATGAGCACCGGCCCCTAGAGTCGGAAACGACTAGCACGTATGTGCGGGGGAACCTTTACCTTTACCTTTAAGGTGATTTAACAGCTCAAGTAGATTCAGAGATTCATTTGGGAAATTCAGGTCACAAAGTGAAGTTCAATCTTCTTTGAACTGAATTACTCATTTTAAAATTCAAGCAGTTCTAATATATTTTGGGTTTTGTAAAAATATAGTTTAAAAGTTGCTTTAACCTAACCTAAGGCTTAAACAACTGTTTTAATTTTATTGCATAATTAAAAATCATAGAAAAACGATAACACTGTTGCTGAATTTGGAGACTCAGACTGCCCATCACTACTCTGGAGAATCTATTCTATATGAAATAGAATTTTTAAAGAATCACAGAAAAAATTGAAGAGAAGAGGAACTGACAGTTTTATAAATGCTTGAGATCCCCAAATAGAGACCAACCACTAGCCTTCCTGGCTGAAACATCGCCTAGCCCACTGTTTAGTCTTAAAGCAGCCAATTAAATTTAATGCAATCAATCTTGGGGCAAAGCATTCCAAAATCTCTGCATAGGTCTGTTTCTGTCCTATGGTGAATTCTCAAAAGCCTTGGATGCCCCAATTTACTTTTCTCTAATCCTGCATATTGCCAAATAGACCCCTGATCCATCCACTACTGGTCTGTACATGAGTGCATTAATCGGTGATTGATGTTGTCGGTGTTATGTTAAATATGAAAATGTGGATGTGAAGAATATTTTTTGGTTTATTTCTGCTTTCTGCCAGGTCAGGTGGCTATGTGCTCTATTCATAGCAGGAGGCTGGCTTTTCCTGTTTTCAAAACTGGAGCAGCGTGAATCATTATTCTTTGTCCCTAGATATAACTTGATGCCAAACCACTTTCATTGCATGAATTTTCCCTTCTATAATGTTCCCTTCTCTTTCATCTCACCTTGTGACAGGTGTGTGTTGAACACACTTCTCAAAGGACCATCACAGGTACACTGCAAGACATAGGCAATCATACTCCCCTCAGTATATCTGCCCCTTAATCTCCGCTAGTGAATGTCATCTTCTGCAAGAAAAGAAACAAGGCAAAATACTGTCTATTGTTACATGAATACACGTTCATGCTACAAATCAGCAAATAACCTCTGCTTGTACATTGAAATATATCCTAGATAAATTCTATGTTATGTTGCACGAAATCAGGATATATTTGAAATTGCTCCATGAACTAGTCAGCTACTACTGACCCTATCATTTTTTTTTCTAATTGAGCGTTCTGCTAGCTCATGGTCAAGTTAACGTGGTTAACAACTGACATTTTGGGCAATACCTAATCATCACACACTTCCTTCAAGATGCGCCTGGGGTTTCACAAGCCTTTGTGTCAGGGTGGTACTGGTAAGATACTGTGACATTCCAGCCATTTTCACATTGGAAACAGGTATAGAATGGAACAGAGCAGGAGGAAACAGTGGACAAAAATAATAAAAAAATAATAAGAAGAATCGGTAAAAATTCCAAGCATCTATAATCTCCAGACTCCACTATTCCTTCAGCTGTTCTTTCTTTTAGCAACCACCTATAGTTTTCAATTAAAGGTAAAGGTTCCCCCGCACATGCGTGCTAGTCATTTCCAACTCTAGGGGCCGGTGCTCATCTCCGTTTCAAAGCCGAAGAGCCAGCGCTTGTCCGAGGACGTCTCCGTGGTCATGTGGCTGGCATGACTAGATGCCAAAGGCGCATGGAACGCTGTTACCTTCCCACCGTAGTGGTCCCTATTTTTCTACTTGCACTTTTATGTGCTTTCAAACTGCTAGGATGGCAGAAGCTGGGACGAGTAACAGGCGCTCACTCTGCTACGCAGCACTCGGGATTCGACCCGCCAAACTGCCGAACTTCTGATCGACAAGCTCAGCGCCCTAACCCACTGAACCACCGTGTCCCTATAGTCTTCAATTACTCCTACTTATATCTTGACCAAGTGCTGATAAGAAGTTATCCTCTTTGCTTACCCCTGATTATTTGGTGATTGCTTTGCATTGAATTTAAGCTGATTGAAGGATCAATCCCAATGGAGGGTTCTAGTATTTCTTAATTTAATCATTCTAGTTAACTAATAGTGGAATTTTTCTTCTGTTCACTTTCAAAACATGATCACTAGAGCGCCTTACGCTATCAGCTACTCTGGGTCCTTTATGCTTTTTTTTTTATTATTTAGCCATTCCTTCTTCTTTCCCATGTTTGTAACAAGCTTGATAAACTGTTCACTTTCCACCAGTTTTTTTCCTGAAACATGGAAATATGTACACTTTTTTTTTAAAAAAAGGTACTTTCTTGATGCTTCTGTTTGTTCCACCTTTTGCTCAATGTCTCTCCTTCCCATTTTAAGTAAGATTCTTGCGGGGGAAGAGGAGCTCTTTCTATGTTCTTGCTTCATTTCAAGCTTTTGTGTGAGAGGTTCACACTAGTTCATATCATCAATGGCATGTTGTTAATCAAGGAGAACCATCTAAAAAGACAATTAATGTTAGATCCACATGTTGCTTTTGACTCCTTGGAGCACCAACTATTACTGTTGTGATTGAAGTCCCATGGTGTTGCAAATAATAGCATTTCAAAGATTTCATCTCATTAATTATTTATCCAATGCAATGGGAAATAAGATATTCGAAAACAATATTTGCAATAGCATTTTGCCTTTATAAAGTTTCCTTAAAAGAATAAAGTATTCTGGTATACCCATTAATATCAATATCTTCCATATGCTGGCATGATCTGTGCAAATCTTTGCTGTAGTAATAAAGTGAATAAAGTCCTATAGTAATAAAGTCCTATAGTCTCCTGTTGTTTCTATTATCCATCTTATGCTGGCTCTGTGATCCCATGTTCCTCTGCCTTTTCTCAAACCTGCTTGTTTATTTGGCATTTCTCTCTCAAACTCTGGCTTGAATCAGGGGTCTTTCTGAGCTTGATCGGTTTCATTAACCAAACTAGGTAATCTCATCTGGCTTAATACTTTTTAAAAAATGGTTTGACTTTCAGAAAGAATTAGCAAAGTAGTTCAGTAATTTGCACATTCTCTTACATTTCCCCTTTTCAGTATGTATATTTTTTATATGTTGATCTAATTCTATAAAATAAGAAATAAATAAAAACAGGTCGAAACATTTTTTATTTGAGAGTCCAAGTAATGAGTCCAACGTCTACATGTAATGGAGGAGAGAGATCAAGAGCATCATTAAACTTGAGAATTTCTTCCCCTTTTTAGAACAAGGAATCCATTTATCTTTCTGTACCGTTTTGGGACAGCTCCTTTACCAGATCACCCTTTGTGTATGTATCTTAAGGACACCAGACCATACACAAGCCAAACCAAAGAGTGAAACATTTAATTTCTTGTCCCATGTAGACTTTATTTGTATTTAAAACAAAAGTGTATGTTCAAAACAGATATTATATATGAGCAGATAATTACTGAAGTTATAACATTAATGCTTAAGATAACAGTAAAAAAAATACCAAGTGAAGTACACTGAGTTGTTTTCACGATTTAAAAAAAGGAATATACTTTTTTGAGCTTGATGCCAAACTCTCCATAATACTATTATTTATAAATAACACTGTGTTTTTATTTAGCATGTTGTGTATGTATGTGTATATTGCTAAGCACATTGATTTGTGCTTCTTAGATTGTAAGCCACGCTGAGTCATCGGAGAAGGGCAGGATATAAATGGGATTAAAATTAAAAAAATAAAAATAAAAAAATAAATATGGAAGCCATTGAGACATATCATTTCAGCCATTTCAAAAATGAGACCAGTTGGTTTGTCTGCAAAATATTGCAAATTTGGAAGGAAGTCCATGCCACATTTTTTCTTAAATTACATTATCATGACTCTCTAGCTCAAGGGTAAGCAACCTTGGCTCTTTTATGACTCATGGACTTCAACTCCCAGAATTCCTGAGCCAGCATAACTCAATTCTGGGAGTTGAAGTACATGAGTCATAAAAGAGCCAAGGTTGTCTACCCCTGCTCTAGCTGCATTGTTGGCTCATTTAGCCTGACATCATTTTTGATGGGATATTAAAAATTATAAAAGCTACTTAGTTCAAACAAAATTGTTGTCTGAACAAGACAGACTTATTTATGTCCATAGACCTACACATCAGGACGTTGTGCCTCATACAAAACCCGGGTCTTGGTTCATCTGGCAGATTTTTCCATCCCTTTCTGCCTACCAGACATGGACGCAATCATGGAACCATTTGATAAACAAGTTAAAATGTCATCAAATATTAAAATGAGGGACACATTCGACATGAGGCATTTTTCCATGCTGTTTAAAATGAGAATATGAAATCCCCATAATCCTAAGCCTCCTTATAGATGTAACACACTTTACATCATTTTAACCAAAACAAATCCCAAAAAGTTTTAAAAGTGGTGTATGTGTGTGTGTGTGTGTATGGGGGGGAGGAGGGACTGAAATTGCCATCTGTCCAGAAACATTACACATTCTGTGGCAAACACACAAACAGCTCCTGGCTGCAAGAAAGATTGCCTGGCCTCTGACACTGAGAAGCTGACGCAGGGAAATCTATGGCAACCAGTGAAAAAAACTCACTACGCTTTGTAGGTCACGTATAGTTGTTGTTCTACTGGTCTGCAGCTTTCCATGTCAGTGCAACCAGTGTGACTTCCTTTTTGTTTCTTGTTCTTCTTACAAACAGAACCAAGTGGTTCTCACAACGGCAGATTTCTGAAAGAGGTGAATAGACAACTAAAAAGTAACTGAATAGCAGTATAGTTAAGATTACAATGATTTGAGGGTAAGAATTATTAGTATAACTTCCAAAGAAGGTTAAACTGTTAATTACTACCCTAAAGAGGTCACAGAGGGTATTGCCTGAAAACCTGGCTACTGTACTGCTCATGAGACAACAGATCATGAGAACAAATGAGCACTGGGGAACCTGCTAGGTGCTTTTCTACTGAGATTGTTAGGAAAAAGCTTTAGCTCTGATACAGTGAAATGCTGTATTTCGTTTCAGTAGGATGAAGCATTTGGTTGTCCTGAAAGAAAACTGGGTCTGTCAAGAGAGGCAGAAAGGCTTTAAATGAGCTAATAAGACTGTGTTTATTTCTATTAGAGGTTATATGTAGGATCGCCTTAGGAGAAGCTAGTCTCTAGAGCACGTGTGTCAGACTCACCACGTCATGTGATGTGTTGTGACGTATCGCGACTCTTTTTGCATTGCCAGCAATGGGGTGGGCACGGCTTCGGTATGATGAAAACGGCCTGTGGGTTGGCAGTTTGACACCCCTGGTCTAGAGCAGGATTTCCCAACTCGGCAACTTTAAGACAGGTGGACTTTAACACCCAGAATTGTCTAGCAACCCAGGGGTCTTCAATCTTGGCCCTTTTATGACTTGTGGACTTCAACTCCCAGAATTCCTCAGCCAGGCACACTGGCTGAGGAATTCTGGGAGTTGAAGTCCACAAGTCATAAAAGAGCCAAGTTTGAAGAGCCCCGGTATAGCCAGCCATGCTGCTAGCTCAGGAATTCTGGGAGTTGAAGTCCACGTGTTTTAAAGTAGCCAAGGTTGGGAAACCCTGCTCTAGAAGCAATATGCTTAATTTTGCCAATAGTGTACCCTGTTCTATGTCTCATTACTTGGTGCAGCTTTCAGTGAGAAACGCCCTTGAAAGCAAAGTATGAATTGGGGGATTTCTTTTTAGGTAGTTAACCTGCAGAGTTTTGAAGAAACAAGTTATTTTAATAAGCTTGGCAAGATTTTTAATTGCATATTTCTAGCTGAAGGTTCTGAATTCTGTGTCTGAGAAAACTCTCCTCTTAAAATCTACCAGACCCAGCCTTGCTATAAAAATAGGAAGGCTTGTAAACATGATTATGTGCTGTCTGGGTGATTTTGCTACCCTTCAGGGGTTTTGTGGCATAGAAAAGAGCATGATGAAATTTTGGTCTGGAGAGAAAAGAAACTAGAAAACAGGAAGTAAAATTGGGCTTCCCAGCTACCGATTCTAGTGATACTGCTTAAAAAGATTCTTGTTTTCTCAACTGTTCTCAAGCCACATAACCCTATTCAATTTTTGTCCTTTGCCTTTTTAAGGAAACAGAAGCTGTAACAGGTTAAATCAGACATGTCAAACACAAGGCCCGGGGGCAGGATCCGGCCCGCGAAGTGGTTTCATGTGGCCCGCGAAGCCATCCTGGAAACAGTGAGGGAACGGCCTCCACTGCCTTGGCCCTGGCCCAGAGACCCTCCTTCTGCCAGAGACCCTCAGATCTGTCCCACTCCTGCCCAGGCCCCCATAGGCACCCTTGATGCGAACGATGTAGAGCTGGCCACACCCACCCAGTAGGCCATACGCACTCTAGCCACGCCCACCCAGTAGGCCAGGCCCACCCAGGTCACACCCACCCGGCCCCCTGAGGGCAACCGCAATGCTGATGCGGCCCTCAGTGAAATTGAGTTTGACACCCCTGGGTTAAATCATTGCTGGGTGGCTAAAGTCCTCCGATTTGGCTGTGGGTTGCATTGCATTGTATATTATGGCCTTTGTGTAGAGAGTCGTGAAGATAACCTTGACAGAGATATGAAGGAACTGTTGCTTAGGCAAAAAGGGGTGACTTTTTTTAAAGTCCAAAAATGTGAGATAACCAGGGCTTTTTTTCTCATAGAACGCTCAGAACGGAGTTCCGGCACCTTTTTTGGATGGAACCTTGTAGGGTAGGCAAGGCGGGTTGTATGACATGTGTGAGTTCCGGCACCTTTTTATTTAAAAAAAAAAACAAAACAAAAAAAGCACTGGAGATAACATTTGGAAGCTGATCAGGTAGAAGTCTCTTTAATTCACTGAAGTAGAAGGAGGAGGAGGCTAGTATAAATAGACTTGAAGATTTTGTTATAGCCACTCTCAGGAAAAGTAGTTTCAGCTGTGTATTTGATTTCTTGATCTAGTTTACCTAGTGGGGCTAACACTTTTATATATACATGTGTGTGTGTGTACTATACACACACACACACACATGCACGCACACACACACATCCAGGCATAATTATTAAACATATTTAAAAACTTTATTTTTGAGTTATTATCCAACTCAAAGGAGGACAAGACACAATGGATGGAAACTAATCAAGGAGAGAACAAACCTAGAACTAAAAAGAAATTTCCTGACAGTGAGAACAATCAACCAGTGGGACAACTTGCCTCCAGACGTTATGGCTGCTCCAACACTGGAAGTTTTTAAGAAGAGATTGGACAACCATTTGTCTGAAATGGTATAGATTTACTGCTTGAGCAGGGGATTGGACTAGAACAGAGGTCTCCAACAGTGGTGGGATTCAAATATGTGAACAACCAGTTCTCTGTGTGGATGCCGCTTCCAGAAGTCTGTTCTGGTCCTTGGCAACAAAAGATTAGCTACCAGTTCTGCCAAAGTGGTGCGAACTGGCTGAATCCCACCACTAGTCTCCAACCTTTCCAGTCTCGCAGACCGGAGGGAAGGAGAGCAGCTCCAAAATTAGTGCACATGCACGGGGCCACGCACACTGGTGCAGCACTAGCAGCCCCATTTGTGCATGCAGCATGCACTGGCACCATGCGCATGCGTGAATGGCTGTGCACCCCCATGGTGGCTAGCGGCCCATTCGCACATGTGCAAATGGGCTGTGCAAACCACCCGGGCTAGCAGCACATGCGCAAATGGGCTGCAGACACTCACCCGGCACTAGCATCAGTGTTTGTACCCGCGTGCATGTACCAATGGGGCCACAGGCACTAGCACGAGTGGGGAGGAATGTGCACTCACACATGTGTGCACCATCTAGCCATTTACATGGCCCGCTGGCCAAGAGCCCGTGGCCCGGGACTAGGCCGCAGACCATAGGTTGGGGACCCCTGGACTACAAAACCTCCAAGGTCCTTTCCAACTCTGTTATTCTGTTATAACAGCAAATATACTTAATATCCCAGCCTCCTCCTATTTTCACCACAGCAACAGATCCAAAGAGGTGTTGGAGAGAGAGAGAGAGAGAGAGAGAAATGCTCAAAGTCACTTGGCTTTCATGCTTAAGGTGGAACTAGAACTCACAGTTTCCTGCCTTCTAGCTTGATGCCTTAACCACTAGACCAAACTGACTCTAAATTTTGTATCTATCAGACATTTGCAAGAAGCTATTTTTATTGCCCTTAAATACCATCTTGATCTAGAATTGGAATAATAATGAAGAGTTCTAACTCTGTGGGGTTTATTTTAGCTTTTTGCTTTTATCCAGGCAAATGGATTGGGCTTGTACCCAAGAGGCTGACTTTTAGAACTTGTGCAGCTTTTAGTTGATTTTCATCAAGCAAACCTGAGAGATTTTGCTCTTAGGATTTGTCTCCTTTCCATTTTGCATTAAATTTATGTGCTGGCTCAATACTAGCCACAAATAATGCAGTGTACTAATGCGTAATAAAAACTGCTGTTCCTGTACCCATTTTTGAGCTGAAAGCACTCTCAGCTTTGCATTCCAGTCATTTTTCTCCAGGCATCATCTTCCCACAATCTGCTGTGTTTCTGTTCTATCATTCAGATCTACATTTGCCTCATGAACCCAAGACCAGACTTTTGGAGAGTGGGGCAGTGGTTTATTCAAGATTTATTCAAGGTTTTGGGAAAGGGAAAAAATTAAAGGGGAACGTTCATTTGAACGTTCATTTCTCTATTACAGATAGACCCTTCTGAAGGTACATTGTGTACCCTTCCACAATTTAATTATTTCCAGATATGTTTGATTACAGCTTTTATCATTCCCAAGCTACAGTCTAACACATCTGAAAAGCAAGAGAATTGAAAATTAATGGGAAATTAGCATAAACTAAGATGCATTCATCCAGAATTTTACCTCAAAATTGTCCCTTTGTTTAAGATAGGAGGGACAAATATTTCACTTCTGGATGTTGAATGATAATTCCAGCCAACGTAGCCAATGGCAAAGGGAGGGTGATTTTGTAGTTCAACAATATCTCAAGGACCAAAATCTTCTGGTTCAAGAAATGATAGCATAAACTAACATATCCCAACCTAACAAAGCCCAGATATGTAGATTTCCTATTCCAGCATTTTCAGCAATGGCCATGCTGGCTGGAAATTCTGGGAGTTGCAGTCCACACACCTGGTAATGTAACAGGTGAGGAGATCATTAAAGAAAGATCGAATCCTGAACTAAGGATAAATTTCCCGACTGTGGAAATTAATCAGTGGAATGGCTTGCCTCCAGAAATTGTGGGTGCTCCATCACTGGAGATTTTTCAAGAAGAGACTGGGCAATTATTTGTCCTGAATGGTATAAGGTTTCCTGCTCAAGCAGAGGGTAGGACTACAAGACCTTCAAGATCCATTCGATATTGCAGTTCCACGAACTTGCCTAAGAGTAATTTTATCCTATTGTTCGGTCTTCTGTGAAAGAGAATAAATATGATTTAGTCAGTCATTTTAAATCTTGCTGATAGATAGAAGAATCCAACCTCTTTCCTCTGAACTCTGAACATACTGAGAAAAACAAGAAAATGTGGCCAGCTACACAATGGCAACTACTAGTAAGGAAGACAGTTTGTCTAAAAAGGGAACATTATTCAATCTCTTTGTTCCTGGAGTGCCTGAAAGAGAAAGGATGTCCACTTTATGGAAGAGAAGAACAAGGATGCTGTCATGACAATAGTGTTTGTCTATCTGAGGTCTTTTGTTATTTAATCCCAGGTACAACCACTCAGAATTCAAAAATCTTCCTCCCGCCCCTCCGGGTCCCTTTCTTTATTTCTGTCTCCTGCTCAGCTGTACATCCAGCCTTCCAAGAGTTAAAACTTTCCAGCCTGTGCTGCATATTCCTTGCCTGCAGCCTGCTGCCCTGAGTCAAATTAATCATGTACTGGGAAACACAGCAGGCATGTACTAGCTCTGGGCATGGTGTATCACGTACTTTCTGGAATCTGTCACATGGGGAGTTTTCTCCTTTAGGCTCAATTGATCCTTTCTCAGTTTGATGCTGTGCTTAATTGTGAGAAGAGCCTGCATTTTTGTTCTTCTTCATCTGAACTTAATGGACTACTCTTGCCAGCCTCATTCACAGTCTGCCATAAGAGAACTCCCAAGCAAGAAAAGCTTTCTGTCCATGCACAAAATATCCTGTATACAATGTCAGGAGGACAGCATAGAGATAAACTACATATGGAATCATTTGTGTGCAAGAGGGTGTAATCTTTTCCTTCCACAACAAAGCACAATTTCCTTCTTCGGTACATCCCTTCAATTATCAGCTAGCATTGTTCACTGGGAGAGAAGAAAAGCCGGACAACCCTTCATTCAAGGGGCAACAACAACTATTAATGCCAAAATATGCTGCTCATCTTTGGGTGATCTATGTCCACACTCTGACAGGCCAAACACATTTGGTGTGCATCACAGTAAACGGATAACAGGCAGCTTGTGGCAACTACTTCATAGGATTTCTAAACAATCCTGCGTCTTAGAAAATTTCTAGCATTTATAATTGCAGGCTTTAAAAAAATCTTATGGTTTCAAAATATCAGCTTGATACACTAAGCTCAATAGCACAGGGCGATTTGCTTAAGTTTCAACAGATCTATTCTAAGAATGATTAAAGTGGGATCCAACCTCATATTTTGAATGATTGTGGCTGGATTGCTAGTCTATCACACAATTTTGCTTCCCATGAATTAGACCTGCTGTGTATTGGGTTTTCTGCATTCAATGATCCTGTCAATAAAGATTCCAGATCATCACTTGATCTTCTGCTTTATATTCCTATCATGATTTAAAATTAGGTTTACTTTCCCTTAGTGGCAGTTTGTGTGATGGAACAGACAGCTGCTAGCAACTCTCACTGACCGGTAACGTATGGGAAGTGTTTTATATCTCTGCTGATGTGCACCACAACTGTATTAAGAGGGATACCTGCGAGCACATAGGGGCCGATGGTGTCCGTCAGCAGCCATAGCCTGCTGGCCCCTCGACCGGTGCACTCCGGGGCTCTGCAGCCCACTGCCAGCAGTTCAAAGAAGCCACCTCTGAGCTGGATGGCCAGCCGACAGCTGAGGAGGTGATGTAGTGGGGTCATGCCCAGGAAAAGGAGAGCATGTGAGGCTAGGAGGGATGCGACGGGGGGGGGGGGGGGGAGGAAAATCAGCCATGCCAGGATGCATCCGGCCACATGGGACCTTGGCGAGTTAGCAGGCATCTGTTTGAAGAGGGACAGTTGCCATCTTCAGGGCATGGCGCACGTGCCCACAGAAAGGGCTCTGAGTGCCGCCTCTGGCACGTGTGCCATAGGTTCGCCACCACTGTGATAGTTGTTAATGTCCTGTGCTGGAAAGTCTTCATTGGCATCTTATGTTCTTTCCTTCTTGCATCCTAGCATGGACTCCCATTTTTCTAACTTAAAGGCAATGATAAGTCACAATCCAACTAAATTTGAACCTAAGCCCAAGGAAAACCAAGTAAACAACTCAATTCTTAAAAACTGAAATGGGTTTGAAGAACCAAAGAAGCTTAACAATTGTTGCCTCTTTCTTGCAGAAATGGCTGCTGTGATTGCCAGTTTTCCTTGAACCATTGTTCCATGCATAAAAAGGCTGACAACAGAAACAGAGCAAGGATGGGAAGTCTGCAAGGAAGTAAGTTAGTATTTCTTAGCTCTAAGGGCAATATAGAGTTGCCAAGAAACCAGATTCATCTTATTGGCCATGGGACTGTCTTTCCTATTCAGCAGCTGCTTCCATGCCAGCATGAGTGAACTGAGTCACAAGCCTTATGGGGAAGATTCCTGTATGAATTTTTAGTTTGTGTCTCTGATTACTAATACAGTAATGTAATGATTTCCAGTTTGGGTAGGACCTTATTTGCAATTTATTAAAAAAAATATTTAAAAAGCTGTAGTCCTAAAACAGCTGACAGGTAATGCCTATTATTAGAACACTCTAAAAAAGAAGTACGTAGGGGTTGTACAGAGGGAATTTGCCCTCAAGGTCATAATTGTTTTGTGAACAAAAAATGCTTGTGAAAGTTGGACAAGCCCCATTTGTTACACCTTTCCCCTCTTGGTTTTTCTTTTTGAAATGTTTCTCCCTTCAAACACAGCGTGTCCCTTTTCTCCACTCCAAAAGTTCAGTTGAAAAGTTTAGAAATGCACCTTTCTGTTGTACATAGAAGATTTTTTTTTCTTTTACAGATCCTACTGTGAGTGAAATTACTAGGACCACCTGGTTTTAGCCAATTTCATTCACAGGAGGTGTCCAGAATAAAAGGCTTTGGTAGCAGGTCAGAACCACAACCCTTGGCTTTCTGCAATACTGATACTAAATTGGGTGGATGTTGCCCATTAAGGAATGTCTTGGAGGGAAAATGGTGACCATTTTGTTTACGTCCTCCAGTGGTGCATCCTTTGCACATACAATTTCTTCAGGCACATTTTAAGCATTCCTCACCCAACTGAGACTAAAACACGAACCTAGCATTTAAGAACAGCTTGCTTGTAAGAACTGAGAATGATTCTGAATAATTGGCTTTCTAAAAATCTAGAAGTAGATGGCACATACATACCTTACCTTAGAAGCCAAAAAGGAACTACTTGATAGGGGAGTTCAAAACTAAGAACTTTGGCATATTGGTACTGTTTGTGTTTTAGTCTGTCTCTGGACACTTTTGGAGCTCAGAACAGATAGTTTGTGTTCTAATAGGACCAATCCTCTTTGTGCAATTTAGACTCTATATTGGTATAGTATATAGTATACTACACATTTTCAACCTAGCAAAATAGGGCCTTTCCTCACTTTGACGCTCACCAAATCTAATGAAATTTGAGGCTCACCATGCCCTAATGAAATTTCCCCCTCCCCCAGTGTGATCTTGTAATGACATTGCCTTCCCCAATCCATGAGTGAGCAAAACAGTCTTAACCAGTGGTGGGATTCAGCCAGTTTGCACCGGTTCGGTAGAACCGGTAGCTATTTTTTTGTTGCCCAGGCCAAGAATGGACTTCCGGAAGCGGCATCCACACACAGAACCGGTTGTTCACATATTTGAATCCCATCACTGGTCTTAACTGTACTTCTATTGAACAAATGTTTTCCTCTATCCCTTAAGTGTAGCTTGAACATGTATCAAATCTGTTTTGTCAGAATGGGTTTCTGCTTTGGAGAAAGCAAATTTCATGCCAATTTCTGTCAGCTCAAGAATTTCAGCTGAGCAAGGGGATAGGCCATAGATAGAACAGCTGGTTATTGATACCAAACCTTGTCTGGGAACTATGAAATTTAGAGCATTGTTTCTCAACTTTAGTAATTCTAGGATAAGTGGACTTCAGGTCCAAGAATTCCTCAGTCAGCTGGCTGGGGAATTCTGGGAGTTGAAGTCCACATATCTTAAAGTTGCCATGATTGAAAAACATTGTTCTAGAGAACACCAAACTGCTGCCACATGTTTGATAGACATGTTTAACCCATAATTTCATCAGTAACAATATATATTGATAATTAAACTATCATGAGATATTAAATGTTGATTACCAACTTTCAAAATAAATTTAGATAAAACTATCAATGGCTACAAATCACAAGAGTCAGACATTACTTCCATTAACAGAAATAGTTGTATGAGTTCCAGGAGAATACAAGTAAGAGGGAAACATTGGGTTCCTGCTTGTGGGCATTCTCCATAGAATCTTGCTAGTCAGTTTGGAACTATGGTGCCTCTATTTCAATTGGCTAAAATGGACAACATGGATACCAGATAAAACAGTGCACCTCATTTATTCCTTCCTCTTTTGTCTCATTTTTTTTACACCGAGAGTCATTGGTTACCCCTCTTAACTCTTCATTAACTGCATGTATGGAAAATCCCCACCTAGGCTATGCAGAATCTAGAAGGAAAACAGCACATTTGAGATGCTTGGCCAGGTTACTGGCATGTTCAATCATTGCTCACATTTCTGCTAACATCTACAGACTAACCAGCAGCTACTAGACAAACTGCTAGTGTGCAATTGCAGCTACAAGAGTTTGACCTCTATGTCACTGACTATAGTATGGATCAGCATGATGCCTAGGGCACTGCCAGGATATTTTAATTTTAAGAACACATTGTGGGTGCACTCACAGTATATTTCAACCTGGTAAGACTGTGCTTAAGACCTCTAGTCTTCCAGGACATTCTTTACAACCTTATCTTCCCTTGATCTTTTCTCTGGGTAGAGTGGCACACCTCCAAGCAAAACTCTAGGACAACCTTCCAACATTTTATTTTTGAGGAAGATGGATTCTTTGGGCAGCAGAGGAAGTGTCCACAGGTGCTTTATTGCTTTTAGTTTGCATGTTGCTACACTCTTTTCAAAGGGTCCCTTTTAGGTGCCTAGCTCACTTCCACCCCCATCAAATAGAGATATTAAATCTGGTGAAATCACCTGGACACCTTTTCTCCAAAAACTGTGATCATGTAGCATATGTTGTGTGTGTGTGTGTGTGTGTGTGTGTGTGTAAGTGTTTATATATGTACTGTATATCTAGGTCTGTATGCATTGCTAAGCAGCCATACTTAAAATTAATTGCCTGAAAAATAATAACCCTTTAAACTAAAATTGAGGGGGAAGGGTGACCAATCTCTAGAATCTCTAGAACACAAAACCAGTCATATATCCCAAGAAAACAAATCAAACAATGATGTTTGGAGTGATGAGAAAAAGAAAAACTCCAACAACAACCAGGAGATGCAGGAAACATACCCATGGACAGGCATAAAGGTCTTAAATGTTTATATAAAGGTAAAGGTAAAGGTTCCCCTGCACATGCGTGCTAGTCATTTCCGACTCTAGGGGCCAGTGCTCATCTCCGTTTCAAAGCCGAAGAGCCAGCGCTTGTCCAAGGACGTATCCATGGTCATGTGGCCGGCATGACTAGACGCCAAAGGCACACGGAGTGCTGTTACCTTCCCACCGTAGTGGTCCCTATTTTTCTACTTGCATTTTTACATGCTTTCGAACTGCTAGGTTGGCAGAAGCTGGGACGAGTAACAGGCACTCACTCAACTACACGGCACCCGGGATTCGATCCGCCAAACTGCCGACCTTCTGATCGACAAGCTCAGCGTCCTAACCCACTGAGCCACCGCGTCCCTTTTAAATGTTTATATACTAATGCTCAAAGTTTGGGGAACAAACAGAGGGAACTAGAAGCAATAGTACATCAGGGCAGGTATGACATAGTTGAGAATACAGAAAATCTGCTGAGACGAAACCCATGATTGGAATGGACTGATGGATGGATACAAATTGTTCAAAAGAAATAGATCTACAAAAAGAGGAGGGCAAGTTGCACCATATGTAAGAGAACACTACATATCTACAGAAATACACGTGATCAAAGATAAAATCCCTGTATAGGGGTCAATATAAAAGGGGGAAAAAGTGACATTGCCATAGGTGTATATTACAGGCCACCCAACCAATCAGAAGAAATAGATGAACTCTTTGCCAATCAGTTAACAATCGTATATAGAAAGCATACCACAGTAGTAATGGTAGACTTCAACTATCCAGATATCAACTGGGAGACAAACTCTACAGTGAGTGGGAGATTTTTAACCAACCTAGCTGACAACTTTATCATCCAAAAGGTAGAGAAGGGAGCTAGAAGTAAAGCTACATTGGACCTAATCCTTACGAATCGAGAAGAAGTGATAGAGGGAGTTGAAGTTGCCGGAACCTTGGGTGAAAGTGATCACATAATGCAAACACAAACAATAGAAAACAATCCAACAGCTGACTTTAACAAACTCAGAGAACTTAGGAAAGATTCCATGGATGAAAATCCTAAGGGGGAAAACAACTCAAGAAACATGGGAAACACTGAGGAGTACGATCATATGGGCCCAGTCCAGTGCAATACCACTGAAAAAGAGAAACAAGAAATTCAAGAGGAAACCAGCATGGCTGCACAAATCTCTCTCTGACAAACTGAAAGACAAAAAGGACAAGTACAAAACATGGAAAGAGGGACACATAACTAGGGCTGATTATCAGCAAATAGCCAGAACATGCAAAGATGAAGTCAGGAAAGCAAAGGCTCAGAATGAACGAAGACTTGCAACAGAAATCAAGGACAATAAAAAAGAGTTTCTTTCAACATATTAATAACAAAAAAATAGTCAAGGAAACTGTAGGTCCACTAAAGAGAGAAGATGGCAAGGAAGTAACAGGCAGTGGGGGAAAAAGCAGAACTGCTTAACTCATTCTCTGCATCAATCTTCATACAAAAAGAAATTATAACCCAACACACCAAAAAAAAAAGAAACCCTACTGCAAAAGACAAGCTAGAAACAAAAATTAAAATAAGCAAGAAAATGGTAAGAGAACACCTATCCGACCTTGATGAATATAAATCACCAAGGCCCGACAGATTACATCCCAGAGTTCTGAAGAAGCTGGCCGATGTTATCTCAGAACTATTGCACCATATCTTTCAAAAATCCTGGAGCACCGGGGAAGTACCTGAGGATTGGAAAAGGGCTGATGTGGTTCCCATCTTCAAGAAAGAAAGAAAAAACAGACACAGGAAACTACAGACCAATCAGTCTAACATCAATACCTGGGAAGATCTTGAAAAGATAATAATAAAAAAAAACAGATCTGCAAATAACTAGAAGCAAACAAAGTTATAACCAGTAGCCAGCACGGGTTTGTCAAAAACAGATCATGCCAAATCAATCTTATTTCATTCTTCGATAAAGTGACTAAATTAGTAGACCAGCGACACGCTATGGACATAGTATACTTAGATTTCAGTAATGCATTTGACAAAGTAGCCCACAACCTGCTGCTTAGTAAGCTAGAAAAAAGTGAGATAGACAATAACATCATCAGATGGTTCTGTAGCTGGCTGACAAACCATACTCAGCAAGTAGTCCTCAATGGCACTACATCCACATGGAGAAAAGTAAGCAGTGGGGTACCACAAGGCTCCATCTTAGGCCCAGTACTCTTCAATATCTTCATTAATGACTTAGATGAGGGAATAGAAGGGGAACTCATCAAATTTGCAGATGACACCAAACTGGCAGAAATAGCCAATACCCCATAAGCCTCAGGATCCAAAAAGATCTTGACAAACTTGAACAATGGGCCCCATCCAACAAAATGAGTTTTAATGTGGGGGAAAAGCAAAGTTTTACATTTAGACAAGACAAATCAAAGGTACAAGTACAGATTGGGCGAGACCTGGCTCAAAAACAGCAACTGTGAGAGAGACCTTGGAGTCCTAGTGGACAATCACTTAACCATGAGCCAGCAGTGTGCAGCCGCCGCCAAAAAGGCTAATACAATCCTGGGTTGCATAAACAGAGGCATAGAATCAAGATCACACAAAATATTAGTATCGCTTTATAAAACTCTAGTAAGAATACTGTAACCAATTTTGGTCACCATACTACAAAAAAGATGTTGAGACCTTGGAAAAAGTTCAGAGAAGAGCAACTAAAATGACCAAATGCCTGGAGTCTACAACATATGGAGAATGATTTGGCTAGTCTACAGAAAAGAAGAAATAGGGGTGACATGATAGCAGTATTCCAGTATTTGAGGGGTTGCCACAAAGAACAGGGGGTCAAACTATTCTCCAAAGCACCAGAGGGTGGGATGAGAAACAATGGTTGGAAACTGACCAAAGAGAGAAGCAACCTGCAATTAAGGAGAAACTTCCTAACAGTGAGGACAATTAACCAGTGGAACAGCTTGCCTTCAGAAATTGTGGGCGCTCCATCATAGGAGGTTTTGAAGAAGAGACTGAACAGTCATTTGTCTGAAATGGTATATGTTCTCCTGCTTGAGCAGGGGGCTGGACTAGAAGACTTCCATGGTCTATTCTATTCTATTCTATTCTATTCTATTCTATTCTATTCTATTCTATTCTATTCTATTCTATTCTATTCTATTCTATTCTATTCTATTCTATTCGCCCTCAACTTTTTGTAATCCAGATCTGTAGCCTTTGTTCCTTATTTAATTAATTTATATGGCCACATATCTCACAATAGGGACTGTCAGAGGGTAACATAGAATTAAAACAATAAATAATAAACAATAAAACAATTAAGCAATAATATACATAATGACAATGGAGGACAACAAAGATCATCAACAAATATTGAGTGAATCCTTTGGCCCCATTAATGTCACAACTCCCAAGCAAATTTTTAAGATTTTACAAAATGCCAACAGGGTCAGTGCCAATTGTATCTTGGATCTTGGGGTATATGGTGTTTGAGAAAGCAGGCTATTTTCTAGGTCCTCCCAGACCTAGCACAAGCAAACAAACAAATGGGAAGATGTTTTGTGCCTGGCGACAAATGCAAAAAAATCTATGCGTGCTAATTCTGTAGATCTCACTGAGTTCAGTCGGTATCACTCAATTTCATCTTCTGAAATGGAGAATATTTTTGCTCTCAATGGCTCTCTCTTTGATACAGAACTTCTGTAATATATGTTGTCCCGTCTTCTCTCTCTGAGACCCTGAGATTCTTCACTGCAAACACAACCCTCTACAGCTACAGATTGACAAAAGAATAGAGTAGGGCTAGTATCCTCATCTGAATCTTTTTGAAGGATCCAGCAACTTTTACTCTCTCCTGCAGGGATGTCCTCAGGATATGGTCAAGAGGCATCTGTGACAGTGCAACTGAACTACTCACACCAACTCTCACACTGTCCATTTTACTCAATAGACTGGGGACATATCAAAGAATGGGGCTGAAGCATTGGAATGGGTGGCTTCAAAATCTCAACCAATATACCCCATGCCATTCCCCCTTTATATTGTTATCAAAGCAGCATCACTTGAGTAGCTACTGAGACCACTTTTCCTCTGTTACCTGGACAGTATTTCCATAACTTGTTCTCTCTCTGTGTGTCTTCATTCATAGTGGTATGCAGCACTCTATAGTCTTTAGATGTAAAAGGGCACTTCAGGTGATAGCTGTTGGGATCTTGATATGTTCTACAACCAGCATTTCTACAAATGTATTTATAACATGCCATGTTTAGTAAATATGGTGAAATTCTAAAAATACATACACATTGTTGGTTATGTATTTCTTTTTTTATTGAAGATTGGGGAACAGACGGGGGGGCTTCTTAATGTTACAAAGTGAGTGTTTGGCCAAGGAAATATTTGTTCTTGAGATGTTTCTCCCAATCTGGAGCTCAGCTCTCACCTGTGGCTCCAATTAGCTGTAACACACACACAGCAGCCACACCCCATTACATCATTTTGTCAGTTGGAGCAAACCATGTGAGGAAAGCCAGTAGGGTCTTCAACTCTTGATGAGAGAGGGATTTGTATACCCCACTGCATGAAGTCTGCCCTGGCAAATTGAGTGGAAGAGACTGATCAACAGTCCAACAGTCAAGAAGGTGGGCTCAGCAGGCGTTGGGGAATGCTAAGACACTTAGACCTCTTGGTCATTCACTGCAACAGCAGATGTCTCCAGCTGGAACAGTTGCACTGCCGACAGTGGAACTGTCCCAGTGTAACAGCTGTTCCACTGAAAACTCCATCATGCAGAGATTTATGTTGTGTGGTTCATCTTCATCTACAATTCATCAACAGATCAGCTCAGTCCAAACCTAATTCATCAAGTCCTGTGATGATAGGGGAGTGGTGAAGTAAAAGGTGGAGATGACCACTGACATTTGTTGTTACAAACCTTCATGTG
Organism: Vipera ursinii; assembly: GCF_947247035.1. NCBI lineage: Eukaryota > Metazoa > Chordata > Lepidosauria > Squamata > Viperidae > Vipera > Vipera ursinii. The sequence continues at coordinate 120,254,037 of NC_139516.1, read as the reverse complement.
GACAGTCCTTAGGCCAGTGGTCATTTGTCTCAGCACCCAGGGCAACAGAGATATATGGCAGCATCCAGGGTGACTGGGTCACCGTTCTCTATGGGGGAGAGGTTTAGAAAAGGCACCCTAAATATTGCCTGCCCAACATCATCTGATTGGCTAACTGCAGCCAGTAGATCATCTGCTTAGTGATTGAAAATCAAGAAAAATGAATTAAAGAAACTTGTTTTTGAAACTGGAATGGCCATACCTTTCTGGATAGAGATGAGCCAAAATGATGAACAGCATTCATAGCAGCCAAACTTCACCTTCATAACATTGACATTGCTGCATTCAGTGAGACCAGGTTGACAGATGAGGGTTCACTACAGGAAGCAGTGAGTGGGTATATGTTCTTTTGGAATGGGAAACCACAGACTGACAACAGGACACAAAGAGTAGGCTTTACAATCAAAACTGCTCTGCTGAAGAACATCCTTATTCCACCCACTGGAATGAATGAATGCATCAAGAAGTTCCCCTTTTTTCTCAGCAAGTCCCAGTATATCACCATTGTCAGCATCTACACACCAATTCTCAAGAGTCCAGATGAAGGCAAGAAAGCTTTCTGTGAGGACCTGCATGAGATTATTTGAACAGACCCCATCATCAACAAACTCATCATTCCAGGTGACTTCAAAATTAGGGTCAGGACAGACAACTCAATTGGAAATCCTTGGGAGAAATGGAGTGGGAAAATTAAATAGAATGGTCTGTTGCTTCTGAGCAAACATGCCAAGCACAATGTGTCCATAACTATCAGATTTACAAATAAATACAAAGCTACCTGGATGCATCCCAGGTCCAAACACTGGCATCTACTTGACTATGTCATAGTACACTATGCTGATAGTAGGCCAAAGAGCATAAAAGCATTTGAGAATTTGTTTGACATCAACTGTAGATCGCTATTTTGAAGGTAGAAGTGTGTTAAACAATTTCTAGGTAAAGTAGCAAATGAATATGGGATATGTGATCCCAACCCTTCTGGCTTCTTTCTTCAAAGCCCATTTTTATTCAGTCATCCATTTAGAGGGGACAAGGGAAAAATGAAAAGAAAGCAAATTTTAGGACTTTATGTGATGGGACCAAAAGATCAAGATTGTTAAAAATAAAAGGAAGGAATTTAAGGTTGTTTTATTTGATCAAGGTAAAAATAAATATGTTATTGTCTCTGATAACCCTTAATGGACTTTTGCTGACATCATAACTGAAATGATGAGGTTTTAGAGACAGCAACTGTAGCATTCATTGTTCTTATATAAGAGGACAAAACATGTGCTTTGCAACAGTTTTAAGGAACTTAGAAATGCCTTTCCATGAGGTTGTCTTTCAGCTGTTCTGCTTAATTAACCTTCTACCTATTTCCCTCAAATACTCAAACAAATAGGTTTGGCTGCCCCCTTGTCTCAAGTACTGGGACTATCAAAGTTTCAGTATCAGATCTCATGGATTCTATACTCAAAAAGTTATACTGCTAGCATTCCCAGTGTTGTGTATTGAATATATATAAAGTTGTGTTAATCCCTGCTAAAGTGAAACTAACTTTAGTTCTATGCCAGGACTAAATTTGTCCTGACCCATTTGACAGAGATGCTCAACTGTTGAAAAATTCAGCCAGGCATTTAGGAGACTGAGCTAACACCCAATGAGATCAATAAACAAATCAATGGAGCCAGATCAATTCCCAGGGAGACCTATTAAAAAAAAGAGTACAAAATCAGAACGGAACACATTGATTGTCATCTCCAGCACACAACTCAAGCCATTTGAAGACATTTTTAATAAATTGTAACCTATCTTAAACAATGACACTTATAGTTTCTTGTCATTGGGTGGTAGACAGGTAGATCTGTGTACAGACAATTGCTCAAATTGGAGCAGATCCTCAGCAGCAACAAGAAACAACAGAACAATGATGGTTACAGGGGAACCAGACAACAAAACCAAATGTCTACTTTGTCCCCACACTTACAACAGCAGCATTATCATGACCCCAGCCCCCAAACTTCACTCACAGAATTAGACATGCTTCCATTTCACTTTCTTCCAAAGTGGATGTTTGCCATCATATGCCAGCAACCCTCCTCTGGATTCTATATTGGATAAACAGGTCAGACTGTGCAAAATAATTAATGGGCAAGTTTGACTTCAGGACCAAAAGCAAAGTGATATCAGTATTTTTCAGCTTCCCAGGACACTCAATTACAGATTTCTAAGTTTAGATAGAACAATGAAACTGCACCAAGCACTACAGAGTGAGAAACTGGGGGACTCATATATATCAAAAAGTCCATCTCATGTAAGCAGGGCTTTTTTTCTCGTAGAACGCTCAGAACGGAGTTCCGGCACCTTTTTTGGATGGAACCTTGTAGGGTAGGCAAGGCAGGTTGTATGACATGTGTGAGTTCCGGCACCTTTTTCTTTTACAAAAAAAGCACTGCATGTAAGATTTTAAACAAGGACTTTTTAACACATTGTGATTGCTAGGCTTCTAATTTGCCTGACATATACCCTGCATCTGCATAACCACTCTTTCCTCCCCTTGCCCCTCCCCTTCTCAAATCCTATGTTAATTTAACTATTTCATGTATCTGATGAAGTGAGCTACAGTCACAAAAGCTTATGCCCTTATAAAATTTGTTAGTCAAAAAAATCTACCAAATCCTCCTGATTTTGGGCTGCCGTAAAATAATGCAGTTTTCCTTCCATAATAACTTCCCCTGTGTAATGCAAAACACTTATCAAGGATCGAATTAATTTTTCCCCCGAAAGGAATAAAGATGGTGAGGCAGTAACCAGTGATTCCCATGCTGGAGAGAATAGCTATATAAATGCAATCACGAGCAGTTCAAGACCATCCAGAGAATGGCAAGCTTACTGTTGATCAGGAAAAGTAGGGGGAAAAGGCTAGGAATTAAATTTAGGAACATAGATTTATAATATTTTGAATTTTTATTTCTCTGTGTTGCAGAATAAGTTATCTGTGTACATTGTCTCATTCTTGTCAGCCAGAAAGACACTGATCTTGCCGAGTCATGTCTGTCAGCCTGCCAATGTCTATCTGCAGGAACTTCCATCTTGGTTTCTTTAGTAATTTTCACCACTCCCACAATTTAGAGAAATGAAAATGTTTGGTTGGTAATCAGATCCCGAACCCATCCCTGATTGTTTTGGCCCAGATTGAACCCTTTGTGACAAATGGGAAGACTAACACATTGGTCATTGCAGGACAAATCCAGCCACCGCTGTAATGTATTCTTCTGGTCTGCAAAAGCAGGGAAATGGATGGCTGGGTTGTTCATGTTCTACAGTATAGACATAGCCAGTAAGTACCCGTATATACTTGAGTATAAGCCGAATTTTTCAGCCCACTTTTTGGGCTGAAAAATTCCACTTCGGCTTATACTCCAGTCAACAAAAAAACTTACCGAGGACTTGTGCGCGGCCGAGGCTTTGGTGCTTCCGGGATCGCGCGCACCTCTCCCAAGCCACCGCCGTCCGAGACCTGCCGAAGTTTGGGGAGGTTTGGGGAGGTGCGCGCGCACCTCCCCAAACCTCCCCAGGTCTCCGTTCCTCCGCGCAGACCTGCTGACGTTTGGGGAGGCCATTTAGCTGCCATTCAAAACAACCAACACCCCAAAACTACAAATAACCTCTTTCAAATTTATGACAAATGCAGCACTCCAGTGGTCATTCACACTTACCACAGACCCTGGGGATGTTGCGCTGTCCTCCCCTGCCCGTCTTCCCCTGCAGCACTTAGGCCTGCTCCCCAGGACTCCTGGAAGCAGCTGCGAACAATTCCTTGCTAAAATGGCGGCTACTTTCAGAGCCTTCTCCGCTAATCAGCTGTCTGCCCATCAGCTGTCCATAGGGATGCTGCAAAGCTCCCCTTCTCTAGGCCTTGGACTCCCTCCTGGCTGAAGAGTAGATGAACCAAGCCAGCAAGGAGACAAAATGTTTCTGCAGCTGTTTTTCCTCTGAAGTTTTTTTTTTGCTTTTTTTTTAAAGTAATCTCCGAAGGTTATGCCAGAAAATGGAGGACGCTGGGTCTTTGCAAGCTTTAGCTGTCCGCCTGGCTGCCTGAAGGCCGCCCTTTTCAGGCAGTCTGACAGACAGCTAAAACTTGCAAAGACCCAGCGTCCTCCATTTTCTGGCACAACTTTTAGGGATTTATTATTATTATTCCTACTACTACTATTACTACTACTACTACTTCAGGAGTAAAAAGTTGCAGAAAAAAATTCTCTCCTTACTAGCTTAGTTCCTCTACTTTTCCATCTGGAGCCAAGGTAAGATTTTAAAAAGGGATATTGGTTGGAAGGCAGAGGGAGAGTTTAGTTTTAGCATCTAAAAAAAAAGGGGGGGGGGAAATCAGCGATTTCCCAACCAGCTTTTTATGTTTTTGTTATTGAAGAAATATGGGGGAGGGGGAGGGGTTCTGGGGTGGGTTGGGGAGGGGATAATATTGTAACTTCAATAAAAATTTTCAATAAAAAAAAAGAAATATGGCTTTCTGGGGGAAGGTGGGGAGGGCGTTAAGGAAGGAAAGGGTTTTTGGAAGCTCGTCCTGAAGCTGCCTTTTGTGCAAGGGGCCTTTTCTCAAAGCCTAGAGAGGCAGCTTTGTTGCCTCCCCGTAGACAGCTGATGGGCGAACACCAAAAGCTCCAAAAGGCTAGGGAACTAGTCCCAGAACACCTTGGTAGGAGAAAGGGCAGAGGCAGAATTGGGAAAGAGGTAAGACAGGGTTTTCCTTCCCAGATGTTTCTCTTTGGCAAGACAGCCAGCTGTGCTGAAGCCCAGTATCTGGGGGTGGGGGAGACCTGAGGCAGGCGGGCTGGTGCTTGCATTAGGCCTCCCAGGATCTCCCCCACCCTCAATTAATGACCAGTGCACTCTTTAATGAATGCACTGAGGAGAATACGTATGGCTGGTCATTACTTGAGGCAGTTCATTTAACATTATTTAATGGCAGTCTCCATTAGGGTCACAACCTGAAGACTATCTGTGCAATACTTATCAACAGAATGTGTGGCTGGTACAGTCTATGACATATCTGTTTTTTCCCCCTCCTAAGCTTATACAAAAGCTAACAGATGTAGCAGAAGAATGCCAAAGCAATCAACTAAAGAAGTTGAAAGAGATTTGTGAAAGGTAAAAACTACTTAACAATTCTTTTGACTACCATTCTAGATGTACTTGGAGGGGAATAATCCCCTGTCAGGACAGAGGGAGTCACTTCTGGGTGAATGTGTATAGTGAGACCTGGGGAGGTTTGGGGAGGCGCCCAAACCTCCCCAAACTTCGGCAGGAGGAACGGAGACCTGGGGAGGTTTGGGGAGGCGCCCAAACCTCCCCAAACGTCGGCAGGTCTGCGCGGAGGAACGGAGACCTGGGGAGGTTTGGGGAGGCGCCCAAACCTCCCCAAACGTCGGCAGGTCTGCGCGGAGGAACGGAGACCTGCCGACGTTTGGGGAGGTTTGGGGAGGTGCGCGCGTACCTCCCCAAACCTCCCCAAACTTCGGCAGGTCTCCGGACGGCGGCGGCTTGGGAGAGGTGCACGCGATCCTGGAAGTACCGAAGCCTCGGCCGCGCGCAAGTCCTTGGTAAGCTCCGGGCGGTCACTTGCTTCGCGTCTCCTGAGGGAAGGGGGGGCGACTGGAACGGACGTGTTTCCTCGCCTGCTGGGCGCCGCGATTTGCCCGGGGAACGCGCGGGCCCCGAATGGCAGCGTGGAGTGAGGAAGCGGACAGCCAGGGCTTCCCCGAGAGCCGCGGCCACACAGGGTATTCCTGTGTATTCAGGCTTGCAAAATGGCGGATCGAGCCTCTGCTGGCGGCAGAGGCTTGCAGAGCGCGGATCCAGCCTCCGAGGCATGCAGAACGGCGGATCGGCTTATACTCGAGTCAACAACTTTTCCCAGTTTTTGGGGGTGAAATTGGGGGTCTCGGCTTATACTCGAGTCGGCTTATACTCAAGTATATACGGTATTTCATGTAACCGTTTAAGCTTTAGATAGAGAGTAATGTGCACAGCATGCTTATTTAGGCTGGGAAATTCAATCCACATATATAATTGTGAAAAAGAATTAAGAATGCTACTAAATTCTGGGCTATGAACTATCAATGGAAAGTTTTTATTATTCCATAATAATAAAAAGAACACAAATTGATTAATAATTTGCATAACAAAATCTGGGTAAACTTAACATTCAGGTTGAAATCAATTACAGTCATATGGCAGTTGAAGACTAGATTTTTTTAAAAATTGATAGTGTTTGACTGAAGCTGAAACATAATAGAAAGAAAGAGAAAATGTTTCAGATGATTTTAAACACCTGTAACTCAGCACTGGATGAAATGATTTGTAACGAACGTGAAAGTCCCTAATATTTTGTGACAAATAACAATAAAGAGATCTGTCTACAATTTATACAGGGTGAAGTTCACTGATTTCTAGAAATTAGCTATTTAGAGTTGTCAACAAATTGCTTCCATACACCGTCCTGCAAAATATTGCTCCCCTCCAGGGTCTCAGAAATGGCAACATGTCAAGCGAGATGAGTAATCCGATTCCTTCAAAAATTTTTGATAGGTTATTCTCATAAATTTAAGACAAGATGGTCAGTGGTTAGATATGTGAATGATAGACCGTGACCACTGAAGAATACTTGACTTCTCCTAATTATAAGGAGTAATACAGTAAAATGAATTGCTTTGTAATAAACAGCGGAATAAATGCAACGAATGCTGTGCTATATTGAGTAGGAGACAGACTTCAGAAATGTGGAATGCACACATTGAAATAAGTTATTCATTATTTACTTAGCTGTCAGTGCATGACAAGCAGCCCAAAGGCCAGCTGAGCCAAGAGCTCAAGGACCAGCTGAGCCAATACTAAGCTGGCTGAAACTGTACCACATCCTAATCTTAGTCATTTCAGGCTGGATGCAGCTCCAGGATATTTTTGGGAGCTCCAGCAGATTCATTATGCTTGGAAAGATGCCTTTAGCCTTGCCTATTTCTGTGCTGACATTACGCATAGCTCTCTGGTCTGGGGGAGGGGATTAGATGTAAAGTAACATGACTCTTCCCTTGCCCCACTCATCCCTAATTCTAGCCTTGCTCTGACTTCAAGGCTGACAGCTGATACAGTCAGGAAGTCCAGAAGCTGCTTCCTAGGACTTTTCACCCATTCCTTCGGGTCTTGCCCCTTGGGCAAAAGAGAACTAAGTCCATTCCCTTTTCCGTACAATAGCCTTTCAGATCTTTGAAGAGTGCTTAGTGTATCTCCCCTCAGTCATGTCTTCTGCAGGCCAAGTTTCTTTGTTTCTTATAGGGCTTGTCTCCAGTCCCTGATCATTCTAGTAGCCCTTCTAGGTTCTTGTAGCACAAGTCACTCTAGTCTGTTGGTACTGGTTTTTTTTCAGTTGCAGTGCCAAGAACTGGACATACCGTAGTATTGCAAATGGGACCGACCAAAGCAGGGAAGGATGGAAAAGTTACCTCCCCTGATCTGGTGCATATGAGCTATTCCAGAACATCTTAAGCAAACCAAAAGACCCAGCAGCCCCAGATGAAAAAACAGGTGTCATCTACAACATACAGTTTAAAGACTGCAACAGCCACTACTGTACATACAAGGAATAGACAGAAGGTTAGCAGAATGCATCCATGAACACCAACTAGAACTCAGGAGACATAATGAAATCTCTTTAATTTCATAACACATGGACAGACAGACAGACAGACAGATAGACAAACATTTTTAACCATAGTTTCAATTGGGGAACTGTGACTATCCTAGACCAAGCCAAGTCCAAAAAACTAGAGAATTTCTGAAAGCCTGGCACTTTCAGTCATCAACAGGCACATAGACATAAACAACATCTGCATATCTTACAAAAGAAACAATCAACAAGCCAAAAGGGGAGCAAAAAGACCCAAACACCCCTCCACCAGCAATCAACACCCAGATGAGCAAACTTTAACACTAACATTAACATCAAACCAACAATCAAGAGTATCCCAAAGAACTGCCAGACAAATGAACAGTCCAATGAAAGCAGCACCACGATCGCTCCCAGCAACACTGATAGGGCAAGCCACAAGAATATTAGCCCCACTCCCTATTAGCAGTAGGATGATATGCCTCCGATCAAAGAATGCCGATTGGTGGCCCCCAGGGGGAGAGCGTTCTCTGTGGGCGCGCCAGACCTATGGAACCGCTTGCCGGTTGAGCTCCGGATGGCCCCCGACCTTCGCTCCTTCCAGCGCGATCTTAAAACCTTCTTTTTTGAACAAGCTGGCCTGGTCTGATGGGATGGGGTTGGGTTTTTATAACTAGTTTTAATTTTTAATATGTATTAATTACTACGGGCATAATTGTTTAATCACTTTTTAATTTTTGTATTCTGTTTTTTATCATGTATCGCCCTGTTCACCGCCCTGAGACCTTCGGGAGAAGGCCGGTATACAAATTAAATTATTAAATTAAATTAAATTAAATATTACCTAGCTTGGGCAATGAAGCATCTGCAAGAAAACAACCAAGCTCAGAAAGCACCAAGAACCCCTCATTTCAATCTTGACCTATAAATATACTCCTCTATAAGTCTGTCAGCCTTTGAATCAGAGTGGACACCAGGCAACTTCCCGGACAAGTCTCTGAAGTTTTTTTGGCAAGGTTTTTCAGAAGTGGTTTGCCATTCTTCCTTCCTAGATCTGAGAGAAAGCGAATGGTCCAAGGTCATCCAGCTAGCTTCGTATCTAAGGGCAGCATAGAGCATACAGTCTCTTGGTTTCCAGCCTATTGCCGTAACTACAAAAAAACTCACAAAGTCAGTTTCTGTCTTCGTTAACTCTTTTTCATCTAAATCTACATTAAAAAGGTCTAGGAAGCACCTGGATTTAAATGTGGATTTTTAAAAAAATTTCTGAAGTGGCCTGAATCTGACCTTCCTGGAAGCCTTATCTATTTAGAGAATCAGAGCAACAGAGTTGGCCCTTCCTCATTTCTCCAGTTTTTTTTTTCCCCTGCCACATCCTGTTGACCTTGCTTTCTTTCATCTGCAGCCAGCTGAGGCAGCTTAAATTTGTCCTTTGCTTTTCCAGCGTTAAAGCCTCTCCCCCCCCTCACTTCTTCCAACACAGTTTTGCTGTGATTATCGTGCGGCATGTTTCACGGCTGATTTGATGAGGGATTGAGGCCTGCCCAGCTGCTTTTGGCTCCCTCTCTTCTGACTGCTGGGAACAGGCCTCTCTGGCTTAGACTGCGGCAGAGCTCACTATTGGCTTTCCACAAAATAGTCCACCAGAGCTTTCCGAAGCCCTTATCAGCAAAAGTGGAGAGCGGTTGGAAAGAGCACCCTGCACTAGTATGTTAAACAAGTGTTTAGTGCTCTTTTGAAATGGCACCAGACCTGTTTTTTCAACATAGAGTTTAAAGATAAGACTGGTGCTCTCTCTTGAGTGTCCTTAGGTACACAATCTGTTTAAATCTGGAGAGAGAGATGTGTTTTCCCAATTGTGGGTTGATACTTGGGTTTTCCTTGGCTGCCCTATAATTTTTCTGCTGCTTCTGCTGGCAAGGAATTATACCTTATACTGTTTTTTATCGTTTTGTTTGTGTGTTTGTTCATTGAATTTCTGGACCCCTAAACCATGAACTGATGAAAGAAATGAACAAAACGTTCAAATATTAACTCTTAATAAGTTCCAAAGTGTGAATTCCAACTGTGTTTGAATTCCAAAGTGTACCTTTAAAAAAAAACCAGATTATACCTTAAAAAAAACAGATTATATAAATTATATTATATAAATCAGAGGTCCCCAGTCTTTTGGGCACCAGGGACCAGTTCTGTGGAGAGAGGTTTTTCTGTGGACCGGAGGGGGCGTGGTTTTGTATGCTGCCTGCATCTCGCGGATGGGGCTTCCCTTGTTTGTACGGCCCGGTTGCTGGCATGCCGCGGCCCGGTACTGGTCCACAGACCTGGGGTTGGGGACCCCTGATATAAATGACTCAAAACTAAGTCTGTTTTTTTCTTCCCAAAATAAAAACAGAAATCTTGGCAGTCACCAATAGTGGAGATCAAATGGAGAAAACACCCCTAATTTACACCCCAAGAGTTAATACTGCAAACTGAGATTATCTTTCTTGCTGCTATGCTTGTAAAATAAATAGCATTTAAGCATGTGACATTACTACACCTTCAGAAATGTGTGAACGAACTGTTCCCTTAGGGATGGATAGACCAACCTTGGTAGTTTTATTAGTTTCTGGATTTTAAATTCATGATTGTTTGGGGTACTATCTAATCTGATGTGATATGTAGTGTTTTATTGGCCTTTAAAGCTTTATCTTGCCATCTCATTTTCTGACAGACACATCCCTATGGATTAGAAGTAAATTTTTAAAAAAGTCTCAGGTTAAAGTTCAGTTAAGATTTATATGGTATATTTAGTGCTCTCTGAACTTGGCTGTTTGTTTGCAGAGATTATTATCCAGTTAGGTAACATCATCATTGTGGGTGAATCTGAGGTTTGCTCCAGAGGTGGGATTCACATATGTGAACAACTGGTTCTCTGTGTGGGTGCCACCTCCGGAGGTTCGTTCTGGGCCTGGGCAACAAAAATTAGCTACCGGTTCTGCCAAATTGGCTGAATCCCACTACTGGTTTGCTCACTGTTTTATATACAGTAGCCTGCCCTGCCTGTTTTGCTGGGGGTGGGGTCTTCTCCTTTGGTGGTGTTGTGATTCAGGGTCAGCCTGTGGGTTCGGCAGTTGGGTCGGATGACTCAGAGGAGGAGGGGGGTGTTGAAGACCTTGCTGAGGGGGTTGAAGATCTTGCTGATGAGAGCCCTCAGCCAGGCCCCTCCCACTTGGTCACCACAGAAACCCAGCTGTGTGAGCCTGACAGTGTGGATGAAGATGACCCACAGCTGGCCCTGTTCAAGGACGCCCGACGCAGGAGGCAGTCAATTAGGAATAAACAGAGGAAGGCAATGGGGCTCCTCGGAAGGAGGCACAGAGAAGCCACGCCCTGAACTCTATATAAGGGGAATGCGTGGGAGGGCTGGTTTGCTGAAGGCAACCGCTTGGATAGTTCATGTTTCTTAAAGCTCCTGTTTCTTGGTTTGTCTTGTTCCGTTTGTTTTTGTGGTAATAAATTTGGCAGGTGTAATTCCAGCCTCTTGCCTACTTGTAAAAGGGGTTGTCCCTGCCTTTTCTGCAGGGCCGGTAGCAGGCTGGTACAGAACAGGTGGTTTCTTGATTAAGGCATTGTTTTTGGCTTGATTGTTTGCCTGGTCCCTGCTCACCACCTGCCTGCTCATCTGGGTGTTGGCAGCTGGAGATGATGTCTTCTGGTCTTTTCGTTTCCTTATTTACTTTTTTATTTCTCATACAAATGGCATCTAAATGTGATTTATGTCTATGTGCGTACTGATGACTGATTTGTCTAAATGCCAAGCTTTTAGGAACTCCCTAGCTTTTTTAGATTCAGCTTGGTCTAGGATCCTCACGGTTTCCTACTTGAAAGTATGGCTAAGCTTATCTGTACATTGTGAGATTAAGGCGTTTCCATTTTGTCTTCTAGTTGTTGTTCATGGATGCACTTTGCCAGTTTTCTGCCTGTCTCTCTTAGATAGCGGTTGTTACAATCCTTACACTTTATGTTGTAAATGACCCCTGTTTTTTATTCTTGGGCTACTGGATCTTTCGATTTTGTTGTTTTGGAGGGTTTCAGTTTGCTGATATCATGTGGTTGTAATAATCTGTTGGTTGTTTCTGAGATACTTTTTGATGTATGGTAATGTAATCCTTTTTTTACTATTTGTGTTGGTTGTGCTGTAGTGGGTTGGTCGGTATCCTTTTCCCCCCCATTTAATTAAATTTCTGTGCTGTCCATATCACTAATACAGTGACTCTGGGCAGCTTACAATATAATAAAAAGTTAAAAAGTGCTTAAAAACAGTTGAAAGTGGAACAAAAAGATTAAACATTAAGAACCAAGATGATGGGCAGCCTGGGAGTAAGTATCGTCTCTACTTCATCAGCCATCCTGCAGTGCAGCAGGCACCTGTCAGGACTCCAGGCCAAGCAGCAGAGTCAAGTTTTTAGGCTCTTCTGGAACGCCAGGAGCGTGGGAGCAGATCTCATCTCTAATGAGGGAACATCTAGAGGGTGGGGGCCACAGCTGGAAAGACTCTTTTCCTGGACCCCACCAGGTAAAATTCTTTGGCCGACGGGATCCAAAGTAGGCCCTTTCCACTGGAGTGAATGGGGCTGGTTAGTCCCATTAGCATAAGGTGGAATATGTTCTACAGGCAACGGGGTGTCCTGAGTTGCTGCAGTGTGATTGTACTCGTATAAATAATGTTTACACAGCTCATCTTGGAAAAGACTGCTTACCCAGCTTCTCAGAAAGGGAGGAGGGATCGATTCTTACTTCAGGGACAGTTTGTTCCAAAAAAGATACCCGATGGAACATTCTGAGTCCAAGGCAATGTTCAAAGATCTGTTATGGTTTGGCATTAATATAGAAGAGGATACCTTGAAATAAAATACAAGCTTTCCTCTAGTTTTAACCATTGGGGCAGAATTAACGTGAAGAACTTATCATTCACTTCCTGGAAAGAAACCGAATCTGCATATGTTAACATTCAGCTTTCTGGTGTTTCCGATCTTGCTGCTCTCACCTGACACCGGACCTTAATGCGCCCATCCCACCAGATTTTAGCCTCTGGGATGATGCGTTGCGGAAGAGCCTAATGCTGCAGAAAGCTGTTTCCTTCTCATGAAAGTCTGTCAGTCTGCAGTTAATGCTGCTTTTGCTGATCTTGGGTATAGAGAGATTGCTTTTCCTGTACTCCTAAGAGGAAAATACTCCAAGGAAGCACTCCAGATGTTGCTACTGCTGCTTTTGATGAGGGTGACTTTGTACATTCACAATCTATTTAGCCTCCATCCGTTTTAACACGGGAAAAAAGGCTTTCTTTCTTTTTTGTAAACATTTTATTAATTTTCTAATTTTACTATCATAAATACTTAATAAGAAACGTGTTGTCTGGGTCCATTGGTAATTCAGTATTAACTTTCTCAGTCTAGTTCCACTACTACCCCATCCAGTGCTTCTTTGACCCTCTCTTCTTCTGGTAGTATGCATTTTTCCACATGGGGCAAATACAATTCTTGTTATTGTTAATACATATATATACAGTTAAATATAGACATCTTCACCACATTTTTCTGGTATTATACATAATATCGATAATGTCAGTTTATAAGATCTTTTCTAGCCAAAACATATCTCAATTGCATTTGGACTTAAAATCCATTTGTTCCATCACTATCCTGTTTTCCCACTTTTTTTAAAAAAAAATAATAATAATTTCTCATCAATTTTCAAAATATCTCTATCGCTTATAATTTTCTCATAATATATTATATTTGGGTAAACAAAAGCTTCTCTTATTCAAACCCTTTTAGAATTTTCATATTTCCCATCTCATAACAAAATATAATATTCTAGTTAAAAATCCTATCCTTCTAGTTATAATAATACTTTTATTTCTAACAGTTATCTATTTTCTTAACCATATTCAAACATCTGTTTAATAATATAATATTCCGTCTCTATTGTTAATAGTTTTCTCATAGTAAATTGTATTTGGGTAACCAAAAGTTTCCCTTATTCAGATCCTCTTGGCATTTTCGTATTTCCCTTCTCATACAAAAATATAATATTCTACTTACATATCCTGTCTTTCTAGTTATATAGTAATACTTTTATCTCTAACCATTATATATTCTCTTAGCCATGTTCAAACATCTATTTAATAATATAATGTCCCATCTAATGGATCAAAACCTCTATTTTCTTCAGTCTTACTCTGGCTTTCTTCCTTTGCCAACTAACTTTCCAAGTCAATGCATCTGAGTCCTCAAGTAGTTCTTCCCCTATTTTTGTGTACATTGTTTGAAGTAAGAAAGACAATTTGGTTTTGGGAAGACCACTCAGCCCATTTATATTCATTAAACAGCCTCCCTCCTTCTCTAATTTTCCACAATTCTCCTGACAGCTTTATCTTCCATTCAGTCAGCTCTTCTTCCTTATCCAAATGTGTTCTGAGATCTTGACAAGTAAGATATCTTTTCGATTTCTGGTATTATCACTGCATCTTCTAATTCTTCGTTTCTCTGAGTCTGTCTGTTATTTCCTTCCTTTAGGTCCTCCATCTTTGGATCTGCTTCCTCTGAATTTCCTCCTATTTTCTGGGTTACTGGTTTCTTTTTGTAGTCATTTTCTGAATTTGTAAGGCTTTCTCATCCTCACTGTAAGATACCCAGCCTCATGCTCACTGATCCCGCAGTGAGGGCCCAACAGCTGTGCCAGCTGTTCTTATGAACACATGAGTAGTTCTAGGAGGATACACAAAATCAAAATCTCAGATGAAATCCAAACTATTTTAAAGCTGAAAAAAGGAAATGTGCTTTTATAAGCATTACTTTGAAAGAAAGAGAATCTGAGGATGCATTCCAGCTTTGCATCCAACACTATTTACACATTTGTACATTTAGTCATCTGTGAATATATTTCCATCTGTGGAACATACATTATCCTTGTGTATTCCCCTACGCCCTACCTCCCAGCCCAGGGGATACAAGAAGTATGACTGATGAAATGATTTGTGAAGGTGGGGCTGACATTTTTGCCCCCATTTTTTGTGTTTGCATTTTTGGGGCTTTGAGTTATTAAGAGACAAAATGGGCACCTTTAAAGATAGCAAAGTCCTCAGACATTTGATATGGTCTTGTAAAACTCCTGCAATGGAGAAAACACCCAATTTGGGAGAGAACTAAGAGTTTGTTAAGGTTTTCCATAGGTGCCTCAAGCCTCTGCAAGATTTAAGGTACTAATTTCTATTTTGATACCTTCTTGTAAAATGCAGAAGAAGGTCCACACATTTCAGCCCTATCCACTCCAAGAGGGAGGTGGAAGATACAAATAGAGTGTTTTGAGGATGGCCTGCAGGTACCCCAATTATTCTAGGAAGTAAAAAAACTGGTTTTTTAAATTGTCCTTACAACAACTTAAGAGGCAGGCTAAATTGACTTTTAGTCCTAGTCCTAGAGCATGGGTGTCAAACTCGATCACGTCATGTGACGTATTGTCATATTGCAGAGCCGGAGTGGGTGTGGCCTGTGCGTGACACATCCAGCCTGCGGGTCACCAGTTTGACACCCCTGGCCTAAAGTCATCCAGTGAACGCAATGACAAACTGTGGCCCTAAATCTCTATAATGATAACCTAACAATAATTTGGCAATACACTTCTGCATTGAAAATTTCAATGTGCAAAGGACAATACTATGTGTTTCAGGCATAATATTGTCTTCACACTTTTTTTGACAAGTTCCCCTCTAATTAATTTCATCACTGCTAAGAGACACGTTTGATGCAATAAATGAATGAAGTAACAAGTGAGACCATTCAGTTCAGTTCTTTATGTGGGGAGACACAGTGAGCTTTTACTGGAGAAAAGCAGTTGTTCTAGCATAGTTTGTCCTATTAGGGAAGCCAAATCAGCAGGAGCCACCCAAATCCCTTCAGGAGGGATTGATTGGTTTGCAGATGAACTGATCATTGCCTGAGCCTCTCCTTACCCTCTCAGAGATGAAGGATGAGGTATTTTCAACAGGAACACCAACAAAATTGATGACACCTTTCTTTCCAATGTGAAGAGGAAGGAGATGCTGCAGGTGAAGCAAAGAGAAATGGCCACCAGTGATGTAGGAGTAGACAGATCCTTGCTTATGACCCATGGGGAAAATGGGTAGACCAGGAGTCCCCAACCTGTGGGCCATGGCCCACTACCAGGCCATGGATCAGGCTGGCCAGTGCATGCACATGTGTGCGCACTCACCCCCACTCACACTAGTGCTGCTGCCACTATGCGAACGGGGCATCGTGTGGTGAAAACAGGGCACCGCACAGCTAATGCCCACATTGCAAAAATGGGGCGGTGCTAGCGAGTGTCACATAGGCACTAGCACCACCCCATTTGCATCACACATGCTTGCAGCCCCATTTGTGTGTGCGCATGCACACACGTAAAATGCTTCCTTCTCCCTTTCCCTACAGTCTGTAAACCAAGAAAGGTTGGAGACCTCTGAGGTATACTACATCAGGCCTGCAGCCAAGAGGTTCTACATCCCTGCCTTTAACCTTTCAAATAGTGTTTCATAGTAGTAGACTTAATTGTAATATATTGGGAGCCAGCACTGCCCTTGTAACTTTCACTCCCTTAGAGTTTAGGCTAGTTGCTCACTTTCTTTGAAAAAAAGATCTAGCCATTCATGCCCTCATAAACTACCCAGGTGATCAGACTGGTGATGTGTTTTGTGAGGTGTTGCCTTTAATGAGATTGGAAATTCCATGTGGGGCAGATTCTCTCTGAACACCTCCTTACAAAAACAAGGAGGCACGAATGTAATTCCATGAGTCTATGGGCACATTTACCTCAAACTGAAATGAACAATCTCCTCCAAATTCTCCACAGTACACTTGGACTTTTTTCCAGGTGTTTTATTTTATTTTATTTTATTTTAATTCCATTTATATCCCGCCCTTCTCCGAAGACTCAGGGCGGCTTACAAGCTTAGCAGTAGCCTTCATTCTATGTATATGCCTGCTTATTAGGGCTTTCACACACACCCCAAGCGGCATTATTACAAAGTCAGCTTATTGCCCCCAACAATCTGGGTCCTCATTTTACCTACCTCGGAAGGATGGAAGGCTGAGTCAACCTTGAGCCTGGTGGGATGCGAACCTGCACTAATTGCAGGCAGCTGGTGTTACTTAAGGAGGCATTAGCCCACTGCTCCACCAAGGCTCTGAATCCTCTCCAAGGCAGCTAAGTAGCTTGCTAATTTACTCTGCTAAATCCTCTACAGAAATTTGGTGAACGAACAGGACCGTGGAGACCTCTGAAAGAAGCCTGACAAAATGCTAGCCTGAATGAAAGCTCTCAGTGGAGCAAGCAAAGGTTGGTTGTCTAGTCTAGGAGTTTAGTCTCACCCTTCCTTCCCAATTTCCAATAAACTGTTTAGAAAGTTTTAGACACTGTTGAAGAAACATTTAGAGAACCAGCCCCACTGAATGCCTGAGAGACACCCAGCACCCTGTGGAGGAAAAGGGGGTGCAGCCCTCAGCACAGGGGAGAAGGCCCACCTGAGCCTGGGAGTGTGTTTCTGATGTGGGAAGGAAGGCCACCAAGTTGCTGACTGCCTCACGCCATGGCTGGCATCTGTACAGTGAGCCCTGGCCCAACCAAAACTGGAAAAACCATCCATGAAGCTGAAGGAGAAAACATAGGTGGCTAAACAGGTCACAGAGGTCTCTCCCCAATCCAGCAAAAGGGAAGGAACTCTGGCCCACAAAAAGCCCAGCTTGGTCTTCTAGAAAAGCAACAGCAAAGAGGAAGATGACCCGATAACTGGCACCATCATCCCTATGACAACCCAGGTGGAGATTTTGGAATGGGGGGGGCTCACGGCCTTGGACTTGGGGTGCACTCTATGCCTAATTAGCCTTCAGATAGTGGAGAAAATAGGACTGAGGCTGAGGAAGTTAAGGCAGCCCATGGGGTTCTCCCAGTTAAGTTTAAGTTTATTATATTTGTATACCGCCCTTCTCCCGAAGGACTCAGGGCGGTGAACAGGGCACATATAAAATACAAAGTACAAAAATTAAAAAGAAAATTAAATACAGAGCCCGAGCTAAAACAATAAATAATAATGTAAAACCACAATAAAAAACCCCAACACATCCCCCATCAGGCCAGGCCGGCTTGTTCAAATAAATAGGTCTTCAGATCGTGTCAGAAGGAGCGAAGGTCAGGCGCCGTCCGGAGCTCAACCGGCAACTGATTCCATAAGTCCAAGGCACCCACAGAGAAGGCCCTCCCCCTGGGGGCCACCAGACGACATTCTCTGACCGGTGGCACCCTGAGGAGGCCTTCTCTGTGGGAACGCACAAGGCGGAGGGAAGTTGACGCCGGCAGCAGGTGATCCCCGAGGTACTCCGGACCCATGCCATGTAGGGCCTTGAAAACCATTACCAAAACCTTGAATCTCACTCGGAAGACAACTGGCAGCCAATGCAGCTCAAGGAGCAGAGGTGTAACATGGGAGTATCGGGAGACTCCCAACATAACTCTCGCGGCTGCATTCTGTACCAGTTGGAGCCTCCGAGTGGTCCTCAAGGGAAGCCCCATGTAGAGAGCGTTGCAGTAGTCCAAACGAGAGGTCACGAGCGCATGAGTGACCGTACACAGGGCATCCCGGTCTAGATAGGGCCACAACTGGCGCAACAGGCGAACCTGGGCAAAGGCCCCCCTAGTCACAGCCACAGTTAAATGGTTCCCTTATGGGAGGGGCACCAGCAACTTGCCTAATGCAGCCAGTGAGCTTCAGGGCTGGGACCCATGTAGAGTCTCTTCATTTTATTGTGGCTCCTGGAATGACTGAGACTAGGATTAGCCTGGTTGAGGAAATGGAATCCATCAGTAGATTGAGACAGCAACAACTGGCGAATGAGGAAAAAAGCTAGCTAGCAGGAGCCAGCAAAAGCACTGAACACCAGGCACAAGCTTGCAATTATGAAAGTGAAAGGGAATCAGACATGCTCCCAACCCATTGCCCCATAGACTGTGCTATTGAAATCTTGCTAGGGGCTAAATTACCCTAGCTAAAGATGTATTCCATGACGCCAAGGGAGATGGAGGAACTTCAGGGGTTCATAGACAAGAATTTAGCCAGAAGATTTATCCAGCCAGCAAATTTAAGGATTGCTGCCCCTGTAGTTTTTAAAGAGAAAAAGACAGGTCTCTTAGATTATGCATAGATTACTGGGGACTGAACTATATCTGCACGGACTTGAGGGAAGCCTATTACCAAATGAGAATTAAAGAGGGGGTGAGTAGAAAACTGCATTTAACTGGTCTCTAGGTTGCTACCAATTTTGGACAATGCCATTTGAGCTCCAAGGGGTGCCAGCAGTATTCATGCAATTAATAAACCAGATCCTGCATGAACACCTGTAAAAAGGAGTGCTGGTATACTTAGATGATATTCTAATTTATACCATGGAAGAGCACATAAAGCTAGTTCTTGAGAAGTACTTGAGAAGTTGTGCAAAACCCAGTTATAGCAAAGCTATCTAAATGTGACTTCCACAAGGCCAGCCTAGACTACCTGGGATACTGCATCTCCAAGGATGAGGTGGAGATGGACCTGGGCAAGGTGAGAGCAATCCTGGAATGGGAGGGCCCTAGGATCAGGAAGCAGTTACAGAACTTCTTGGGATTTGTGAACTGTTAGTGGCAGTTCATTTCCACATTTGCAGAGATAGCCCTGCCCATCACCAACTGGCTCAAGACAAGAGGGGGAGTGAAGCCCAAACTGAACTAGGCACTAAATTGGTCTTTTCAAAGGCCTTTGAAAAGCTGAAGCAGCTCTTTTTTGCTGAGCTGGTCTTGAAGCACCCAAACTCAAATGAGCCTTTTGTGATCCAGGCAGATGCCAGTGATGTGGCAGTAGGGGCAGTCTAACTCCAGAGGAATGAAAAGGGAGAGTTGCAATCATATGCCTACATGTCTTGCAAGTTGTCTGATACTGATTGGTGGTGGGTCATCTGGGAGAAGGAGGCTTACGAGGTCTGATGGGCTCTTTTCACCTGGAGACAATTCTTAGAGGGCAGTAAGATTCCATTCAAAGTGTGGACAGACCACAAGAACCCGGAGGTGGTAAAGGCCCTGAGGAAGCTATCTCCTAAGCAGGTCCGATGGGCTCAATATTTTAACCACTTCAATTTCACCCTTCGCTACTTCCTGGGTGGGAAGAACTTCCTAGCAGATGCCCTCTCTCACATGCCCCAGTACAGAAGTACCCAAGAGGAAGTAACTAACTCCATTATCCCATCTAGGCAGCTTTCAGAGCTTTCAGAAAATTCTTCCCTCAGCTGGCTGTGGAATTGGTGATGCAACTGCTAAAAGATGTCTTGGGGATGGGTGAGTGGCTCCACAGACATAAAGATGACCTGTTGATAAATGAGGGCTTGGCATGGAAGGGGAGTAAGGTGTATGTCCCAGCCAGCTAGAGAACCTTGGTCCTGCAGATGAGCCACATTATAAAATCCACAGGGCATTTTGGGTTTGTGAAGATCCTTCACCTGATAAAGAGACCATTCTGGTGGCCAGAGATGAAAAAGGAAACCTATGTGCCCAGTTCTATGTGTGCCTCCATGAAATGCCTACCTGGGAAGCTCCTCCCAAGGATTTAGCTCTGCCTACCATCTGAGTACCAATGGGGCTGCTGAACATGCCAACTCATTAGTAGAGCAATACCTGCACTGTTATGTAAATTATAAGCAGACTAATTGGGCTGAGCTCCTGCCTTTCACAGAGGTGGCATATAACAACTCGGTGCACAGCAGCACAGGTTTTACTCCTTTCAAAGTGGCCATGGGGACTGAGTTCATGCCCATGCCAGAGCTCCCACAGGAAGCCCATCCTCAATGTCATTACTCTAAAAACCACGTGGCCTGCTGTGCGTGAAGTGCTAAATAAAGCTAGGGAAAGTCAAAAGAGGCAAGTAGATCAAAAAAGGGCCCCCCAAAGGGAATTTAGATTGGGGGATAAAGTGTATTTGTCCAAGTATCTAAATCTGAGGCAACCTTGAAAAAAGTTAGGTCCCAAATACATAAGTCCTTTCCAAATCATCCAGATTGTGACTTTGGTGATGGTGGAGCCGAAATTGCCAAGAAGCCTCAGGCAGGTTCATCTAGCATTTCACTGCAGTCTTTTAAAACCCTTTCGGGGATCTGGCTTGAGGCCAGCAAAGAACCGTCTCCTCCTCCCATCCTAGTTAATGGAGCAGAGCACTATGGGATCAAAAAGATTCTAGACTCCAGATATCACAAGGGGAAATTACAATACCTAATACTATAGAAAGGCTACCTGTTAGCAGACGCTGAGCGTGTGGCTGCTCCAGATGTTAGGGCAGTGAGGTTAGTTAAGACGTTTCACACTAGGTTACCTCAACAGTCCCAATAAGGAATGTAGCAGTAGTTGGGTTGTAAGTAATACTGTGTGTATGTTTATTGTTGTTTCAGGTCTACTATTCTTCCAGGGGATCGACATGTCAATGCTGACTCACACTTTCACCTATATTCCACTTCACTTGTAGCTTGACAAGGAAAAGGGAGGGGATGGCATGGAATGCAGGGGGTTTGTGGAATGGCAACGTCGATTTCTGTGAGACATTGCTCCCACCTCAAGGACACACTGAGCAGATGTGGCTGGCTGGTTCTCATAACATAATGGACAGAAGTGATTGGTGGATGTAATGGACTGTGGGTGCCCCATAAAGAAAGGGGGAATTAACTATGCTTGCTTTTGCACGGGAAGCCAGAGCTGGTTTCGCTTCTTCTATGCCAATGTAGCTAATTCAGTAAACTTTATACTCTTGGTCAGTGCTTTTTTTGTAAAAGAAAAAGGTGCCGGAACTCACACATGTCATACAACCCACCTTGCCTACCCTACAAGGTTCCATCCAAAAAAGGTGCCGGAACTCCGTTCTGAGCGTTCTATGAGAAAAAAAGCCCTGCTCTTGGTAAATAATGTCCCAGGAGTTTCTTTTTCTGGATTTACCAACTGGACAGTTGCAACAAAAGCATTTTCTCCACTGATTCTCGCTTAGTAATCTTGTTTTGTTGATCTACTCATGCAGACCATGGTCCTATAACATTGAAGCTTCAGGCTTCTAAGAGCACCATTGGTAGAACTGACCTTTCCCAAGCAATAATATTACTGCATCTGTGTATGTAGGGAGATGCACCTACTTGTCTTCAGAGGAACACTGCAGGGGAAATGCTGGAAGCTGTTCCATTTGAGCAGATGGTTGAACAACTCTGGCAGCAGAATAAATTGGCTATGACGGTCCGAGGACCAATCACAGATGGCTGGAATTCTAACAGTGTCCCAAATCTCCAAAAGAGATGAGATTTGCTGCTTTCTGCCATTGGTGTTAAAATATGCTTGGATTTTACTTACTGAAATAATCTCCTCCTGACAATTTACCATGTTGATGCATTTATTTTATATTTGTATTCTGCTATTCTTATCAGGAGTGCAGAGTGACATCAAAATATTTTATTTCAGTTTTTCATCACAACAGTTTTCTTAGAAATCATTAGGCTGAATGTGTAGATTATACCACCCAGAGTGATTCATGAAAAAACAGGATTTAAAACAACCAAGGCTGCAATAGCCATAGTTAAATTCAAAGGGTGGCACCGTGGCTCCACTATCAAGCTTCCTGTAGCCTACAATCAAGAAACACCCTGATCTGCAAAGTAACACCTTCAGTAGTGAATCATTTAAGGCCAAAGAATGGATTTTAAAAAACCTTCATTTTCTGAATATAGGTCTGATTAGTAGATCCACTGCAGTGTTTACCCCAGGCTTACTTCTCAACTGTTGCTTGTTTGTGTAACTCATCACTCTACTCAGATTTACATCAGTGAGAAAAGAAGTGATGGAGAATAACAGAAAGGATTGCAAAAGAGATAACAGAGACAATAAGCTAATAGTTTGGCATTGGAGACAATCGGGTGTAATAATCTCAGAAATAACAGGCATTTTTTTTCATCTACATCCAAAAACACACAACAGAGCAAAGGCTCTCCATTCCACTTTTGAAACAAAGATGTTATTTCCAAGGACTTTAGCCCACAACCCTCACTGTAGAAATTTGGAATCACACTCCAGAAGAACTACCTATGCCAGGGAGAAGTAGGCATTGGGTTTGCTGATAACTTTGTTCTTCAGAGGGCAAAGGCACAGAAAGGTCAACTGGCCTTGACTGCTGATGCTTGAAGGATGTTCAAGAGTACATGATACATCACTCCGTTTTGAATAAGACCCTTTCATGAATACTCCTTGTTAGATCGTGGGCTCAGGACCGCATGGCCAAGATGGATGACACAGGACAACAGGGTTCAGCATAACTTCCTTTATTGATGTAGCACAGACTTGGCAAACAAAGGGGCAACTGCCCCTCTTATATACCTAGCCAGGTATACTTGGAACCAATCCCATTGTCCGGATTTCCCGCCAAAGACTGCCCTGCCAATCCTGACAGGGCACCCTGCCACCTGGTGGTGTCAGTGGCTATCTCTGTGAACATCTCCTATATACATATATACATAACACTCCTTGAGTCTGATTTTGAGTCAGCTTTGGATATTTCTAACAGACATATCAACTAGATCATAATTAACTAGTTTCCTGATCAAAATCTCATTGGATACTTTGTCAAATCTTTTGTTGAAGTCAAGATGTATTTTATCTATAGCACCCCACAATCTGCAAACCAAGATGCCCAGTTTAAAACAACAGTGAGATTCATGTGGTTTGGAGAACACTTGTTATTGACAATATTCATGCTGACAATTCCAATGTCAGACCCGCCACAAGCTTAAACCTCTAAATAGAAACAATCCTTGGCTCCATTTGTTGAGAAAGGTATAGTTTTATTAGAAGTCAAGTGCACTGCAGTAGGGCATAGCCAGATCTGAGAATTGCGCACCAAAATCCCTATGTTTAACTTTTCCCTCCCTTAGCTGTCTCCCATCACTTCCCTCTCCATGTCCAATCAGGTTCAAGATGTTTTCAGAACGGTCATTTTCTCCCAGCTGGATGACCTTAGAACAGCCTTCTGGGGATGGAATGGGACATTTAGGCGCCGACCCTTGGCCACGTCCACTTAGCTCCCAGCCAACTACCACTGCTAAACAGCAGCTAGCTTTCCTCCTCTGCTGGGTCACTGCCAGTGATTGTCCACTGCCAATACCCTCCCAGCCCTCCACACCCAGCCCTTCATCCTGGTCCATTCCCCAAGGCATGGTTTGACCCTATGGCCTTTCGCTCCATAGGACAAGTAGCCGCTGGCCAATTGGTTGGCAGATGGCAGTGCTAGTGCTGGTGCGGCAGTGTGCAGTTGGTGGCGGGAGGGCAATCACGGGGGGGCTGTGGTGGTGGGCAACAAGGGCAGCATACAATTTGCGCCAGGGAGGAGATCACAGAGGCTGTGGGGGGTGGGGGAGCCTGGCAGTCCTCCTGGCATCCTTCGTGGCTGCTTTTTACTCCTCACGCAGCACCTGCAGCAGATCACAAAGCAACTAACGTGGCTAGCAGGAGAAAAAGTATTCATTGGGGATGAAATTTTCTACACCTTTTGCTTCTCCCTTGTTCCAATTCACGATTAAAAAGGCAGAGCCACATCATGGAGTGGAGCAGAACAGCAAGCAGCATCGGGGGGGGGGGGGCAAACTACAGCAGTTACTCTTGCTTTCCCCAAGCAGCCGTTACTTTTGCTTTTTTCCCCAAGCACCCCCCCCTCCTTCCCGCCCTCCCCATAGTTCATGGCAGACTTAACCACATGGTATCGAAGCACAAGCAAGGGTGAGGTGGCAGCTGACATCTAGTAACCACCTTGTTTTAAAGGTTCTTTACAGATCAGCTACAGATTACAATTTTTCTAGAATTTTTCCAGTTATTACTGTCAGACTAACTGGTCTGTAGTGACCTAGGTCTGACTATTCTCTCTCTCTCTCTCTCTTTTTTGGAGAGGAGTATTTGCTCTCTTCTAGTTGTTTGGTACTTCATTCATTCTTCAAGATTTCTTAAAGATAATAGAAAGAGGGTAGGCAACCTTGCCAAGTTCCTTCAGTATTCTAAGATGATGTGTCTGGCACTCATGCTCGTTTAAGGTTAGAGGCCATTCTCTGGCCATTTTCTGACAGTTTAGAGCTGGAATCCTGTTTCTTTAACCCAGGGGTGTCAAACTCAATTTCATTGAGGGCCGCATCAGCATTGCGGTTGCCTTCAGGGGGCTGGGTGGGTGTGGCCTGGGTGGGCGTGGCCTACTGGGTGGGTGTGGCTAAAGTGTGTATGGCCTACTGGGTGGGCGTGGCCAGTTCAACATCATTCGCATCAAGGGTGCCTATGGGGGCCTGGGCAGGAGTGGGACAGATCTGAGGGTCTCTGGCAGGAGGAGGGTCTCTGGGCCAGGGCCAAGGCAGTGGGGGCCGTTCCCTCACTGTTTCCAGGGTGGCTTTGCGGGCCACATGAAACCACTTCACGGGCCGGATCTGGCCCCCGGGCCTTGTGTTTGACATGTCTGCTTTAATCAGTTCTTCATAACTGCCTGATTGTCCGATTCAAGGCACGTCCTGCCTTCTGAGAAGACTAGCCAAAATAAAAGTAAGTTGTTCTGCCCTTTCTTTGTTATTCATTATTTTCTGCCATCTTTACTGAGCATCTGATATACTTTCCCCCTCTTTGTTTTCCTCCCTTTTATTTTGAACATGAGATATGTTCAGGAGAAATTCTTTCTGTAGTTCTTACAAGCATCCTTTGTCAGCTAGCTTATTCTGAGCCTTTTTGATGTGAAGTCTGCAAAGTGTACTCTTTTCTTGGTGACCTCTTTCCACCCCCGTGTCCTTTTTTTTTTGACGTATAGTTTCTTTAATTTAGTTTATTTTTGTCATAGACTACAACAACCCCAAAATAAAGTAATAAATAGATACATCAAAATCTAAACATATTATAATTAAAATAATATAGAAGTAGACTTATAAAATTATAGTGACATAAAATAATACTCAGGCTTAATCATACTTGAAGCACTCATTTATGTTCTATCTTTACTAGTATAGAAATGATACTAGTTCTGAGAGCTTCCCTAAGCCTTTTTGTGTAGACACATTGACTTCTTCTGCTATCTTCCATTCTTTCCTTGTTGGAATTTATATGAAACCACATCTTTACTATCTCCTTTCTAAAGAAGCTATCCATCTGGAGCGTTTTTTCCCATTAGTTTCTGCTAGAGAATCCAAATTATAGTTGCTCTATTAAAACTTATTTTCTTGGGGTCTAAGTGTCTATTTGTTTATACTTAGCTTTAGATTCCTTTAAATCAAAATTCGGAAATGACATAGTTACTTCTTACCGAAATATTACTACTTCAGCTTTGTCTGATTGGACTAAAATAAACCAAACAATCAGAGCAGAAGTAGACTCCTACACTTTTAACTTCTCCCTCACTTTTAAGTGAGGTGTTCTCTAACCTTCATGGTCATATTCTAAGGAGAGTAGATTTTATGTTGTGTTGTTTGTCTTGTGCCTACAGAACTTTTCCAGAGTTATCATTTTGAGATAACACAAATCATTTAAACTAGTGGTCCTCCAATATTTTGTCTCAGGACCCCTTCACATTCTTAAAAATAGTTGAGGAGCCCCAAAAGGTTTATGTGAGTTACATCTATTGATGTTTACTATATTAGAAATTTTAAAATGTTTATTGATTTAATTTTGCAGGCTCCTAAAAAGTTCTCACCAGGGGTCCTCAGATTACACTGAGAACAACTAGATAAAGGTAAAGGTTCCCCCGCACATGCGTGCTAGTCGTTTCCAACTCTAGGGGCCGGTGCTCATCTCTATTTCAAAGCCAAAGAGCCAGTGCTTGTCCAAGGACGTCTCCATGGTCATGTGGCCAGCATGACTAGACGCCAAGGCGCACGGAATGCTGTTACCTTCCACCGTAGTGGTCCCTATTTTTCTACTTGCATTTTTTACATGCTTTTGAACTGCTAGGTTGGCAGAAGCTGGGATGAGTAACAGGCGTTCACTCTGTTATGCAGCACTCAAGATTTGACTCGCCAAACTGCCGACCATTTGATCAACAAGCTCAGCATCCTAACCCACTGAGCCACCGTGTACCTTGTAAGAACAACTAGGATTCTCTAAAGTGCTCGATATCCAAAATAGAAGATCCAACAAAACTGATAAATAAAGACAATTGCTATGTCTAGTCTTGGATGGGGTGGCACTTCCCAGACAGATCCAGTGCATAATCTGGGGGTTCTTCTGGACTCGCGATA
The DNA here is from genome assembly GCF_947247035.1 of Vipera ursinii. Lineage (NCBI taxonomy): Eukaryota > Metazoa > Chordata > Lepidosauria > Squamata > Viperidae > Vipera > Vipera ursinii. The sequence continues at coordinate 120,226,998 of NC_139516.1, read as the reverse complement.
ACTGCTTGAGGAGCAGTCAGAATCATGACCAGAAGGGCCTCTGTGCAACTGGAGGTTGTGCATAAATTAAGTCCTTTCCTGAACTAACAATCCCTACTTATAGTCACTCATGCCCTAGTCACATCCCGTCTTGACTATTGCACCATGCTCTACATGGGGCTGTCCTTGAAAAATATCCGGAAGTTTCAATTGATTCAAAACGTGGTAGCAGAGCAGCAAGGAAGGGAATGCTACAGGTCCCCTCTCCTAAGAAGGTTCATCTAGCAGGACCAAGAAGAAAGGCTTTCTCCGTGATGGCTTCCTCCCTGCGGAACATCATCCCTGTGGAGATGAGTTTGCCCCCACACTCTGACTCTTTCACAAGGCCCTAAAGAGTTGTATTTGTCAATGGTAATAAATGCTAATGCCAGTGCTAATAAACATTAGAGCAGATGGTGGAAAGGAGGATTTTTTTAAAAAAAAAACCCCTACTTCGTGGTCTTCATATGTCTGCATGTTGATGCTTTAATGTTGTAAACTTAACTGCATGTGCGTCTGCCCATAGTTGCCATTGATTTCTTGGAAGAGAGACATGGAATGGCACAGCAGCAGCAGACTTATCCAATGGGAGGATATGCCAGTCTCCAGTCTGATCTCAGTCTAGACAGGATTTTCAATCTTTTCTTTTGTTGGCTTCACTTACAATTTCAAATTTAGTTCATTTCTGGTTCTGTTTTTGGATGTCCCAAAAGTGATTTTTTTTTTTAAGAGGCCACTGGACTTTCTTGTTTTTCTTTGAAGATGTTTTGCTTTTCATCCAAGAAGCTTATTTGGCTCTGACTGGATGGTGGGGAATGGAAGGATTTATATTCCTTGCAGACAGCTGGTCACTGGCATTCTTTTAGAGAGTTGTGGAGGCCACTTGGAGGTTTATCTGTGTCCTCAGGGTTACCTGAGTCATTGAGAAATTGGAGCTGTGCTTTCTGCTGGATGTTTTCTGCCCTGTGTCTCTTCACTGTTGAACACAGACACAGGCTGTTTGGGATGAGTCTGTGTTGTCTGCATCTCAAAGTGAAGCGCAAACAGTTCCTGCAGTCTGCAATTTTTCTGGAAATCTGTTCATACTCCCATACCATTCAAAGCTAAGCACTTTGCTAAGCTGTACACTGTGGGTGAACACCCTTTGAATGGTGTGGGTGTGGTGTGGTGAGGATGGCCGTAAAGATCATTGGCAGTTCCCTCCCTCACATCCAGGACATAGCACAGAAGCGTTGCTTGAACAGGGTCCGTAAGATTATCTGGGACACTACTCATCCTCTTCACAACCGGTTTTCCTTGTTACCTTCTGGGAGGAGGCTTCGTGGTATCCGTAGCAGAACATCCAGATTCAACCATAGTTTCATTCCATACAGCATTAACCTTATGAACCCTCAGCCTTCCTCCTTCCATTATATATTCAAGGTGGACAGTATTTAATATTTTATTGTTATGTACCGTATATGTAGGGGTGTGGGTCTATACATATGTTCTTTATATTGTAGTATGTTTTAGGTGTGTGTCATGTATGTGTTTCACTTTGAAAGCGGGCAACTAAATTTCATTTTGATGTGTGTCGTTGTGCCCACAGTAAAAAATGACAATTAAGATTATCTTATCTTATCTTATCTTATCTTATCTTATCTTATCTTATCTTATCTTATCTTATCTTATCTTATTATTTAATGCTGGCTAGTTTTTTGAGCTAAGAGTGGAAGACTACGTCTCCCTTATGAACTATAGAAACACACACACACCCTCCTTCAAGGGCGATCAATGACTATGCACTTGTTTGGCTGCTGGGAGAGCTGACTATCGATCTAGATAGGCTGGGGGTCCATTCCAGCAAGGCACTGTTTATGTTCTTATGATAAATTGACTGCCACTGGATCCAACTAGTCATTATTTTTCAAGAGGCCTTGACTGACCAGGATGGACATGGATCAAATAAACAGGTGGCTGCACTCACATTCTTGAGGACCCTGTCCACTTCTTCAAAACTTACAGGCTCAATTCTCCCCCCCCCCCCACAGATAAGCAAATCAGGGTGCCCTAATGACCTCAGCACAGCATCCATTGCTGGGGTCTAGCTCAGAATAGATCCAAACAAATTTATCTGTCAGATGCCTAGAATAATTTTCCTAATAGCATTGCAGATGTTCCTCCGACTCTTCATTCTCTAAGTGGAATTGGATCACCTTGACCCAATTGGATCACCAGCAACACTCCATAGATGCAATAACCAGAGAAATAAATTATCACTCACATAGCCATGATATAATCTTTAATATGGCTCTTACACGTGTTCAGGCCAAATCTCTTCTAATTCCTCTCCAGTGCTGCTTCAAGTATTCCTTCTGTTATTTCATCTGCTAGAGCTCTTCTGAAAACCAGTCAGCCCTTCAAGATTTATGAACATGGGGAGGCCACCCAGGAACAATGCAGGACTGTATCACTTTCTTGTTCTAAGTGGTGACTAAAGCCTCACTTGATCTGGGCAGTCCAGATTCAGAGAATTGTATGTTGGGGTAAAAATGAGCAAGTCTTCAGGTTTCAGGGCATTGCTCACTGGGTTGAAAATAGATTCAGAAGGGAAAAAATGGTCTTTCTAGAGAGACTGATTTGGCAGGATCCCTGTGGTACTTCTGCCTACTGGAGACATGCTATGGTCCAGCTGTTAATCTCAGCTTTTCAAACTGTCACTATGTTTAGAAGTGCAATCCAGTTTCTAAAACAGTCAGCTCCCAAGAAGCTGGTTTTAAATATTCAGAACTCCTGAGGAAAAAAATAACAGTGGGCATCAGCTAAAGTTTTGCACTTTGAAGGCCCATTGATACTAGCTGGAGTTTTAAACGCATGCTTAAATTTCTTTCGGAGCTGAATAAGGAATAAAATGTTTGTGTGGATTGTGTCCTATTTATTTCATGATAACAATTTGATTGTTTTTCCCCCTCAGGAGACATTGATGTAATGTTTTATTTTTTATAGCTTTATACCTGAAACTTCTTTGGGGATAGAAGGGAAATAGGAGTGTGAAGGTTTTGAGAGACTGAAGTGATTTGTCTTGGACTGGCAGTGAAATATAACCAACAGCATTCAAAACACCACAGCTGCTCAAAATCTAACCCTTATGGAACTCTAAATAACCTTCACCCGTTCTTTGCTTTCTTTATCTTTTAAAATATCCACTTCTGGCTATCCATTCCCCTCTCCACTCTCAGGGTTATTTCAGCGGTACACTGAAGGAAGAAGAATAATCCTATCTACCACATTACAACGCTGACAAAATTTCATTCCTTATTAGCAATAATGGGGGGCTTAACTGCCTGGGGCACATAGCCAGTGGAGTAATAGTTAATTGATTGATTATGTGCCATCAGATTAGAATCAACTCTTAGTGACCACATAGACCACAGAGGATCTGTCCCTAACCTGGTGTTTTAGGTGTTGCAAAGGCATATCTATTGCAGCTGGAATTAAGTCCATTCACCTTGCCACTGGTATTCCCCTACCTCTCTTTCCTTCTATCTTTCCAGCATTACAGATTCCTCCAAAGGAATAGTTTTTTTGTGTAATGCATTTGAAGTAGGATAAATTGAGCCTGGTTATTTGTGCCTCTGGGTTGATTTGTTTGGTAACTATTCTGTTTATCTCTTGGCTTATCCATGGTATTTTCAGGAATCACCAAAGATCAAAAACATCAACTCTTTCTATCATGCGTCTTTGAAGTCCATAGAAAGTCACAGGGAAAACCATTTCCCGAACAATTCTAACCTATCATATCATGGTATCAAAATATTTTTTCCAAGACCATCATTGCTACTCCACCAACTGCTAGCCTATGGGGTATTTTTGACTCCTGGTCCTTTACCGGTGATACTCTGATCCTAAAAGGCAGAAGCTAGCCATCACTCAAATATCTTCCCTGTCAGCTCTAAGGCCAGTTGCTGTACCTGTTGTCATGAATTTGGTGATTAAAACAGAAAGTAATCAAACAAATGACAGCTCAGAATTACAAAGATTCTAAGAGATAATCTTTGCTAAAACCTTTGTGTGATTGTAGGATAAAACATGGTGTTTATTTACCAAATTGTCATTATTTACCAAGTCTGGGGATTTTTTGGTTGTTGTTCTAGTGCCATACGGATTTCTAAAAGATTAACTGAGCATGTCAATTTTGTTCATGCTTCAAGTTTAAATGAATATGACTTCAGCCAAACAACCCCCACATCACTTTGCAGTGAAAGGAGCAACTTAAATCCTTTATCTGACAATTTCCTCCTTAACCTACCTTATTTTATTTGCCTTACTTCTGTCAGTATTTCACAACCCTGTCTGTGAACAAATTACTGTGCTGTTAGATCTGGTTACGGTATAGCTAGGCTCTCATTCATGGATTAACAACAGGTTAAAATTGTCAGAATATTTCCCAATGAGCTATAGAATGGACATTTGATATGCTGGCAATACATGGCACCCCTTTTAATGAAAAAAGGAGGGGGGGGGGAAGAGGACCACAATGACAACAGTTGGACAGTTTTCCACTTCTCCATAACAATGGAAGACATAAAGAAGACCTGCATATAGCAACAGGACTTCTGGGTCACCCAGAAAATTAAAGTTTGACTCAGGACATACATGATTTATAACTTCCTTCTGTCTAGAAAAAAAATGCAGTCAAGAATCCTGCGGAGTTCCAATTGTGAGCAGTTTCTCATTCATCTGCAAAGGAGTGCCCTGAATCCAAGTAGGGCAATGGGACAGGGATAGCAAGGTGCATTCCAGGGGAGGGGGGGTCAGGAGTGTGGTTTTTGCACCCCATTGTATCTGTGAAGACCCCTGTGTGTGGACAGTACACGAGAAGTTTCTGATGTCATGAATTTTGTTTCACAAGTGTATGGCTAGTTTATTTGCTTAAATCTCTCCTGAGATAGTCAAAGACTGTTTTGAAATAAATGGACTAACAGAATGGTCAGAAAATGTATCACGTTAAAAAGTGCATTTAAAAATTATCAGTTGAAATACAGGATGTGGGTATTAATTAAAAAAAAAAAAATTACAATTCTCTTTCTCTATCCCTGCAGGTAGTGGCGTGCACATACGTTTGCAACACTGAATGGGAGTTCTTGTTTAAAGCAATTAGCAAGAATACTGCAACTATTTTGTTGCAGGGCTCACGTGCTTTTATTGTTATAACTAGTACCCAGGGAATGAGGAGGGATAAAGTACATCCGTACACATAGCAGGCCAGAGCACTTAAGGTTTTGGATGCTCAACCACCTAATTTGGATTGCAACCATGTGCCTTTCTACAAACAGGAGGAGGCCAGTCATGAGGCCACATGACTGGTTTCCTCACCAAAAATCCCAGTGTGGCAGAAAGATTGTGGTCCCAGGTAAGATACTGAAAATGTCAAGTGTTATCCTCTTCTAGCCACAAAAGAATCTCATCAGCCCATCGTCTAACCACTTGGGATGCCAAGATGAGAGAAGAGATGAGTAACAAGAAATCAAGAGCGGCCATTTGCTGACAGTGCTGGATTTGCTCTGCTGAGGAAGATGAAGGAAAGAGCCACAAAGTCTAAGAACCTTTGGAAGGCATCATTCTGGAGGTAGCATAACAGTGTCTGAGGAAAGATTTCCAAAAGCCTCTGAGGATCCCGTTGCTAAGAGGAGAAAGGCCTGCAGACCGGTTGTTTCTATCAACGTGCAGGCAAACTATCCAAGGGTAGAGGAGGGGGCTGATGACAAGAGAGACACAGCCTTAGCAGGAAGGCTGTGAGCAGGCTGTTGGCAGATTGCTGATGGTGGGACTTCTGGAGTGTTAGAGCATCAATTAACCTTTGTGGCGCATGTGCGAGTGCCAATCAGCCAGAGCAGCTCTTCCAGGAAGGGCTGTGATAGGCTGCCAAATGCCGCATGGCCTGCTGCAGAGAGAGAGAGAGAGAGAGAGAGAAAGAGAGGGAGAGAGAGAGAGAGAGAGAGGGGCCGTGGGAGGAAGCAGCCACCTGAAGCGGAGCTGCGGATGTCCCACTTTATCTCCTTCCCTTATTAAGTTTATGAAGACGATGCTTCTCCTCTGTGTCACGCTGCTGCCGTTAGAATACTAATGGGGAGATCTATTAGTTCCAGCCATCACCCACAACTGTTGTCAGGCAATTTCATCCATACCAACCGCCTGACCTTGCTATTTTTAACACTCTCAGGTCAGGCCAAGCAGAAGAGCTGACTATGTCACAGACTCCAGCATTAGTGAAGCTCACTAGCAAGCAAAGATTTGGGAAACTATTTTCCCCACTGACAGTTCTGTAATCTGATGTGCTGAGACATCTGATGCCAGTAAAAAAGGATCCCCTTGGCTCCTGGCTCACAAGGAAAATTCAAGACAATGTGGTCCTGTAGGTTGGTGTATATATATAAAATATAAAAGAATTCTATTATTTTATATATATATATATATATATATATATATATATATATATATATATATATATATATATATATATATATATATATATATAATATATATATATATATATATATATATATATATATATATATATATATATATATATATATATATAATATATATATACACACACGTATAACGTGTATATATATATATATACATGAATAGAATTCCTGTATGAAAACAGAAACTCTTTGCCAATAAATGGAATGAAAACATGTTCAGTAAAAAAGATGGCAATCTGAGTGAATTTAGGTAGGTATGGCAAAAATGACTGTGAACTTGGTGCATTTAAGGCATAAGCGGAAACATTATGCCTTAAGGTTTGTCTGTGACATAATCAGCTCTTGATTTTTCACCTTTTCCCATCACAAACGTTTTTTTAAAATAGCCCCTGGTATAAGGAATTATGTGCATTGTGTGCATTTGCGATTGTGTAATGAAAAGAAAGAGTTGGTGTTGGAAGAGTAAAAGAAGGCTAAATAAAAATGGAATAAAAGACAATTGACTGCTGATCTGAGCTATTTAAACTTTTACAATTTAAAAAGAATGGGGAAATAAAAAGGTTTTCACTTGGTATCAAAATGACCTCAAGAGTATTTGTGTCTCAAAGAAAAAACTAAGAGTAAAAAGAGGTCGAAGACTCAACACGTTTTCTTTTAGCATAAATTGGTCTCAGAATCCTCCGCTATCTCTGAATTTCTTATGTTTAGTCAGGGTAGACAACTTTGTCAGTTTGCTAAGGCTCTGGTTTAATGGATGCCTCTCAGTTCTGTCTGTCTGTCTGTCTATCATCTGTCTAATTTATTTGCTCCTTTGAACCATGAGATGTATCATTTTTTTTATTTATAACTGTCAAATGTTTGTGTGTTTTATCTTATTGTAAGACACTCAGAATCACCTTGAACAGCAAAGGCTTCAGTTCAATGGATGCCCCTCATCTTTCTTTCTTTCTTTCTTTCTTTCTTTCTTTCTTTCTTTCTTTCTTTCTTTCTTTCTTTCTCTTTCTTTTTCTTTCTTTCTTTTTCTTTCTTTCTTTCTTTCTTTCTTTTTCTTTCTTTCTTTCTCTTTCTTTCTTTCTTATTCATTCATTCATTCATTCATTCATTCATTCATTCATTCATTTAAAAATTGAAGCAAACTGAAAAACAAAGGTTTGGAGTGGAGAGAGGTCAGTACACCTAACCACCTCCAGCCAACAGCTTCTCCTCCAGGACCCCACGCCAGCCAGCATAGCCAGGTTTTAAGGGCTTTCCTGAAGGCTGAAAGAGAAGAGGTAGATCTTACCTACCGTTGCAAGATGTTCCAAAGAATAGGATCCATGGCAGAATAGGCTCTTTTGGATCTCATAGCTAAAACTCCTTGTCCGATGGGATCCACAATAGGCTCCTTATGCCAGCATAAGCAGAACTAGGCCAATCCCATTGGGGAAAGACTGTTCCACAGGTATCCGGGACCCATGCCATAAAGGGCTTTAAAGGTAATAACTAACATCTTGAATTGCACTCAGAAGCAGATTGGCAGCCACTAAAGCTCATGTGACAGTGATGTTACACGTGCCACCTTAAGGCCCCCCAAACCGTCCTCATTCTTCCGTTCTGGGCCAATTGTAGCTTCCAAATATTGCCTTGGGCCCAATCTGTATTTGGCTTGTGTGATTTTTGTCTCTGAACCTTTTGACAGGCTGAGAGACAGAGAGGCAGCCCAGTGACCCAGCCTGAACGGAGGCATTGCAGTGCAAACAGAGGCCACTGAGCAATGGGGAAATGGAGGTAGGTGGCAGCAGCATGGTGGACCCCGAGTAGCAGTGAGCAGCATGGTGGACCCCGAGTAGCAGTGAGCAGCATGGTGGACCCCGAGTAGCAGTGGCGCAGGGCTAAGTGACAGAGGAACGCAGTGCCCAGTGCAAGGGCTGAAAGCAGCACAGCGCACCAGCTAAGCAGCAGCTGCTTGCAACAGAGAACCCAGATCAGCACATTGTACCTGAAAACCCCAGCAGTGGCAGGGCAAGAAGGCAGGGAGGAAAAGGATAAAATTTCAAGGCCACGAATAGAGGGTTAAGAGCAAAGCATCTCCTAGAAAACAGCCTGAGATTTCCAGCAAAAAGAAGTGCATATCGCTTCATAAAGGGCCAAGAAGCTTTTTAAATTTTTAAAAATCTCTGAATTTTTTTTCCAAAAAAGTCTTTTTTTAAAATTTCTTTTTGAATTTTCAATTTTTCTTTTTTGGTTTTTAAATTATTTTTTCAATTTTTAAAATCTTTTTTCAACTTTTAATGTTTTTGATTTTAAATTCTTTTTTCAATTTTTTTTTTTTGCAATTTCCATTTTCCCCCCCAATGTTTTAAAAAATCTTTTTTTTTTCATTTTTTTCCATTTTTTTACATTAAAAAACTGAAAGAAAGAGTTTACTTATTTTAATTCTTTAGTATTATTTTTAAAATCCTTAAAGATCTAAAAGGGAAAAATATATGGAAAAAGAGACAGACACTTCAAAACAGGGAACATAGTGATGAATTTTCAAGACAGAGAATAAAGGGCCAAGAACCTTTGTAAACTATTATCAATTGACACTTCACAACAGGGAAAATATTTAATTTTTAGATATATTTTTTAACGAACAAAGAAAAGTCACGGAAATAGAGACTGGCTTTATAGCGACTTGCAAAATATGACTTAAGTTTGAGCTTATGACCACAGAAGACCAAACAATGTATGTATCAAATGTAAATTATATGAATTACTAGAAGAAAAAGTAAAGGCTCTAGAGGCAACTCTAGCCACTCTGAAACTCAATGAACAAAGCAAGAAACCCCAATGTAAACAAGAAGACTACACCAAAATTAAACACAATAAGGAGCAAACAGCTTCTAAAAAGATGACCCCGTATCTGAATCTTAAAAACAACAACAACTTGATACACCAAAACTGAAAACAATAGGGAATAGTTTCTATTAAAAAAATGACCCTATATGTTCTTAGGGCAAGGGTAGGCAACCTTGGCTCTTTTAGGACTTGTGGACTTCAACTCCCAGAATTCCTGAGCCAGCATGGCTCAGCTTGGAAACCTCTCCCTTTCCCCTCAGCATAGCTGGCTCAGGAATTCTGGGAGTTGAAGTCCATGAGTCATAAAAGAGCCAAGGTTGCCTACCCTTGTCTTAGGGGAACAGAAACTACCGTTTGAAGACCAGACAGTCAATCTTATTTCATTCTTTGACAAAGTGACTAAATTAGTAAACCAGTGAAATGCTGTGGACATAGTATAGTTAGATTTTAGTAAGGCATTTGACAAAGTAGACCACAACCTACTTCTTGGTAAGTTAGAATAACGTGGGATAGACCAGATGGATTTGTAACTGGCTGACAAACCATACTCAACAAGTAGTTCTTAATGGTACTACAGCTACATGGACAGAAGTAAGCAGTGGGGTACCACAAGGTTCTTAGGCCCAGCACTCTTCCATATCTTCATAAATGACTTAGATGAGGAAATAGAAGGGGAACTCATCAAATTTGCAGATGACACTAAGCTGGCAGGAATAGCCAACACCCCAGAAGTCAAGCTCAGGATCCAAAGGGATCTTGACACCTTGAACATCCAACAAAATGAAATTTAATGAGGAGAAAAGCAAGGTTTTACACTTAGGCAGGAAAAAACAAAAGTACAAATACAGATTAGGCAAAACCTGGCTCAAAAATAGTAATTATAAGAGGACCTTGGAATGCTAGTGGACAATCACTTGACCATGTGCTAGCAGCGTGTTGCAGTTAATACAAAAAGTTAATACAATCCTTGGTTGTATAAACGGAGGCATGGAATCATGATCACATGAAGTATTAGTACCACTTTATAAAATTTTAGTAAGACCACACCTAGAATATTGCATCAGTTTTGAGATTACGAACAGCTAGGGAGGAAATTTAAAGAATTAGGAGCACAAGTGGTTTCATCTATACTTCCAACAAAAGGCCAACATCCAATGAGGGAGCAAAGGATTTTAGAAATGAACTGCTGGCTTAAAAACTGGTGTTATCAAGACAACTTCAGTTTCTAGACCATGGTCTACATTACCTACATGAAAGGCTCCTGGCAAGGGATGGGCTGCACCTCACAAGAACTGGAAAGAATATATTCAGAAAAAGACTGGTTGATCTTAACAAAAGTGCTTTAAACTAAAATTGAGGGGGGGGGCAGAATTAGAATTAGAATTAGAACCTAATCCCAAACAAAAACCACTAGATAACCAATCACACGAGTAGGGAGTAATGAAAAAGAAGAAAGAAAAACGAAAAACATAATGAGGAAGAGAAGGATGGGAAGGATGGAAAACCCTGTTACAAAGTGGGAGAAATAAAGAAACATACCCAAGACCCATAAATGACTCAAAGGCTTATACACTTATGCTCAGAGTTTAGGAAACAAACAGGGTGAACTTGAACTATTAGTACCTGAAGGCAGATATGATAGAGTTGACATTACTGAAACTTGATGGGACGAAACTGATGACTGGAATGTTCAGATGGAAGGATACAAACTATTCAGAAGAAATAGATCTAATAAAAGAGGAGGTGGAATTGCATTATATATAAAAGATCACATTGCTATATAGACATATACTACATATACTATAAATTGACAAATATTTCCAAATAATCCAGGCCAACCAAGCAGAAGAAATAGATGAACTTTTTGCTAATCAGCTAACAAATTTATGTAGGAAACATACCACAGTACTAATGGGAGACTTCAACTACCTTGATATCGACTGGGAGACAAACTCTGCAGCAAGTGGAAGATTGGACAGGTTCCTAACCAACCTAGGTGACAACTTTGTCATCCAAAAGATAGAGGACGGAACTAGAGGAAAAGCTATACTGGACCTAATCCTTACTAATCGAGAAGAAGTGATGGAGTTGAAGTTGCCAGAACCTTGGGGGAGAGTGGAATTCAATATAATTCAAACACAAGCAATGGAACATAATCCAAGCAGTGTCTTAAACTTTAAAAGAGCTGATTTTAACAAACTCAGAGCCTAGGAAAGATTCCATGGATGAAAATACAAAAGGGGAAAATAACTCAAGAAGCTTGGGAAACTGAAAAATATGATAATAAAAGCCCAGGCCAACACAATGCCATTGTAAAAGAAAAACAAGAAATCCAAGAACAAACCAGCAGGGTTGCACAAAGATCTCTCTGATAAGCTGAAAGGCAAAAAGGACAAGTACAAAAAATGGAAAGAGGGACACATAACTAAGGTAAAATATTAGCATATAGCCCAAATCTGCAAAATAAAGTCAGAAAAGTAAAGGCTCAGAATGAACAAAGACTTGCAACAGAAGTCAAAGATGATAAAAAAAGTTTCTTTTAACATATAAATAACAAGAAAAAAAGTCAAGGAAACAGTCGGTCAACCAAGAGAGAAGATGGCAAGGAAGTAACAGGCAGTAGAGAGAAAGCAGAGCTGCTTAACTCTTTCTTTGCATCAGTCTTCACACGAAAAGAAACAACAGCCCAACCTACCAACAAGGCTGACAAACTGGACTCAACAAGTAGTCCTTAATGGTACTACATGTACATGAATGGAAGTAAGCAGTGGGGTACCAAAAGGTTCTGTCTTAGGCCCAGTATTCTTCAATATCTTCATAAATTACTTAGATGAGGGAATAGAAGGAGAACTCACCAAATCTGAGATGACACTAAGCTGGTAGGAATAGCCAACACCCCAGAAGACAAGCTCAGGATCCAAAAAGCTCTTGACAGATTTGTACAATTGGCCCTATCCAACAAAATGAAATTTAATGTGGAGAAAAGCAAGGTTTTACACTTAGGCAGGAAAAAACAAAGGTACAAGTACAGATTAGGCAAAACCTGGCTCATTAGGCAAAACCTGAGAGAGGGACCTTGGAATCCTAGTGGACGATCACTCAAATATGAGCCAGCAGTGTTTGGCAGCAGCCAAAAAAGGCAATACAATCCTTGATTGTATAAACAGAGGCATAGAATCAAAATCACATGAAATATTAGTACTTTAGAAAGCCCTAGTAAGGCGACACATGGAATTAGGTAAAGGTAAAGGTTCCCCTGCACATGCGTGCTAGTCGTTTCCAACTATAGGGGTCGGTGCTCATTTCTGTTTCAAAGCCGAAGAGCCAGCGCTTGTCCAAGGACGTCTCCACGGTCATGTGGCCAGCATGACTAGATGCCAAAGGCACACAGAACGCTGTTACTTTCCCACCATAGTGGTCCCTATTTTTCTACTTGCATTTTTACGTGCTTTCGAACTGCTAGGTTGGCAGAAGCTGGGACGAGTAACAGGCGCTCACTCTGCTACGCGGCACTTGGGATTCGACCCGCCAAACTGCCGACCTTCTGATCGACAAGCTCAGCGTTCTAACCCACTGAGCCACCGCGTCCCTTGACGCCTGGAATACTGCATCCATTTTTGGTTGCCTCATTACCAAAAAGATGTTGAGACTTTGGGAAAAGTGCAAAGAGGAGCAACTAAGGTGATTAAAGGCCTGGAGACTAAAACATATGAAGAATGCTTGCAGGAATTGGATATTGCTAGTCTAGAGAAAAGAAGAACTAGGGGTGACATGATAGCACTATTCCCTTATTTGGTGGGCTGCCACAAAGAGGAGGGGTCAACTTATTTTCCAAAGCACCAGAAGGCAAGACAAGAAACAGTGGATGTAAACTCATCAAGGAGAAAAGCAACCTGGAAATAAGGAGTGCAACAGTCTGCATTCCAGCTCTATTCTGATTGATTGAATATTTAGGTATTTCATTTCCTTCTTCTTTTCCTCAAAATTTTTATATTGACAGTATTTTCTTACCACCCAATGTCTTTGTTAAAATCATTGTTCCCTGGCATTAATTGGAATCCACAGATTGAATCAAATTAACTTGTCTTTCTTCTATTGCACTGTTTCCCAACTTTAGCCATTTGAAGATACGTGGACTTCAACTCCCAGCGATGCTGGCTGGCATACACTGGAAGTTCAAGTCCACACATCTTAAAGTGGCCAAGGTTAGGAAACACTGTTCTTCTGGATAATATTACCTAAAATCCATTCCTAATTTGTCACATTATGTGGATTCTACTCTTCTTAAATTGAAATTTGAAAGCTTGTCCAGAAACATTACTTTTTAATAGACATTGAAAAAAATGCTTCATCAAGTTTAACTAATCTGGGACATAACAATTAACTGAAAGGAAAGTATTTAATTTTATTTTTTTCCAAATAAAAGCAAGAAATGAAGAGAAATGAATGAATTATATTCTCCCATAATGAAATGCATTACAATACCACAAATGGCCACATGGTGGCAGCCTAAGACTCCATTACAATCAGATGTAAACCTAATCCTTGAGGCTAAGAATTTTTCTGTCCTTAAATGTTAAGGATGTCGTCATTCAGTTCTGAAGATTGAAGTAGATATTGGATATTCTTCTGTTAAAATGATGTACGTTCAGGGATTTCCATTATGAACCCGTCAAATTCTGACCAAGCTACAAAGCTGCCTTTAATTCAGAAATCCTCACCAGAAAGAAGGCTGCAATCTATCTAAGCCAGATATAAATAGACAATTAAAATGTGGGAAGAAAATCTGAAAAACTGAGGACATCTGCATGCCAATAATCTTGTGTTCACAGGAATCTTGTTTTCTAAGGGGTTTTTTTTCCCCCAGTAGCATTAAAAACTTTATTTGAGGATAGGACAGGATTACGGTACCTGGAAGAGAATTCACTTTGTGGTGCATAGCTGATGCTTCATCAATAGAATAACAGAGTTGGAAGGGACCTTGGAGGTCTTCTAGTCCAACCCCCTGCTCAAGCGGGGGACCCTGGACCATTCTGGACAAATAGTTGTCCCAATCTCTTCCTAAAAACCTCCAGTGATGGAGCACCCATAACTGTGGGAGGCAAGCTGTTCCGTAGTTTAATTGTTCTATCAGGAAATTACTCCTTCTGGGTTGAATCTTTCTTTAACAAGCTTCCACCCACCCTCAGGTGCTTTTTATGAATAAATCAGCCCCCTCCTCCCTATGACAGCTTTTTGTGTACTGGAAGGCAGTTATCATGCCTTACCCTTCTTTACATATGCTGTTGTTAGCTGCGAAGTCGTGTCCGACCCATCGCGACCCCATGGACAACGTTCCTCCAGGCCTTCCTGTCCTCTACCATCTTCTGGAGTCCGTTTAAGCTCACGCCTACTGGTTCAGTAACTCCATCCAGCCACCTCATTCTCTGTCGTCCCTTTCTTCTCTTGCCCTCAACCTTTCCCAGCATTAGGCTCTTCTCTAGTGAGTCCTTCCTTCTCATTAGGTGGCCAAAGTATTTGAGTTTTAGCTTCAGGATCTGGCCTTCTAAAGAGCAGTCAGGGTTGATCTCCTCTAGGACTGACCGGTTTGATCGCCTTGCAGTCCAAGGGACTCGCAGGAGTCTTCTCCAGCACCAGAGTTCAAAGGCCTCAATTCTTTGGCGCTCAGCCTTTCTTATGGTCCAGCTTTCACTGCCATACATTGCAACTGGGAAGACCATAGCCTTGACTATACGCACTTTTGTTGACAGGGTGATGTCTCTGCTTTTTAGTGTGCTGTCTAGATTTGTCATGGCTTTCCTAGCGAGGAGCAAGCGTCTTTTAATTTCTTGGCTACAGTCTCCATCTGCAGTGATCTTGGAGCCCAGGAAAATAAAATCTGTCAGTACCTCCATTTCTTCCCCATCTATTTGCCAGGAATTGAGAGGGCCGGATGCCATGATCTTCATTTTCTTAATGTTTAGTTTCAACCCAACTTTTGCACTCTCCTTCTTCACCCGCAACAAGAGGCTCTTTAGTTCTTCTTCACTTTCTGCCATTAGAGTGGTATCATCTGCATATCTTAGGTTGTTGATATTTCTTCCGGCAATCTTAATTCCAATTAGATATGCCTAGTTCCTTTAAGTTGTACCAATTTAGCCTCCAGACCTCTTTTCATTTCCCTTGCTCTTCTCTGCACTCTGCACTCTAGAGTCTCCTCCTCCTCCTCCTCCTCCTCCTCCTCCTCCTTCTGTATTGTGGTGACCAGAACTGGATGCAGTATTCCAGCTGTGGCCTCACTGCTGTAGCCAGCATTATAAATGTCCAAGTGACATTTAAGCAGCCTGGTCTGGCGCGTTTTTCCAAGATGACGTAGCCTTAGCCTTAGCTCCAAGCCAGTGTTACATCTGTGCTGATAGATTGCGATGTTTTCTTGTGAAGTTGCCTTTAAAGACAATTCAGAAACTCTTGTTCGTAGCAAATGCAAATGTCAGCATGCTGACTTCATAGGTAGTGATCCCAACACAAAACGTGAATCCTATCGATTACCTTCAAAGCCTGGTGACTTATCTCCACGCTTCCTTAAAGGTTGTTCTTTATTAAGGTTTGTACTTTGCCATAAAAAAGGCTGAGCGCCAAGGAATTGAGGACTTTGAACTATGTTGCTGGAGAAGACTCCTGCGAGTCCCTTGGACTGCAAGGCGATCAAACCGGTCAGTCCTAGAGGAGATCAACCCTTACTGCTCTTTAGAAGGCCAGATCCTAAAGCTAAAAGTCAAATACTTTGGCCACCTAATGAGAAGGAAGGACTCACTGGAGAAGAGCCTAATGCTGGGAAAGATTGAGGGCAAGAGAAGAAGGGGACGACAGAGAATGAGGTGGCTGGATGGAGTCACTGAAGCAGTAGGCGTGAGCTTAAATGGACTCCAGAAGATGGTAGAGGACAGGAAGGCCTGGAGGAACATTGTCCATGGGGTCGCGATGGGTTGGACATGACTTCGCAGCTAACAACAACAACTTTGCTCAGCCTTGATGTTGTCTTAGGGTGGGCTGGGGGGAATCTTCTTTGTCACTTGTTGAACATGTTGGTAGCAGGCTTACATAGGCCCCAAGTGCTCTGTGAAAACTTTATTCAATAGCTATGAAATAGTTCTTGTTCTTTGATAATAACTTGGCCTATAGTTTGATAATGGTAATATTTAAAGTTTTGTGTAATATTTTGCATACTGCTTTGAACACAAAGTATATTGTGTATGTATAGACGTACGTACATATGGATGGATGATAGATATATGGCAGGCAAACAGATAATAGCAAAGGGCATATATATGGATGATAAAGACGGCTTTTTTGTCATAGAACGCTCAGAACGGAGTTCCAGCACCTTTTTTGGATGGAACCTTGTAGGGTAGGCAAGGCAGGTTGTATGACGTGTAAGTTCCGGCACCTTTTTCTTTTACAAAAAAGCACTGATGATAACTGAAGTGACAATTCATCCTGTGAGCTCAAGAGGAAGGGATTAAACATTCAAGCAGTCGGCCTATGGAGATCTTTCTGACCAAGGAAGCTAAGCAGCAACAGGGAACTGCCAGAAAATGGAAAACCCTGCTTCTTTTTCTGGCTAATATGATGGTAAACAAGATTTCTTGGTTGCAATTGTCTTACGATGCAGTGAAAACAGCATCCCCCAAACCACATTCTGCCTACATTGGCCCTAATTTTCATCCACAGAGAAACGGATCTGGATCTCCCTTCCCACTGTTCATATCTTCTCAGTTATATTCTCTTCCATTAAACACAGGCCTCTTCCAAGACCTAGGTAGCAAGCCCTCCATAGATAATTCTGAATGCTGGTCTTTGTCTCAAGGCAGTTTTTCACAGCCCAAACCGTTTCCCCTTCCAGACTGTCAGGTCCTTGCATCTTTACTTAAAACTGCAGGCTGGTTTCACCCTCCCCACTGACATAATGGGATCAGCATGCTGGCATTGCAGACTCCCAAGGGATGTGGTTGCTTAGCAACTTCTCTTACCCAGAAGGAAAAGGCTGAGCGTGAACCATCCACCCTATCAGCTATTGCAGAGGTTCCCTTCAGATAACTGGAGCAAGACAGAAAACATCTTATGATGCTCTATGCTCCCTATTTCACTACAGGGAAAGAAGATTTTGGGATCAGAATCTGTCGCTGCTTCCTTACACGATGGATGGCGCAAATCTTTTGTTTAGCCACACCTGCCCTTCCCAGCAGAAAAGTAGCAGAAAGGCTGCTGTGGTATTTGTCGAGAAACTGACCCAGAGAGATAGGCAGTAGTTAAAAAGCCAAAAGCACCTAAATCACACAAAACATATTAGCCATTTTATGATTTTGACTAATTCTGCTCTACATTTTCACCTGCTGTGGACATTGATCGTGTGCTAACATTTATAAATTTTATCATTAGCATACTATATACATTCAACATTCGTTAAATAGCTTATTTTGGTTGTATGGTTAGAAGGAAGATGAAAGCCAGGTAAACCAAAGAAATGTATATAAAGGAAATGGAATATTCCCCCCACACACACACACTTTTTTAAAAAAAATCATATAATGAGTGTATACAAACCATTCATGATTCAGGAAAGGCGACTGGCCTGAGCTCTCGTCTCCTGTTGTTTTTTTGCCATCTAGAGGCACTTGGAATTTTCACACCCATATCAGAAGGCTGAGCTCCCCTCTTTTAATCATTAATGCCGTGAAAGTGAATCTACGATTTTTCTAACTCCTACTATTCTTCTACATTTTGACAGTGTCTCCATATACTGCAGACATGTCAAACACAAGGCCCGGGGCCCGGATCCGGCCCGCAAAGTGGTTTCATGTGGCCCATGAAGCCATCCTGGAAACAGTGAGGGAACAGCCCCCACTGCCTTGGCCCTGGCCCAGAGACCCTCCTTCTGCCAGAGACCCTCAGATCTGTCCCACTCCTGCCCAGGCCCCCATAGGCACCCTTGATGCGAATGATGTGTATGGCCACCCAGTAGGCCATACACACTCTAGCCACGCCCACCCAGTAGGCCACGCCCACCCTGGCCATACCCACCCGGCCCCTTGAGGGCAACCGCAATGCTGATGCGGCCCTCAATGAAATTGAGTTTGACACCCCTGATATACTGCATGCATCATGGATGGAATGAGAGAAACAATACTTTGGCTTTAAAAGGAGTTGCTAGTTTACAAATTCCAGTGTGCTTCGTTAGAAATGGGCTTTGGTTGCACTTTTTCTTACGGGGCTAAATGCATCTAAACTGACCAGTTCTGTCCTTATCTTGGTTGTAAGGAAGAAAAGTAAGGAAGCTCTTTTTAGGGAAAGCAAGGAAAGCTTCTGTGTAGCATGAGTACAGCTAACGCTGGTGGTCTCATCTGTATCTGAAGTCTTAAGTGAAAATTTTGATTGAACAAAACGTAGATGGCAGCAGAGATATGTAGGCCTGTCTGGTGAGGGCCATGGCATATGTAAGATTGCAACTTGGGATGGAAGAAAAGTTAAAAGGGAAAGAGTATACAGCAATACATGTCTAAGACTACATGGTGGTAATATGGATGGTAAAAAAGAAATGTTTTGTTACTCTTACATCTATTGAATGTCACGCAGTAGCAGGACCTGTTGCCTACTAGAGAAAGAGGATTGCCAAGAACACCTGATGTGAGAATTCTAGCAACATTTCGTAGATAAACCTGATCAGACCCAAGCTGAGTTGGACTCTATTGGAAATTAATGCCAATTGGCATTAATTATTTAAATGCCAATATAAAGTACAGTAAAGGTAAAGGTAAAGGTTCCCCTGCACATGCATGCTAGTCGTTTCCAATTCTAGAGGCCGGTGCTCATCTCCGTTTCAAAGCCGAAGAGCCAGCGCTTGTCCGAGGACGTCTCCATGGTCATGTGGCCGGCATGACTAGACACCAAAGGAGCACGGAATGCTGTTGCCTTCCCACCATAGTGGTCCTTATTTTTCTACTTGTATTTTTACGTGCTTTCGAACTGCTAGGTTGGCAGAAGCTGGGATGAGTAACAGGCGCTCACTCTGTTACGCGGCACTCGGGATTCGACCCGCCAAACTGCTGGCCTTCTGATCGACAAGCTCAGCATCCTAACACACTGAGCCACCACGTCCCTTTATAAAGTACAGTAGATCAGACTAAAAAAACATTCTTGCTAGACCTTACAGGAAAAAAAGTCAAACAATGTAATTTGTATCTTTCGTACAGTACATTTTTTTTAATTCCCATTTATATCCCGCCCTTCTCCGAAGACTCAGGGCGGCTTACAATCTAAGCACAAATTAATGTGCTTAGCAATAGCCTTCATTCTATGTATATGCCTGCTTATTAGGGCTTTCAGGTCCCCCCCAAGCGGCATTATTACAAAGTCAGCTTATTGCCCCCAACAATCTGGGTCCTCATTTTACCTACCTGGGAAAGATGGAAGGCTGAGTCAACCTTGAGCCTGGTGGGATGCGAACCTGCACTAATTGCAGGCAGCTGGTGTTACTTAAGGAGGCATTAGGCCACTGCTCCACCAAGGCTCTTGCATTTTGGACATTTTCTCTCTACCTGTTCTGTACCAGCCTACTACCGGCCTTGCAGAAAGGCAACCCCTGTACAAACGGCAGTGGCTGGAGAGCGTCTGAGGCTGGAAAACGTCTGCCAAGATTTATTATACAAACAAGCAACAAAACATGAAACAAGAAACCGGAACTTTGATCCTCAAACGGAGCGGTTGCTTTCAGAAACCAGCCCTTCCCCAAACACTCCCTTTATTAGAGTTCAGGGCGTGGCCTCCCTGTGCCTCCTTCCGAGGAGTCCCACAGCCTTTCTCTGCTTGCTTCTACTGGTCTGCCTCCTGCGTCGGGCATCCTTGAACAGGGCCAGCTGTGGGTCCTCTTCATCTGCACTGTCGGGCTCGCGCAGCTGAGAAGAGGGGCCTGGCTGAGGGCTCTGCGAAGCCTCCAAGCCATCATCAGCAAGTTCGTCTTCAACACCCTCCTCCTCCCCCTCGTCTGAGACATCCGAGTCATCCGACCTGGCTGCCGGACCCACAGGCTGACCCTGAATCACAACACTATCCCGCACCGCAGGGCCCTTCCCCCGGGGCTGCCGATCTGGATGCGGTCGGGATGGGAATTGTTCGTGAAAAGCAGTCACCAACGCAGGGGCATGAACGGCGGTCGCGTCTTCCCAAGTGAAGTCCTCTGGTCCGTATCCCTTCCACTCGATCAGGTACTGAAAACGACCTTTCAGCCAACGGGAATCCCTGATGCTGGCGACCTCGTACTCGGGGGTGCTGCCTCCATCACGAGGTCCTGATGGGGGAGGTTCCGCTTGGCGGAGTGGACAAGCCGGTTGCTCGGGGACCAACAGAGACCGGTGGAATACGGGGTGCACGCGCAGGGAACGTGGCAGAGTTAAGCGGTAGGCGACCGGATTGATGACAGCCTCGACTGGGAACGGTCCTAGGTAACGGTGATCCAACTTCCTCGCCGGCCGTGTGGATGGTAGGTTCCTGGTGGACAGCCAGACCCGATCCCCCACCGATAGTGGAGGCGTATCCCGTCTTGACCGATCAGCAAACCTCTTGTAATCGGCCTTGGCCTTCTCCAGCTGCCGTCGCACCAATCGATGGATCGCCTGTAACTCTGCTATGAAGTCGTTCGCTGCCGGCTCCGGTGAGTCCACGGGAGAAAGGGGGAAAAACTGGGGGTGATAACCCACATTGGCCAAGAACGGTGTTATCTGCGTGGAGGTGTGCTGCGAGTTGTTAAAGGCAAACTCGGCTATGGCCAGATAGTCCACCCAATTGTCCTGCTGCAGGTTGACGTAGCAGCGCAGATACTGTTCCAGGATACCGATGACCTTCTCGGTACCCCCGTCAGTTTGAGGATGATGCGCGGACGAGAGGCAAACCTTGATGTCCAATGCACGCATCAACTCCTGCCAGAAGCGGGCTGTAAACTGGGCCCCCCTATCGGAGACGACTCTATCGGGGAGGCCGTGCAGCCGAAACACCTGTTGGATAAACATACGACTAGTTGCGCGAGCTGACGGTAAGCCGCGACAGGGGATGAAGTGCGCCATCTTGGTCAGCATGTCCACCACCACAAACACTGTCGTGAAGCTGGAGGATGGGGGTAAATCCATCAGAAAGTCCATGGACACAGCCCCCCAGGGTCTCTTGGGTGTTGGCAAAGGCTGCAGTAATCCAGGCGGGGCCCCTGTCGCTGACTTGGCCTGCCTGCATGGGATGCAGGAGGTGACATAAGACTGGACGTCGTGTCGGACTCGGGGCCACCAGAAGGTACGGGAGACCAGGTTCAGAGTCTTGAACAAGCCAAAATGCCCCGCTGCCGGGTTATCATGACACTGGCTGAGGACGAGACCCCTGAGTGGCCCTCCCGGAACATAGAGCCGGTCACGATAATACAAGAGTCCATCCGTGACCGTCCAAGGCGAATCTGGCCCCACCTCCTCCTTCCGCTGAGCCACCCACGCCTCCTGCTGCTGCGCCTCCCGGATCCGAGCCCGTATATCAACCGGCTCCCGCACCGCAGCAAAAGACTCGACGGGGGTCACTGTCCTGGGCAGAAGCTTGTCTTCCACTCGGGTATATTCGGGCTTCCTGGACAGAGCATCTGCTCTCTGATTGTGCCCGCTTGGTATGTACCGAACCCGGAAGTCAAACCTCGCAAAGAAAAGAGACCACCGGATCTGGCGTTGGTTCAAATTCCGAGCGGTCTGCAGGCTTTCCAGATTCTTATGGTCCGTCCGGACCTCGATTTGATGCCGCGCCCCCTCCAGATGATGTCTCCAAGCCTCGAACGCCGCCTTGATGGCCAGCAGCTCCTTCTCCCAGATGGTATAGTTGCGCTCCGAGTGGTTCAATTTCCGAGAGTGATATGCGCAAGGGAAAAGGGTACCGCTGGGCGTCGTTGCCTGGAGTAACACAGCCCCAATGGCAATGTCGGAGGCGTCCGCCTCCACGACAAACGGCCGTTGCGGGTCAGGATGCTTCAAGATGGGCTCCTTCATGAAGGCTTCCTTCAAAGCCTGGAACGCCTGTTGTTCGGGTGCGTTCCACTGGAACCGAGTCTTCTTCTGTAGGAGCCGGGTGAGGGGGGCTGTCAAGGCAGCAAAGCCAGGGATGAATGTTCGATAGTAGTTGGCAAATCCAAGAAGTCGCTGAACATCCTTCACGCGACGCGGGGGTTGCCAACTCTGCAACGACTCCACCTTACTCGGCTCCATGGCGATGCCCTCAGGAGAAATGCGGTGACCCAGGAAATCGATGGTCACCTGGTAGAACTGGCACTTCTCCAGATCACGACAAACTGGTCCAACAAATCCCGAAACATGTCGTTCATAAAATGCTGAAACACAGCGGGGGCGTTGGTCAGGCCAAACGGCATCACCGTGTACTCGAAATGTCCATAGCGAGTACCAAACGCCGTCTTCCACTCATCACCCGGCCGAACTCTGACGAGGTTGTAAGCTCCACGCAGGTCCAGTTTCGTGAAGATCTTAGCCTCCTGGAGTCGGTCCAAGAGCTCGGGGATGAGGGGCAGCGGGTAACGGTTGCGCACCGTGATGGCGTTGAGTTTCCGGTAGTCGCAGCAAAGCCGTAATTCGCCCGACTTCTTTTTGACGAAGAGCACGGGTGCAGACACTGGCGAGGACGAGGGCCGGATGAAACCGCGAGCCAAATTCTTCTCCAGGAAGTCCCGCAATGCAGCCAACTCGGGCTCCGACATGGAGTACAAACGCCCCACTGGGAGAGGCGCATCAGGGACTAAGTCAATGGAGCAGTCATAGGGCCTGTGCGGGGGTAATTGATCCGCCTCTGACTCGCTGAACACATCAGCAAAGTCGGACAGTTCGAGAGGCAAGGAAACCCCTGGGGAACCCTCCACCTGGCCGGCACAGATATGGCGGGAGTGGTCCACGCACTGCAAGCTTGGGAAGGTGACCAAGTTCTGTGACCAATAGATCTGTGGGTCATGCGCCCGGAGCCACGCCAGTCCCAAGACCACGGGGAAGTGCAGATCCGAAGTGATGTAGAACTGGATGGCCTCCACATGGGAACTGATGGCCATACATACTGGTTGCGTGGCGGCCGTAATAGGCCCGGACAGGAGCACTCGACCATCGATAGTCTCCACTAACATGGGCGGATCCACCGGACACTGGGGAACAGCCCATTTGGCCACAAAGGCTGAGTCCATAAAGTTTGTGGTAGCCCCAGAGTCAATTAAGGCATGGACTGGAATCCCCTCTGGCTTGCCAGGAAGGATCAGACGTGCCTCCAAAATCAAATGCCGTGGAGGTTCACAGGCACCATCGGAACGGCGTCGCTCGGTGTTGTTATTGTTGTGGGACGCCCGATCTATCACACCGTCTAGATCGGGCTCGGGGCGTTTCCCGACAGCAAAGTAGGGGACTTTCTCGGGGCAGGCTTGGTCACTGATGCCCGCTGACGCTTCTTTGGGCAAGAAGCAGCCAAATGTCCAAGGTCCCCACAGTAACAACACAACCCCCCCGATCGTCGTCTGTTCATTTCCGTCACCGTAAGACGAGACCTGGCGGCACCCAGCTCCATTGGCTCCTCCCTTTGGACTGGGGGCTCATGCACAACAGGGGCGGCAGGGGTCTGTGGGGTGGCACGGCGACTCTTTCGCTGCTGCAACCGGGCATCGATCCGCAGGCAAAGATGGATCAGCCCATTCAGGTCTGAGGGAATGTCCACACGGGCCAGCTCATCCAACATCTCCTCCGACAATCCATCCTGAAAGGCATCCACGAGCGCAGCCTCATTCCAGGCAGAATCCTGGCTAAGCAGCCGGAAGTCGCTGATATAGGCCTGTAGGGGGCGTTGACCCTGCCTCAGAGCTTTCAGGCGTCGGGTGGCAGTCTGCATCTTAATTGGGTCCTCGTACATTAGACGCATATGGTCACAAAACCCCACAAAGTTGTCCAACAATGGGCTAGGTTGAGCCAGCAGAGGCGTGCCCCAACGAGCTGCATCCCCCGAAAGAAGGCTTAACACAAACCCCACCTTATCCCGGTCAGTGGGGAAATCAGCCGCTCTCACACTGATAAAGAGCTGGCATTGTCCCAGGAAAGCAGGAAACAGTTCAGGAATACCTGTAAATTTGTCCGGCATTGCTACCTGGCATTTTCTCCTGGGTGGGGGTGCAGCATGAACCTGTGCTTGCAGTTGAGCCACCTGAGCTGCCAGCAAAGTGAGTTGCTGAGTGAGCTGAGCATTCTCGGCACGAAGCTGCTCCATAATAGTTGTAAGGCAGGCATGTCCAAAGTCCGGCCCGCGGGCCATTTGCGGCCCGCGGGGCGGTTTAATACGGCCCTCAACAGCTCTCCCTGCTGAATGTAAATGCGGCCCTCCTCGGCCCTCCCACGGCCCTCCCTTCTGATTGAGGGCCGCCACTTCGGGAGCTGCTCCCGCCTCCCCCGCCGAGGGGCCGCCCCAGGAAGCGCAGGCCGGCCCAGCTGCCGCCCCCACCCCGCCAGCCAGGCTCCGGGGCTCCACGCGGCTTCCTCCGCCTCCTCCTCCTCCTCCGCCAGGCCTGCTCGGGGCCCGGGGCGGCTCCAGTGCGCAGGGGAAGCGCGCGGAGAGTGGATCGCTCCCTCATCCCGGCCGGAGCGCAGCCCAGAGGAGGAGCCGCTGGGCCGGGCATGCCCTGAGCGGCCGGGGGTCTCCGGTCGGGCCATACGGCACTGTGGGTGAGGCGGGAGTGGCCGGCGGGGGTCTCGGCCTGCCCGCCCGTCCCGCACACCGCGGCTGCCCATGGCGGCGGCTCGGGCGGCGCTGGGGCTCCCGTGTGCGGGGGCTCCGGCGGTGCCGGGCTGGCCGCTCTGGTACCACAAGGACCTGAGCCGGGCGGCGGCCGAGGAGCTGCTGGCGTGGGCCTGGCGGGCCGGCAGCTTCCTGGTGCGCGACAGCGAGAGCGTGGCCGGCGCCTTCGCCCTCTGCGTGCTGTGAGTCCGGGGACCCACGGGCGCCGCCTTGGGGACGGGCCGCGGGAGGGAGGGAGGGGAGGGGAGGGGGCCAGGGCGCACCTGCAGAAGACTCCCCCCAAAGCTGGGCATTCCGTGGCGGCGGCCCCGGAGCCTGGAGCGGGGTCTGTCCAAGCCTCCGATTTCTTTCTTTCTTTCTTTCTTTCTTTCTTTCTTTCTTTCTTTCTTTCTTTCTTTCTTTCTCTCTCTCTCTCTTTTCTCTTTCTTCTTCCTCTCTCCTGCCTCCATTCTCTCTTCTTCCTTCGTTCCTTCCTTCCTTCCTTCCTTCCTTCCTTCCTTCCTTCCTTCCTTCCTTCCCTCCTTCCTTCCTTCCTTCCCTCCTTCTCTCTTTCTCCTTCCCTCCCTCCCCCCATTCATCCTTTCTCCTCCCTGTCTCCTTCCCTCTCTTTCTCCCCCCCCTCCCCCTCTCAGCCCTGCCTGGCGCTGGAGTCCCGGGGGTGACCTTCCGCCATGGAATCCGAGACGACTTTTTCGGCTGCAGAAATGTCAGCCTTCCGGGACGGGCTGGGCGACCCCCTGGCGGGGAGAGGTGACTCGCCTCCCCCTTCTAGTGGTTTTCCCGACTCCGGCCGCGCCGATCTGCCACTCCTCCTGTGGGTTGAAGGGCCGGCTGCCTGGCCGAACCGCCGTGCTCCTTCCCCTTGCCCCGGGCGTCTGTGCCGGTGCAGCGAGGCTGACGGTGCGCGCCTGGCCTGGCTGAGCGCGTGGCGGTTCGGCCAGGCAGGAAAAGGTGCGGGAAGCGCCCACCGCCTGGTAACAGCGCCCGGGCTCACAACATGGAGGCGGAGAGCAAGCGCGCGCTCAGGGCGAGGCAGCCGTGGTCCAGTGAGGGAAGAGCGCTGAGCCAGTGGCCGGCCGGGCTGCGCTGCTCGGCCGGGGCGCCCGCTCTGCTCTGCCTGGCGCCAGCTCAGAGACTCTGCCCGCCAGGCCCTTCTCCCGCTCAGCCAGGCCAGGCGCGCACCGTCAGCCTTGCTACACCGCCTCCACGTTGTGAGCCCGGGCGCCATTACCAGGCGGCGGTCGCTTCCCGCACCTTTTCCTGCCTGGCCGAACCGCCGCGCTCCTCCCCCCCCGCCCCAGGCTGTGCGCAGCATCTGTGCCGGTGCAGCGAGGCTGACGGTGCGCGCCTGGCCTGGCTGAGCAGGAGAAGGGCCTGGCGGGCGGTCTCTGAGCTGGCGCCAGGCAGAGCAGAGCGGGCACACCGGCCGAGCTTTGCTCGGCAGCAGCGCAGCCCGGCCAGCCACTCCCTCGGCGCTCTTCCCTCACCGGACCGCGGCCGCCTCGCCCTGAGCACACGCTTGCTCGCCGCCTCCACGTTGTGAGTCTGGGCGCCGTTACCAGGCGGCGGCCGCTTCCCGCACCTTTTCCTGTCTGGCCGAACCGCCACGCTCCTCCCCCCACCGTGGGCTTGGCGCAGCGTCTGTGCCGGTGCAGCGAGGGCGCGCCTTCTTTGCCGCCGGAGCTGCCCCGGCTTCGAAGCCCTCTGGCTCCCCTGGGCAAAGGCGACATCCAGGGAAGGGCGGGTGTGTCTGTGTGTGTGTGTGTGTGCACGTGCACGCATTTTGTGTTTCACAGCCATTTTATGGGCTGGGATGTGGGGAGCTGGACAGGGGTAGGTAGGGCCCTGGCCTAGCAGAATTTGTGAAGTGGTGGAAGTGTGTGAGCTGTTACCAGAGAGTCTGACCTTGTCAAAGCAAATAACATTTGCCAACATTTGCCTGGCTCGTAAAACTATAGCACGGAGAATTGAATTGAATCAGTTTCACCCTTCACATTAGTGCAGGTAAGTTTTTTTTTAATTTATTTAAAATACATTGTGAAAACTCAGCTGTCAGTTGATCTTATGTTATAAAATAAAAAGTATGCCATTTGCAATTAACTTGGCATAAAATAATTCATTTGCATTTAATTGTAATTGTTCAAAGAATGTTCGGAAAAATGTTCGGCCCTCCAGCATGTTCACTTCATCCAATCTGGCCCTCTTTGAAAAAAGTTTGGACACCCCTGTTGTAAGGGGTGGGAGGCTGAAAGCAAACTGTTCTGTACCAGCCTACTACCGGCCTTGCAGAAAGGCAACCCCTGTACAAACGGCAGTGGCTGGAGAGCGTCTGAGGCTGGAAAACGTCTGCCAAGATTTATTATACAAACAAGCAACAAAACATGAAACAAGAAACCGGAACTTTGATCCTCAAACGGAGCGGTTGCTTTCAGCAACCAGCCCTTCCCCAAACACTCCCTTTATTAGAGTTCAGGGCGTGGCCTCCCTGTGCCTCCTTCCGAGGAGTCCCACAGCCTTTCTCTGCTTGCTTCTACTGGTCTGCCTCCTGCGTCGGGCATCCTTGAACAGGGCCAGCTGTGGGTCCTCTTCATCTGCACTGTCGGGCTCGCGCAGCTGAGAAGAGGGGCCTGGCTGAGGGCTCTGCGAAGCCTCCAAGCCATCATCAGCAAGTTCGTCTTCAACACCCTCCTCCTCCCCCTCGTCTGAGACATCCGAGTCATCCGACCCGGCTGCCGGACCCACAGGCTGACCCTGAATCACAACACTACCATAGTTTCTGCTCCCCAATCCCTCAAAAATCGTTTTGAAGATGGTGTATAATTTTCTTCTCCTTTGCCAGCCTTGCAATGGTATGAACAATTATATGCTCTATTGATTTACACGCTCCTGCTGTTTTGGCCTTGTGTAGCACGTTAATTCAAACAATGAGTATGGTGATTGCATGAGGATCTGAATATTCCTTTTTTAATATATAGTTTAGGGAGCTTTGAGTTAAAGATTTTTAATCAAAAGCTCAGGGAATCAAATTATAGAAGCTATACTTATCTAGACACCCCATCCACATGCTTGATTGCATTAGATTGCACTAGTCTCCAAGCATCTCCAAGAGCTTCTTTTTGCAGACATCATGCTGATTTTCCCCTGGTAAGAACTGTTATTTGATGTGCTTCATTAATCCATGTTAGAGTGATTGCTGCCCGGTTGTGCAGGTGTGAGGCTAATTCAGTATTTGTCAATCCTGGCAACTCTATAATATCTGGACTTCAATTTGCAGAATTCCCCTTCCATCATGCTAAAATTAATGTCCAGACTTCTTAAATTTGCCATTTCCCAGGCCTCATATTGTTCCTCCCACTCATTAAAAAAGTGTGTTACTCTTTAGATCACTAGATAAAAATATTAATGTTAATGATATTGTGCAAATGTGTCTGGAGAACAGCTTTTTTTTGCACTGATATTTCTTCTAAAAGATATTTTAGCAATAAGTGTCTCAAGTTCTTTTTTTCTAATTTGCTTCATTCATTTGCATTAACATTTCCATATTGCAAAATGGTAATAGAAATAATACGTTGGACAAGAAAGTTAAAAAAAAATTGTACAGTAGCTTCGTCTCCAGACAGATACTGTTTCACATCTAAGTTCCAGTGTGACACCAACAGGTACCAATATTCCCATGTGTACCACCTGGCCTACTCTACATTGTACATTTAAAATATCATTTTAATTTTAAACATGGGAATGCTTATGCTATAACCTCTCTGGAGACATATATGAAGCCCTAAGCCCAACTTTCCATCTCCCATCAGACACATATCTGTACAGACAGGTGCTCAGACACATATCTCAGCCATATCTACATATATACTATATATAGCAACCTTGGCTCTTTTATGACTCGTGGACTTCAACTCCCAGAATTCCTGAGTTGAAGTCCACAAGTCATAAAAGAGCCAAGGTTGCCTACCCCTGCCCTATACAGTCATGGACTCATACTCATGGGTGACCCATACTCACCCATGCAACACTTTTGAAGGAGAAAAGAACAGGTGAAGCTACTTCTTTCCTTCCAGAGAAAGAAGTTAAAATACATAGAGGAGAAAGGCCGCATGACTCACTGAAAACTCTGCAAAGAGGGGCTTGCAGCACCAATGAAGAGAAGTACCCTTCAACATTATGAATACTCATGATCATCCACTGCTTCCTTGACCCAAAAGAGATCAAATGGGTTCCTTCACTCAGTGTGGTAGAGATTGTGAGGTGGTGGTCCACCCCAGGCTTAGAGCACAGGCGCAGTGGTGGGATTCAGCCGGTTCGCACCACTTCGGCAGAAACGGGAGCTAATTTTTTTCTTGCCCAGGCCCAGAATGGACTTCCGGAAGCGGCATCCACACAGAGAACCGGCTGTTCACATATTTGAATCCCACCACTGCACAGGCGGCCATGGGGACTCAGCTGAGAAAGCTAACAACAGTACCCACCATAAGCAGCCACCCCATATAACAGGTATTAGTCCTACCAGATTTTGGTCAGGAACGTCCGTGCTGTGAGCCACATGATAGCCACTTTTACTTGAACTTTGAAATGCTCCCTTCAAGTGATCTTTCCATTGTTTCCATTGTTTCCATCACTGTAACATCAAAATGTCGTTTCTGGTAGTTTAGATCATTTGAGAAAACGAAGAGGGATTCAACTTCTGTAAAATGGCCTTAGAAACCCATTCCCTCTGCTATAATGGGAACATTTACTATACTGCTATAAAAGCAAATATAAAAAGCAGGCATTAAAGCAACTGGAAGTGTTAGGCCATTTTCAGGCTAGTGATTTACAGCATCTTCTAACATCAGCTAGCATCCCCATGCTGATATCACAGTAATAAGGTCAGACTTTATATTGCCACAGCGATGACTGAATAATGCTAGAAGAAGCTGTAAATCATTAGTCTGGAATTGCCATAAATGTTGTAAAGCAGCATCAGATACAACTACTGTGGTCGGCTTTTTTTTAAGCGTTCTGGTTACAAAATAAGTAAATAGCACAGTCCAAGTCACACGGGGAAAGAAATACCATTATATCAAATTTTACAGCATTTGTAAGAAACATAAACATTTCCCATATTTCTAATAATTAAGTAACAGACATTATTCCCCTTCTCACTTTAGTTAGATCAGGTATTTGTCTGTTGTAGCAATAACACTTACACTTATATACCGCTTCAAAGTGCTTTACAGCCCTTTCTAAGCGGTTTACAGAGTCAGCGTATTGACCCCAGCAACCTGGGTCCTCATTTTACTGACCTCGGAGGGATGGAAGGCTGAGTCAATCTTGAGACGGTCAGGATCAAACTGCTGACAGTCAGCAGAATGAGCCTGCAATACTGCATTCTAACCACGGTGCCACCAGTGGCTCAGTTATCTTTAAATTTCTTTTTTAGGGAATAGTCAGTTTTCAATCCAGGTATTGAATTCTCTTTGACTTTTTTCCACGGTTTATTCTCTGATGTACCTCTTGTAAAAGTTCCCAGACTTTTGAGATCCTCCACTCTTGTAAGCTTCCTAGCACTCTCCCTCCCATAGTATTGTGAGTAAATTTTTAATCTCTTTCCTTCTCTGCTGCACTTCTGTCTGTTTCCTTCCCTGATTGGTCCCACCCAAACAGTAAAGCCCTTCCCATTGCCAACATCCAGTTTTAATTCTGCAATCCACTGCTTGTTTCTCATCAGACACTTCAGCCATGTTCTGTACCAGCCTGCTACCGGCCCTGCAGAAAAGGCAGGGACAACCCCTTTACAAACGGCAAGAGGCTGGAATTACGCCTGCCAAATTTATAGCTACAAAAACAAACAAGACACGAACCAAGAAACAGGAGCTTTAAGAAACACGAACTATCCAAGCGGTTGCCTTCAGCAAACCAGCCCTCCCCACACATTCCCCTTATATAGAGTTCAGGGCGTGGCTTCTCTCTGCCTTCTTCCGAGAAGCCCCATTGCCTTCCTCTGTTTACTCCTAATTGACTGCCTCCTGCGTCGGGCGTTCTTGAACAGGGCCAGCTGTGGGTCATCTTCATCCACGCTGTCAGGCTCACACAACTGGGTCTCCGTGGTGACCAAGTGGGAGGGGCCTGGCTGAGGGCTCTCATCAGCAAGATCTTCAACCCCCTCAACAAGGTCTTCAACACCCCCCTCCTCCTCCTCTGAGTCGTCCGACCCAACTGCCAAACCCACAGGCTGACCCTGAATCACAACAAGCCACTGGGCTCTTCTGCTTACAGCTTGGCACCAAGTAGCAGGCACAAACCTGGACAAAGAGTGACATCACCAAAATGTTTCTCCTAAGCCGTATGCCAGCATGGCTGGTGCAGTGGCCTTCACCACCCATGCATGAGACGGTTTTCTGAGAAAGGCAGCAAGGCAGGACAGTGGGAGAGAACTGGGATCGGGCAGCACCTTAAATTGTTGTTGGATGGCACAAAAATACCCAGCGGGCTACACATGGCCCATAGAATCATAGAGATCCTGCCCTTAAATCAAAGTGTCCCTTCCAATTATATTGCCACTGGCTTAACCATTTTGATATGATGATTTAATTTTTTTAATTTTTGTCCATACTACCCGTAATGCATTCCTAATATAATGTCTTTGAAAGTAGCTATGTATATCACTCTTCACATACCATAAAAACACGTGCCATCCCAATTGAAGATCATGTCCCTCCAGTGTCCACAATCTTATGTTCCTCAGATTAATCCATTCTTTCACCCACGTGAATACTGATGCTTGATAATATAGCTCCCAATCTGGAAGGCCAAAGTCTCCTCTATTTTTGGCATCGTGTAACATTTTTACAGTTATTCTCACTTTTTTGCCTTGCCATATAAATTTTAATATCATTTTATTTAACTTTTCAAAGTATTTTTTCCTGTCTTACTGGAATTGTCTGAAACAGGTACAATAATTTTGGCAAAATATTCATGTAATTGTAGCTATTCTATCCAACAAGAACAGTTGTAGGTTTTTTCAATTTTCCAAATCTACTTTAATTTGCACTTTCAATTTATCATAGTCATCTTCTTTTGACAGTTACACATCTTGCTGTTAATTGAACTTCTAGATATTTAACTTTCTTTGTGATCTGCATATCCATCATCTTAGCAAATTCTCTTTTCTGTTTATCTGTAAAGTTTTTAGCTAATATTTTAGTTTTCTCTTTGTTTATTTTCAGTCTTGCAACTGAACCACATTCTTCTATTTTCTCAATTAGTTTAGGTCCTGTTTCTTGTGGCTCTCAGTCATCAGCAAATGCCTGTAATTTATACTCCCCTTTCTTTATTTTTGTACATTTTATTCCACTGTCTTGTCTAATATTTCTATTTAACAGCTCTAGAGTTAATATAAATAACAATGGCGATAGGGGACATCCTTGCCTTGTACCCTTAGTTATATTAAAGTAGATCCAAAGAGTTTCACAAACTCCCTCAAGAATTTTGCAGTAAATTGAAACCATCTATCTGATATATTGTTTTTTTGGTGCCCCATGGAGTCAATAAATGTGTTTTAAAAACAACCTGACTAGCTTTTGGGCACATGGGAGTCCCCAACAAGCGATGAAATGAGTTTGCCTCGAGAAAAGATCAATGGCAGTCCAGATCACTGTGCTCCCCTGCTTTCTGGCAATTCTACAATAAAGTCCATGGCTATTTCTTCCCAATGCTAGGAAGGATCTGCCACTTGTTGTAACAGACCAGGAGGTTTTCCAGGGTGCTTTTTCATAGCGGCATAGGTAGCACAGCTTTGTATATAACTTTCAATGTCCTTTTTCATCCCTGACCACCAAAACTGCTGCCGCACAAAAAGTTTTTAAAAATCCAAAATGACCAGCTTGCTTTGCATCATGACTATGTTGGAGGGCTTGAATTCTGAGGGAAGTGGGAAGGTACAGTTTAGAGCCCTTCCGAGTAGACCATCTCGATAAGTCAATAGCGATCTATTGTTGTTGAACCAAGTGTCTGTTTTTAATTCCTCTTTGAGCTTTCACGTTAATTGACTATCAGGTTCATCAGACTTCCTGTGTCTGACCTCTCGTGGTTACCTGAGAGGCTGACTGGGGCAGAGGAATGGTGGAATTAATAACCTCCTCACAGCAGCTTTTATATTGGGGCATTCTAGACAGAGCATCTGCCAGAAAGTTCTTTCCCCCAGGGAGGTACTTGAGAGTTAAATTAAAACAGCTGAAGTATTGTGCCCACTTAACTTGCTTAGGAGAAACTTTCGAGGGGTTTTCAGTGCCTCTAAATTTTTATGGTCAGTCCATACTTCAAAAGGCACTTTTACTCCCTTCTAAGAAATGGTGCCAAGTTAATAACGCCCATCTCACCGCAAAATCTTCCTTCTCCCAAATGGCTCGTCTCTCTGTTTCCGAAAGTTTTCGTGAAAGGTAGGTGCAGGGCTGCAGATCCCCCCTAAGGGTTTCTTGTAGGAGGAACGCACCCACAGCAACATCACTGGAATCTTGGATGATGAAAATTTCCTCAGGGTTAGGGTGTTTAAGAACTGGTTCTGCTGCAAATAGTCTCTCTAACTGCTCAAAGGGTGCTTGGCATTCTATAGTCCATTGTAAAGGCTGACAAGGTCAGGGATTTCCCCTCCCCTTTCCCAGTTTTTAACAGTTCAGTAATAGGCATGGCGATTTTCACAACGTAGGGGATGAATTGCCGATAGAAATTCACAACCCCCCCCCAAAAAGCTTTGAAGTTGCTTGTGGGTCTACTTGGTAGCCCAAGTAGTCGAGGCACATTTGATGAACTTGCATTTAGAAAGTTTGATATAGAGAATGAAAATTAGCTACAAATAATAAAATATACTTTCTTAACTATAGATGAATTGTAAGGATGACAAATAGCATATGTTTGTATTTCAGATACGGTAATTACTATATAATGAAATAGATTAGCTATCAGAACATAACTTTGAATTATATTATAGAATTTGCAATGATATAATAAAAGATATTATTTTAAAAAAGGATGAACTACTCAGATGTTAAATAGAATATATTTGTCGTAATGATAGAGCTAAAAAAATTTCTTAATGGGCTAAGAGGAATCTTTAAAAGATACACATTGACTTTACATTTAACTTTTAGACCTTTAAAGGAAAGGAAAGTTAGCTATTAGAACTGACTTATATTACAGAATTTGGAAGGATACAACAAAAGATATTTTCTCAATAATTAGTGAACTATTAAGATGTTAAATAAAATAAACTTGTATAACATAAGAATGCACTGAAATGAACAATATATGTATTTTAGACAGGATAATTACTATATAATGAAATGGGGAAATGTGGGCTACCTGAAAATTGAGTTTTCTTTTATATATTATAGGCTAGTTCAGAATATCTTATTCCAATTAGGTAAAACGTAAAAACAGGACATGGATATGTATATGTGAAAATATATTGAAAATTGTTCTAATTCAGGGCTTTTCAACTTTTTCATCCATTGTACCACTTTTTGGATATGGCATCATCCGAGTACCACCAGTAGCCTAGCAAGGTGTCAAAAACTTGATGACCAAAAAAAAAGGAAAAAAGTGATGAAGTCCAGGTAGTCCTCGACTTACAACAGTTCGCTTAGTGACTGTTCAGTTACAATGGCACTGAAAAAAGTGCCCCCAAGCCACCGCCGAGCAAGACACCTGCCTGCCTGCCCAGTGGTGCTCTTCCTCCTGTCCGAGGTTTTCATTGTTGTGAGCATTTATGTTGAGGATTGGTGAGCGGGGGTGGGGTGGGGTGTTTGGTTTTTATCCCCCCCCCCGTCTGCTGGGTGGTTGCAGCAGTTTTGGTCACTTCACATGACCCTGGGACACTGTGATCGTCATAAATATGAATCAGTTGCCAAGCATCTGAATGTAAATCACAAGACTCTGGAGATGCTGATTGGTGCTTCTTCTAGGCTCAGCAGAAGCACCAGGATCAGCACCGAGCTCCAGCTGGAGCCTAGCGCTGATCCTGGCGCTTCCACTGAGCCCTGAAGCCCTGAAGAAGCCCTGATCCTGGTGCTTCCGCTGAGCTCTGACAGCCCTGCAGCTCCAGCCATCTCTCACTCAGGCTTGTGCGGTGCTGCCACCGGTTCAGCTCATTCCCCTCCCCTGCTACTACTTTTCTAGGATGGTCGCACACCACCCGCTAGGTGCCAATGTACCACAGGTGGTACCCGTACCACTGGTTGAAAAGCCCTGTTCTAATTGATTGTGTTATAATTAGAAATGTATTAAGTTGATTAAATTGACTATGCTATCATAACTAAGGGAATTGGAGAGGAAACTCTTGTTGACGTAACTTGACCTATCTACAAATGACTTTGTTATTTACTATTGTTTACTTTTAACTACCCAACCACCGTATTGCTTCAGAAATACCTGGATGTAAAACTAAAAAATCAATAAAACTTGTATTTTTTAAAAAAGAAAGTTTGATATAGAGACTAGCTTTTAACTGTTTCTTAAGCACCTCTCAAACTTACTTGATGTGCTTTTCCATGGTTTCAGTATAGACGAGGAGATCGTAAAGGTAAACCAAAACCCCCTTGAGATTCAAGGTGCAGGTGATGACCTATAAAGCCCTAAATGGCTTGGGTCCGGGATATCTGAGGGAACACCTGCTGCCGGCATCAAGCTCCCTTCGTCCTGTGCGCTCCCACAGGGAGGGTCTTCTCAGGGTACCGCCAGTAAAAGATTTCCGGCAGACAATACCCAGGGGGAGGGCCTTCTCTGTGGGTGCGCCTGCCCTTTGCAATCAGCTGCCTGTAGAGCTTAGGACTGCCCCTGACCTTCGCTCATTCCACCGGGACCTGAAGACCTGGCTCTTTGAGCTCTCTGGCCTGGTCTGAGCATATTAATTGGGATTTTAACTGTTTTTTAACTGGGGTTTTATTGCAAGGTTTATATAATTCTTTTTAATTGATTTTAAGTTTTGTAATTGTTGTATCTGTTTTTTTAAAAACCTTGTGAACCACCCTGAGTCCTACAGGAGAAGGGAGGTATATAAATTGAATAAATAAATAAATAAATAATAAATAAGTGATCATGCAGCACTTGATTTATCAGTTGCATAAACACAGCTGTCTCCTTAAAGAGGCAATACATTTCAAAAGCACAGCAATATTTCAATAAACTGATGCTTAAACTGTTCTCAACGAAGTCTCTTATATCAGTTTCATTCATTTCTTTCTAAAGGCCTACCTAATTCTTTTTCCTGGACTGGATCTCTTTCATCCTGGCCCTTCACTTTCACTTCTTAGCCCCTCAATCTTCAAGCTTTACTCAAGGGATCCTCTGCCTTCTCTCCCCATGGCCTAGTGTCAATAATATTTTGGGTTCTTTGGTATTCACATCAGCTGCAGGGAATAAAATCCCAGCTGGGCAAAGACCTACCCAGAGAAAAGTTCATGCCTTCTCCCCTTTTACCTCTTATTGACCAGATTTAATTTAATGTATTTATTTATTTTAGTTATTTATTAAACTTTTATGCTGCCCATTTTAACAAGGCAATTCCAGGTGGCTTATGGTCATTCAATAAATATGTCATACATTACAAACATAAAAAAGACTGCAAATTTAAATTTCAGTTGAAATTCAATTAACCTATAAATTCAATTAAGAAAGTGAGAGAAAGAGACTGAAGCATGTACAGGGAGGAGGTGGGGTCTGTCTAATCCATTAGCTACCTCCAACATACCACACACCCCATCAAGACCCCGGTTGGTAGGAGCAGGTCTTCAAACACTTTTGGAAGATCAAAAGGGTGGGTACAGATCTCACTGGGGATACTCCAGAGGGTGAGTGTCATGGCAGAAAACGATCTTCTTCTGAACCCCACCAGCCAAAATTCCTTGACCGAGGGGGTCTGCAGCATGCCTCTTCTACCAGCACTGGTGGGGCAGGCTAATCCCACCAGGGGAGGGATTAATTTCTCCTTTAATTGGAAGCCTTGTCTCCTATTCCCTTCATCTCATCAGGCTGTTTCTTTCCAAGCCAACCTCTTCCTTTCCCTCTCCCAGCCAAGATTCCCTGGCTAAGCTTCTTCGGCTTTCTCTCCCTGTGCGCACTCAAAGCTCCACCGCCTCTTAATACTTTTCCTATCTTCAAATTAGCATACCTGTTATGTACTGAGCTTTTGTGGGGTTTAATCACGTGTGCTGCTGGAAAACTAACGATTCTCCAGCAACCCAGACAGGATGTCTCCAGTCCTGGCAGCAGTTAACTTGGTGGGAATAATGGGTTCAATCTGATTGGTTGTTCATAGTATGTTGGACTATATATATTGTGCAATGTTACCCCAAAGCCCCAGTACAGGTTCAGTTACAATAAAGCTATGATTCTTCTGTACTCATCTGCCTGGCGTCTTTCCTGCTCTTCAGAACCCACAACACAACAGTGGCGACGAAGGTGGGATCCTGCTTCACCTTAAAGAGCTGAACTCACGAGGGGTCGGCTTTACGTGCTGGTGGAAAGTGTAATATATGTGTACAAACGTTATTAACAAGTTAGAACCGTTTATTCCGTTTAGTCCTATGAGGTAAACACCACTGACAGGGGAACACGCGGGAACTTTGACAGCTGTCAAAGTTCCCCGCCAGGGCGCAGGCGCAGCCATTTGACAGCTCGCGGCTGTCAAAACACCCAAGCCGGCTCACCATGCGGAAAGAAGAACTGTCAAAGACGGAACGGCGGTGATTGGTCCGGCTAGACGCGGCGCCAAAAGAAACGATCCTGATTGGACTATACTGACAGCTGCCGGCTATAAAAGCCGGACAAGTTATTCTGTCTTTTGCCTTGTTCTAAATAAATCCTAGTTAAGTAACCTGTCGTCCCGAGTGGTCCTTCGGCTACTTCAGAAAGAGGCATCTTTCCCCCCCCTCTTCCTTGGCTGGCTAGCAAACTACGCCTGTGGCCATTTGCTCAGAATTACCCGTATGAGCTTAAGAAGCAGGATCAGAAATGCAGGTAATTAGTCAAGATGCCAAAGGTCGGCAAATTAAGGGAGTTCGACATTTGCCACCCAGAAGAATGGCCGTCGTATCTCTCTCAAGTCAAGGATTAAAAAGGTAAAGGTTCCCCCGCACATGCGTGCTAGTCGTTTCCGACTCTAGGGGTGCTCATCTCCGTTTCATAGCCGAAGAGCCAGCGCTTGTCCGAGGACGTCTCCGTGGTCATGTGGCCGGCATGACTAGACGCCAAAGGCGCACAGAACGCTGTTACCTTCCCACCGTAGTGGTCCCTATTTTTCTACTTGCATTTTGACGTGCTTTCGAACTGCTAGGTTGGCAGAAGCTGGGACGAGTAACAGGCGCTCACTCTGCTACGCGGCAGATAAGGATTACTTAAGGGCAAATCAGATCGCTGAAGATGGGCTCAAAGCTACAACGCTGCTATGCGTCTGTGGGCCAGCAATGTTCGACCTCGCAGAAAACCTGTTTCCCCCACACCAATTGAAGCAGTATAATTTGCTGACCTCAAACAAAAACTTAACTGACATTTTAAGCCAAAAATGTCAGAAATGGTGTGGAGATTCAAGTTTGACCAGAGGGTGCAACGTCCAGGAGAATCGGCGTCAGAATACATCGCGGGCCTGCGCCAGGCCGTGCATCTTTGCAAATTCTCAAACCTTGAAGAACGCCTGAGGGATCAGCTCGTTTGCGACCTCAGACACAAAGCCCTCCAACAGAGACTATTCGTCAGACCCAATTTAACATTCTTGGAGGCACAAGACGAAATAATGGCCGACGAAGCAGCCGGAGGAGCCGTGCAAGTAGTGCAAACCACCAAACCTCTCAAGGTCGAAGAAACCGTTCACCACGAGGTCGCTAAATTTGGCAGCGAACTAGCAGTGGAAGAAGAGATGGAGATAGACAAGCTACAGAAACAGCCGGGCACACAAGAACGCATAAATCAATAAAAAGTGAACACTTACAAGGCAGTTCTCTTCCCTAGATGTATGGGGTGTGGAGGCAACCATTCCCACGCAAACTGCAGATTCCGTATGGCCACGTGCAGGACCTGTGGTAGAACCGGACACATCGCGGTCATATGCCGAGCTCGCCAGAGAGACGGACAACCCAAGCATCAGTTGGGGGAACCAACAAGGAGAGGTACAGGGGCCCAGGGTCCAACCAGTGTGGGTTTTTTCAAAAGCTGGAGAAGTATTTGCCGCACAGGGGCTCGTCATCCCCTTAAATCTAAACTTAAGCTCTCAATTGACCTGCAAAGCATTCCATGCAAAATGGAATTAGACTCCAGTTCAGCAGTCTCAATCATTTCGCATGAGACATTCAAATATGTCTGCAAACACAGCAATCACTGGGTTAAATTGAAGCCCTCGAGCATTATCTTAACTGACTTTCAGAACGCCCAAGTTAAAATTAAGGGGGAGGCCACCCTATCAGTAAAATTTAAAGGGTTTTCGGGGCACCTGGATGTCGTAGTAGTAAAGGGTCAAAGAACAGGTTTTATAGGACTTAACTGGTTTGAGGCTTTAGGAATTCAGATAACAGGCATCAACTGAATGCAGAGTACTGACCTCAGAGCTGTCTGTGAAGAATACGCAGATGTGTTCGATTCTAAATTAGGAACTTATACCGGACCACCTATTTCGTTTAAATTAGACCCCAATGTAATACCGATCAGAGTCAAACCACACAGAGTTCCTTTTGCATTAAAACATAAAACCGATTCAGAAATTGATAAATTAGTAGAACAAGGGGTATTACAGCCTGTTGAAGGGGAAGAGTGGGAGACCCCTATCGTCACCCCACTTAAACCAAACGGAGAGGTTCGCATTTCCACGGACTACAAATGTACCCTAAACAAAGCTTTAAACCAGCATGTCTACACGGTTCCGATAGTCAGCCGTATTCTAGCCTCTTTGCAAGGGGGCGCCATTTTTGCCAAGCTCGATTTAGCGCAGGCGTATCAACAACTGCCAGTAGACAAGGCCACAGCAGCAGCTCAAACAATAGTGACACATAGAGG
Source organism: Vipera ursinii (assembly GCF_947247035.1). Classification (NCBI taxonomy): domain Eukaryota; kingdom Metazoa; phylum Chordata; class Lepidosauria; order Squamata; family Viperidae; genus Vipera; species Vipera ursinii. The sequence continues at coordinate 120,186,838 of NC_139516.1, read as the reverse complement.
AGCTTTCAAAGTCAAATGGTTGCAGTTAGGCGTAAGCGCAGCACCAGGGATATTCCAAGGGATCATGGAACGCACCCTCAAGGGAATTCAAGGTGTTTGCCCGTATTTTGATGATGTTCTCATTGCTGGAGAATCCGCAGAAATATTAGCAAATAGGCTCAGGGCTGTCTTACAAAGACTTCGTGATGCGGGCCTTAAACTGAAAAAAAATAAATGTAGTATTGGGGTCTCATCAATGGAGTTTTGGGGGTTCCGTATCGATGCCAGTGGAATCCACCCCGCAGAATCAAAAGTAAAGGCCATCAAAAAGGCTCCTAGTCCCAAAAACAAAGCAGAATTACTAGCATTTTTGGGTTTACTGAACTTTTATCACACATTTATCACACACATAGCAGAGCCCCTCCACAGGCTACTCGATAAGAAAGCTGTATGGGAATGAACTAGTGTACATGAAAAGGGTTTTCAGGACCTTAAGGCCCTCTTATCAGAAAAATCCACAGTCACTCATTACATAAGAGTCTAAACCTGTATGTCTTGCATGTGATGCATCTCCTTATGGCGTGGGGGCAGTTTTAAGCCACACAGAAAAGAATGGGGAACAAGTTCCCATAGCATTCTATTCCAGAACTTTATCTGCTGCTGAACGCAATTATGCACAAACTGATAAAGAAGCCTTAGCCATAGTGGCTGGGGTCAAAAAATTTCATGATTATTTATATGGAAGAAATTTCACTGTGTACACTAATCACAAACCCCTTTTGGGATTATTCACAACAGATAAACAAACCCCCCACATATTATCCCCAAGGATGCTCAGGTGGTCTATATTTCTGTCTGCTTATAAATTCAAGTTAATTCACAAACCTGGAAAAAAAATGGACCATGCAGATGGCCTTAGTAGACTACCACTGCCATTTATAGATCCTGATCCAGCTCCTGCTGCAGGAATATCATCCATACAAGGTTTGCCTGAATTCCCCCTCCATGCTGGGGACATTACTGCTGAAACGGCCACAGATAGAATTCTAAGCAGAGTATTGTCATGGGTATTCATGGGATGGTTAGAGAAAAGTCCAGGCCCTGAATTTCAAAGTTACTTTGTTAGAAGGCATGAATTGTCTGCACGTAAAGGATGTTTGCTTTGGGGAAACAGAGTCATTATTCCCTCAGTATTAAGAGATAAGAGTCCTTGCATGAGGGACACCCAGGCATAGTACGCATGAAAGCATTAGCTAGAAGCTAACTTTGGTGGCCAGGCTTAGGTAAGGCTGTTGAGGAGCAAGTACATGGGTGTTATATCTGCCAAAGGTCAAGGCCTGAAATGCCCCAGGCACCTGTCCATAGATGGGAGGAGACTCATACTCCCTGGTCCAGGGTTCATATTGACTATGCTGGGTCTTTTCAAGGACAGCTCTTCTTGGTAGTAGTGGATAGCAACTCAAAATGGCTGGAAGTAATTCCGGTTCCCAATATGACTACTGCTAGGACCATCCAGGTGTTGAGAAAACTCGTTGCTACACATGGGCTACCTGATGTCGTGGTTTCAGATAATGGGGCCCAATTTACTGCTGCTGAGTTTCAGGCTTTCCTCAGAGCGAATCTAGTCAGACATGCCACATCTGCTCCCTTCCACCCATTGTCGAACGGGCAAGCTGAACAAATGGTGAGGACAACCAAGGACGCACTCAAGCACATCATCACAGGTGACTGGCATCATAGACTGGCAGACTTTTTACTCTGCCAACACTCTACACCCTGCAGAGCCACAGGTAAAAGTCCGGCGGAGCTTCGTTGGGGTAGACGTCTCATCACTAAACTGGACAGACTTCATCCAGAGTGGCATCAGATGCTTCTCAACCCAAACCCCCGAGGGGGCTACAGACTGGCGATTTGGTCTGGGCCAGAAATTATGGGCCTGGACACTTGTGGGTCCCAGGACAGGTGGTTGACAAAACTGGACCCCTATCTTACACAGTAGGGGTGGAAGGAGGGCAACTGGTCAGATGGCATGTTGACCAGTTAAGGAAGAGATTTCCAGAATGGTCACTAAGTGAGAACTTTGGCACGTCCCTCCTGTAGTTCTCCAGCTGGCACACAAGCTAGCTCTCATCTGTACCACCAGCATTTTCAGCACACAGCGGAATTCGGGTCTGAAGAGGACCAAGACAACTCTGAGGTATAACATGGGACCCCTGATCAGTCCGATCAGCCAAGCATCAGCGACCGCTGTGCTCACTCTGCTCCAAGTCTTGACTCTGGGGTGGGCCAACCTGGAGAGGCCAGCAAGAGCAGTTCTCCGTCCTCAGATTCTACAGCACAGGAGAACATGAATTCACATGGCATGTCAGATAAGTTGGTAGACCACAAAGTGGTTGGAACCCCAAGACATTCCTCACGGCCACACAAGCCTCCTGCATACCTTACAGACTATGCTGTTAAATAAAAGACAATGTATTGTGTAAAATGATTACCAGTTCTTAGGCATGCCTGCTCATTTAGATATTTTTTTGATTCTTTTGTTAATCAACACAAGAGTTGTGATGCACTGCACACTGAAAAGGGATTAACAGAGGGCGAGTCTTTTCATTGAGTCGTTCTTTAATTTCTTTGTAGCTATCATAATGTACTGTTAGGTACTGTAACACTACAGGCAGAACAGCAAAGCTGTCTTTAGTCTCATTACATGCAGTTGTGCATAACACGTCCAAGAAGGTCGCGTTATGAATCTACCTTGAATGGGGCCAAACATTCACTTATATATTGGAAGTTGGGAGTGAATTGAAATCCTTAAACTGGTTAAAGGTTATATTATTTGTTCTTAAAAGGGGAAGGGTTGTTATGTACTGAGCTTTTGGGGGGTTTAATCATGTGTGCTGCTGGAGAACTAACGATTCTCCAGCAACCCAGACAGGACATCTCCAGTCCTGGCAGCAGTTAACTTGGCAGGAATAATGGGTTCAATCTGATTGGTTGTTTATAGTATGTTGGACTATATATATTATGCAACGTTACCCCAAAGCCCCAGTACAGGTTCAGTTACAATAAAGCTATGATTCTTCTGTACTCATCTGCCTGGCATCTTTCCTGCTCTTCAAAACCCACAACACAACAATACCTATGCTAACTCCTTAGGATGCATAGATTTTCAGGCCATTTCACCCTTAAGTAGAGGGCTGGAACTGAATGAGTCTAGACCAGAGATCTACAAACTTAGCGTCTTTAAGATTTGTGCACTTCAGCTCCCAGATTTCCTTAGCCAACCAGGGCCTCTCTCTCTCTCTCTCTCTCAGCCCAACCCTCTATCATGTTATCATAGGATTGATGTTATAAGAGGAGGAAGGAGTATTAGGCATGTTGGGCACCTTGTGTTATTTATAAAAATAGTAAAGGCAGGATACAAATAAATAAGTAATTAAATAAGTAAAAAATGTAATTCAGCAGTGAGAAAAGTAAGGTTTTACAAAGGTAAAACCAAATCCAAACACAAATGTATAAGGATAGAATAGGTGGCACCTGGCTGAACAGCAGTAGCTGTGAGAAGGATCTAGATGACCTAGTGGACAACCACTTAAGTATGAGCCAGTGGTTTGCTGTAGCTGCCAAAAACCCCAATCTGTCCTAGGCTGCATCAACAGACAGATAGTAGCAAGATCACAAGAAATGTTTGTTGTTGTTAGCTGTGAAGTCGTGTCCGACTCATCACGACCCTATGGACAACATTCCTCCAGGCCTTCCTGTCTTCTACCATCTTCTGGAGTCCATTTAAGCTCACGCCTACTGCTTCAGTGACTCCATCCAGCCACCTCATTCTCTGTCGTCCTCTTCTTCTATTGCCCTCGATCTTTCCCAGCATTAGGCTCTTCTCCAGTGAGTTCTTCCTTCTCATTAGGTGGCCAAAGTATTTGAGTTTTAGCTTCAGGATCTGGCCTTCTAAAGAGCAGTCAGGATTGATCTCCTCTAGGACTGACTGGTTTGATCGCCTTGCAGTCCAAGGGACTCGCAGGAGTCTTCTCCAGCACCATAGTTCAAAGGCTTCAATTCTTTTGCGCTCAGCCTTTCTTATGGTCCAACTTTCACTGCCATACATTGCAACTGGGAAGACCATAGCCTTGACTATACGCACTTTTGTTGACAGGGTGATGTCTCTGCTTTTTAATGTGCTGTCTAGATTTGCCATGGCTTTCCTTCCCAGGAGCAAGCGTCTTTTAATTTCTTGGCTACAGTCCCCATCTGCAGTGATCTTGGAGCCCAGGAAAACAAAATCTGTCACTACCTCCATTTCTTCCCCATCTATTTGCCAGGAATTGAGAGGGCCAGATGCCATGATCTTGGTTTTCTTAATGTTAAGTTTCAACCCAAGTTTTGCACTCTCCTTCTTCACCCGCAACAAGAGGCTCTTTAGTTCTTCTTCACTTTCTGCCATTAGAGTGGTATCATCTGCGTATCTTAGTACTGCGTATGTTAGTACTGCTTTATACTGCACGGATAAGTCCACACTTAGAACACTGCATCCAGTTTTGGACATTATCATACAAAAAAGATGTTGAAACTCTAGAAAGAGTGCAGAGAAGAACAACAAAGGTGATTAAGGGACTAGAGACCAAAACATGCAATAAATGGTTATGGGAACTGGGTATGTTTAGTCCAGAGGTACTAAACAGATATTAGATATCAGATATTAGAAAACTGCTATCATGTCATCCATAATCCTACTCTTCACTAGACTAGACCAGGGGTAGGCAACCTTGGCTCTTTTATGACTTGTGGACTTCAATACCCAGAATTCCTGAACCAGCCATGCTGACTTAGGAATTCTGGGAGTTGAAGTCCACAAGTCATAAAAGAGCCAAGGTTGCCTACCCCTGGTCTAGTCTAGTGAAGAGTAGGATTATGGATGACATGATAACAGTTTTCTAATATCTGAGGGGCTGTCACAGGGAAAGGGTGTGTATGTGTGAACCTATTCTCCAAAACACCCGAGAGCAAGACAAGAAGTGGATGGAAGCCAAACCAAGAGATATCCAACTGAGAAGTACAGTGAAATTTCCTGACTGTGAGAATTAATCAGTGGAACGGCTTGGCTTCAGAAGTTGTGGGTGCTCCATTACAGAGGATTTCAAGAAGGGACTGGACAATCATTTTTCTGGAACGGTATGAGGTCTCTCACTTCAGCAGAGGGTTGGACTAGAAGATCTCCATCTCTCTTATTCTGTATTTTCTACATATGTAATTGTAGCATCTATATGAAGCTCTGTATCAATGTCATAATTTGGAATCAATGTGTTTTGTTGCAGAGCCTACTGTGAGGAACTAAGTGATAAAGTGATGTCTTTAGCACCTGCAAGGTTATGAGCAAGAAGCTCCCAAGCTGCCCAAAAGAGGCTGGACCTTTTAGCCCCATGCTACAATTGTCATATATGTTTATCCCAGTTGGACTTGATAAATAAGGAAGGATCATAGAGAGGAAATCAAACATGTCAACACAATTGATCCTCCAGCTTGTTGGCTTGTTGCAACTGATTATTCAATACCAAGACACACTGTTCGAGAAAAAAATGAGATAATATGATGAAGCCCCACTGTAATCTATTCAAAATAGCATTGCTTATTGCGTGAGTTAAGGCATGCATGCAGTTGGCTTGTTATATTCATGTGCTACAAAAATGGAATTTGGTGAACTTGTGAAACCTGAGAAACCTCCTCTTTTCAGACTTGGATTTTAGTTTTATACTCACACTTCCAGATGAAAATAGATTGCTAAAGTTAAGGCACCAGGCTAGAAAGTCAGAGACCATGAGTTCTAGTCCTGCCTCAGGCTGGGTGTCCTTGGGCCAGTCACTCTCTCTTAGCCCAACCCACCTCTCAGGATTATTGCTGTTGGGAAAATAAGTGAGGAAGGAATATTAGGTATGTTTGCCACCTTGAGTTATTTATAAAAATAATAAAACTGGAATATAAATAAATTTTTAAAATAAAAGTTGCCTGTTTTAATAGTTTTTAATAAATTAAACGTTTTTAAATATTGTTGTGACTTTATTATATATTTTTAAAAAATTGATTCCTTATACACATGTTTTTGTTCCTTGTATTCATTTGGGTCATGTTATGTATCAGATATTCTGAAAATTGGCTGTCACAATATGCAAAGTAGATATAATTAAATGTAGTTACAAAGTACCAAACACTGAAGAAATAATGAAAAATTAACAGCTTGAGTCAATATCCAGAGACTGAAAGCCCTCAAAATTTGCACTGGATTGTGAGAAGGATACATTAAAGCTCTGTATTTAAGAATCTGTTTAAGATTTGAGAAGGAATGGCTATTTTCACAGGTATGAGATGTTTCTTAAGAATCTGGACCCAAAGTGTGAATAGAATAGAATAGAATAGAATAGAATAGAATAGAATAGAATAGAGTAGAGTAGAGTAGAGTAGAGTAGAGTAGAGTAGAGTAGAGTAGAGTAGAGTAGAGTAGAATAGAATAGAATAGAATAGAATAGAACAGAATAGAATAGAATAGAATAGAACAGAATAGAATAGAATAGAATAGAATCTGGAAGGGACCTTGGAGGTCTTCTAATCCAGTCCCCTGCCCAAGCAGGAGAACCTATACCATCCCAAACAAGTGACTGTCTAACCTCTTCTTGAAAGTCTCCAGTGATGGAGCACCCATGATTTCTGAAGGCAAGCTGTTCCACTGGTTAATTGTCCTCACTGTCAGGAAGTTTTTCCTTAATTCCAGGATGCTTCTCTCTTTGATCAGTTTCCAACCATTGTTTCTTGTCCTGTCCTCTGGTGCTTTGGTGAAAAACATGACCCCCCTCTTCTTTGTGGCAGCCCCTCAAATACTGGAATACTGCTATCATGTCACCTGTTTCTTCTTTTCTTTAGACTAGCCAAACTCAAGCCCTGCAACTGTTCTTTGTATCTTTTAGTCTCCAGGTCTTTGACCCCTCTTAGTTGCTCTTCTCTGAATTTTTTCCAGACTCTCAACATCTTTTTTGTGATATGGTGACCAAAATTGGCTGCAGTATTCCAGGTGTGGTCTTACTAGGGTTTTATAAAGTGGTACTAATACTTTGCATGATCTTGATTCTATGCCTCTGTTTATACAACCCAGGATTCTGTTTATACAACCCAAATAGGCATAGCTGAATCATTCTTTATCATTCTAATATTATTATTTTATTTTATTTGACTTCACTACTTCTTTGGATTCTACCATAGTCATTTCCACAGGAAAGCCACTGAGGGAAGAATCCAGAGAAAGAAATACTTTGGGAAATATTAAAAAGGCAGAATATATTTCTCCAAAGGAATAATGGAGAAGATCTTTAAAAGGCAGAAACCTCTCCCTCCCCTCAGCCAGAACACTCAGCAGAAACCAGCTTTTAGAAATGCAGATGTGATATTCCATTCAGGAAGGTTGGGGCCAGGATGCTAGAAGCGATGAGATTAGGAAGACAAAGACCTCTAAAATCTACATACCCCACCCAAACTCTAAAAGACATGACCTTTGGGGACATAATAGCATTAGCCCACCAATACCAATTAGTGCAGGTTCGAGTCCCACCAGGCTAAAGGTTGACTCAGCATTCCATCCTTCCGAGGTAGGTAAAATGAGGACCCAGATTGTTGGGGGTAATAAGATGACTTTGTAAAAATGCCGCTTGCGGGGGGGGGGGGCAAAAGCCCTAATAAGCAGGCATATACATAGAATGAAGGCTATTGCTAAGCACATTGATTTGTGCTTAGATTGTAAGCCGCCCTGAGTCTTCGGAGAAGGGCGGGATATAAATGGGATTAAAAAAAAATACCAAAAGGGCACACTCAGACTCAGGTCAAAGTACGACACAGGAAATACAAAGCCTCAAACAGGAACAGAAATAACCTCAAGAGCCCCAGAGGGTATAAAAAACCCACCACTCCCAGCAACATGTGGTCAGCTTTCCCAGAGCCCCATTGCTGTCTGGTTCTGCCCTTCAATAAAATATCTTCTTTCTAAAGCAGTCTCCATTTTGTTTATTCTCAGATTGGACTGGATCCTGATTAAGATTTTTCATTCTACACCATGTTACTTTGAGGATACTTTCATTATTATTGCTAAGACTGAGAAAGTCAACTAAACTCCCTAAGGATTCCCTTGGAAATAGGTGTGCACATTCTTTCAAAATGTACCTCGCTCAGTGCAGGAACAGCAGCGAACAAAATCTCTTCCTCCTTGCTCAAATATCTGCAAATGTTTGAATCAGATATGCTTGGGGGCGGGGTAGAGACTGTCCACTGCATACTGTTGGCCTTTCCCACTCACTTACAATGCAGCTGGGTCCTCCATCTTGCCCCCTGCACATGCTTGGCCTCTGCTTCTTCATTCCCCCAGCAATTTCAGAGTTGGTCTTTCTTTTCACATTTAATACTATAAACCAAAACCACCCACCTTGAAACTGATCCTCCTGTGACACACACACCCCCCTTCTCAATATATATGTTTCATGGATGTTTCATAGGTAGATTACTGTGTTCAGCAAAAGACTGCAGTGGCATGTATGTTTCTGGATCTGGAAACACTGGTCAGCCAATAAAAGGTCATATAAGAGAAAATAACGATCCTAATCAAAGCATTTGGAAGCCTTTTTGCCATAAAGCAATTGGTGTGGGTGTGCGTAGAAAGGATCGACTCATCAAGTGAACGTATTCCTGTGAATTCCTCTGAATCCTGAAGCTGTTGCTTGTATGCATCGCATTTTCTTAAGGACGGCTTGTCTGTTTGGCAGAAATTTCCTAGTTTCCAGTTTCCAGGTATCTGATTGGCTAGCAGACTCATCCGTCTCTCAGATCTTTTAGGAAAATGTGCAATATTCTGAGCGGCTTGCTCCCTCTTGCACTAGAACTGCTGCCTCAATGGCTAGCTGCTTTATCTGCATATTCACCCAGAGCCTTGTACATCAGGTTTCTCTGCGCCGAATGTGAGCCCTGAGCTCCGTCGATCTCCGCCTTCTGGTTCATACTTCTCTTTTTCAACCCTCCTCCCTTTTCTGCAACCTGATTCCAGGCAATTTTTTGACACCTGGAGGAAAATCTAGGGAGGCGTAAACCGTTGCAAGTAGTGATGGTAAGGGAGGGAGTGAGAAAGAGGACAGTCTGGGAAGGCATGAGGAACAGGATGATTTCTTACAAATAGCTGCTGCTGATTTTGCATGGATTGTGGAGCAAAACGAACTGCGTTTTGGGAGAAAAGGTTTTAGCTCTGGTAAGTGGAAACGCAACCTGCTTGATTTGACCATGTATTCATTCACCTCTGTGGCATATCGTTCTCGAATAGGTACTTTATTAATCTTACACTCATTATGAATATCTTGCATTTGCTTACAAACCTTTACTTACAAGGTTTCATTTATTTCTAGAATCCTCAAATGAATATGTGTACATTATGTCTCAATAAGTATACTCTAAATATGTTCCTGTAGGCTGAGATGTAAATATTGTTGTTTTAATAAAGCACCACCATATTTTCACTTAATTGTTTCCATACGCCTTGACTCATTTAGCCAAGCGGGTTATTATTTTTATATATGAATTATTAGACTGAAACCTGGGAAATGAAAAATGAGCCGTTCAAATAATTATGTTCATATTTTACTTCCTCCAGTCTCAAAGATCCAAACGTGGATAACAAGTATCAACTCACAATCAAACTTATTATTTAACACATACACACCTGGATAGGTTACAATTCATTATGTACAGAAAAGGACTTTAGTAAAATTCTGATACATTTGGTGCTGTATTTTACATCATCAGTTCATTTAAGCATCAGTTCAGCAGTGTAACATCCACCTTGTAGGGTTGTCATGGAGATGGTACAAGGAAGGTTTATCTGAACCAACAAAAATGTGATGCAGCTTGCTTTAACCTAGTTCTTTTCTTCATGTTTTGCTTTTTGTGTGTTACAATGTGTTACTTTTATTTTAGGAAGAAACAGGTCAATATTTCAGGTTGTAAAGGAAAGGATTTCACTTTAATCTGGCTTCTTTGGCAAGACACCTTGGTTGTAGTTGCTGCATTAGCGTTGGTGCCTGTGTCCACTTTCATTAAACTGGAGATGAAGATGAGGCAGGAACCAATAGAATTTAATCTCTAAATTATTTTAAGAGATGCCATGAAAAACAATCCTGCAGAGAGTGAGGTGTTTTTTGTTTTTTGTTTTTTTGTAAGTAATGTAATGGGAGATTTGATTTGTTTTATTAGGATTTAATGGCATCCCCGCCCCCCTTTTGAATTTCAACCATGCAGTCTGGTCTGTTTTTTCAGCCAGAGTGAGAGGGACATTTTGCATTTGATAAAAAAAGGGAAGATGTCAGCTCTTGAAGGAAAGAAGTAGATTTCAAAAGAAAATGCTTCCCAAGGCACACTGTATAACCTGTGTGACAAATGTACATATGTGATTCCCATAATGCACTCAGTTTTACAATTCAGTATGTTTAATTCTATTGAAGCTGGATTATTTTAATTTGGGGTGGGAGATGAGTTTTACCCATTATTTAATTTAGCCTTATTCTATGCCCATACTCAATGTGTATTTGAAGTCCTATCTGAAATGCAGTAGGAAAGGCATCTTTGATTTCTCTGCAAATAATTTCACCCGTCACCATTTAATATCCAGTAATATGTCAGGTAAAAAAATTATGTTGGAAAGAGCATATTGATAAGGCAAGTATCTCCAAGCTAGCAAAATTTCATCACCAGGATCTGCTCTGTTTTGTGACAGACAAATCCATGTAGTATGTTGTTTCGTGTTCACATGGTATCTTAGGTGAGACTCTAACTTGGATTCAAGGTATACAGAACTGTAACTGGGGGTAACTATCCCTTATCCAGTTTCCATAGATATATCTTAGGCTGTTCACTTTGACTCTGCAGATTGAGTTGTTATAAGAAGAGAGGCTAATCACGTCTATGCTTGATCTTTATTCCTCTGAAAGAATTAAGATGGCTGGATTGGAACTCTATACCTGCAGAACAGAAACTATTCATGCTTTGTTAGGAGGCTTTCAACTGAACTGAAAATGGCAGTTATACATTTTCCAAAGACATGAAAATTATTCCTCTTCCGCCCATTGCTTCCAATTTAAACAACTTTCACCGAGCTTGCAAAGCATGATGCATTGGCTCAGTTTCAAACTTTCAGAGTGAAATGATCTGGGAACTCTTTCAGTCCACAAGGAAATGAGAATCCCAACAAATGGACTCATTTGGATTTTCCTGGAAATGGAAACTGGGCTTGGGTAGGCAACCTGTAGCTCCACAATGACTTCTGGCTTCTGAAGCCCTTTTTTGTTTTTCCATGGAATCCACTGCTGGATTTAGTGGCAGTTTCCAAAAATGTGGGAAGTATACGGAAACTGCAGCATAAGCCCTAAAACAGGATTAACCAAGTTTTTAAAAGCAACAGTCACACACAGACACACCCCTCAGAAAAGAAAAGGGTCTGTTCACATGTGTGATGTTTCGACATCGTAGATTAGGGGTGTCAAACTCAATTTCATTGAGGGCCACATCAGCATTGCGGTTGCCCTCAGGGGGCCAGGTGGGTGTGGCCTACTGGGTGGGCGTGGCTAGAGTGCGTATGGCCTACTGGGTGGACGTGGCCAGCTCTCCATCGTTCGCATCAAGGGTGCCTATGGGGGCCTGGGCAGGAGTGGGACAGATCTGAGGGTCTCTGGCAGAAGGAGGGTCTCTGGGCCAGGGCCAAGGCAGTGGGGGCCGGTCCCTCACTGTTTCCAGGATGGCTTCGCGGGCCACATGAAACCACTTCGCAGGCCGGTTCCGGCCCCCGGGCCTTGTGTTTGACATGTCTGTCTTAGATAGTCCATCAACCATGAAGTTGATTAGGTGGCTTTGTGCTGGTCCTATTTCTTTATTTTCTATTCAATTTCACTATACTCTTGTGATGAAGAACCGAACAATCTATGTCTCCCTAAGGAACTTGGAGGAAAATACTGTAGAAATGATGAGTATCTAATTTCAGGTGAAGTTTGAATCCTTGATTGGTTGTGGCAGTGTCAGGCTTTTATTTTTAGCTCCGGCTATTGCCAGTGATAACAGTGTTTGAACTCCCGATTTCAGGATGTTGTCCACAGAATTTGAAATATATATTTTCTCCCCAGAATATTCTGGGGAAAAGATACATTTCAGCTTTCTGCAAAGAAATGCCAGTTTCTGACATTCTTGACTCAGCTTGAGTGTCCTAGTCAGAATCCAAGATCCTTTTTTCTCAAGCCATCCCATTACTGGGTTTCTTGCTGGCTTAGGGGGTCGGTGGGAATAAAAACTTTCCAAGCACTGTTCTTTGGCACATATTCTTGAAGCTGGACATAGCATAGCTGTCTGATTCGCTTTCCTCCCATTCAACTTCCTCCATGGGCCTTTTCCTATGATTTGGAAACTTGGTGTGCTGAAAAGAAGAAGGCGCATGCCATCAACCAAGAAGGGAAAATCATCTGGTCTTGTTCATATCAGATATTGATGGGGAGAAGAAGCACGGGACGCAGAGAGCAACGGGTTGAATTTCAAATGAAGGCAATCCTTACAAGTGACGATTCTAGTTGCAACCTTTTGGCCAGCTGGTGAAATGCTTTTCTTTCTTTTCTTTTTTTAAGCACAGGAATAATTTTGGTGTGGCAACCATTTTCTAGTTAACAACCAATTTTATTTTTCATCACCCTCATGGCCACTGTCACTCGATTTTCCCAACTTAGTTTGCTTTCCCAACTTTTCATTGCTCTCCTTTCTCATTACTTTCCGTTTTCTACTTAAATGATTCAGAACTAAAAGGGTTGGGCCATCCGTGGGACAGGGAGATTGGACCAACCTTGGCCAATATGGAAATAGCTAAGTATAGTAACTGTGAGAGGGATCTCGGAGTCCTAGTGGACAATCACTTAAATATGAGCCAGCAGTGTGCTGCAGCTGCCAAAAAAGCCAACACAGTGCTAGGCTGCATTAACAGAGGAACAGAATCAAAATCACATGAAGTACTAATACCACTTTACAATGCCTTGGTAAGGCCACACCTGGAATACTGCATCCAGTTTTGGTCACCACGATGTAAAAAAGATGTCGAGACTCTAGAAAGAGTACAGAGAAGAGCAACAAAGATGATTGGGGGACTGGAGGCTAAAACATATAGGGAACGGTTGCTGGAATTGGGTATGTGTAGTTTAATGAAGAGAAGGGTGAGGGGTGACATGATAGCAGTGTTCCAATATCTCAGGGGCCGCCACAAAGAAGAGGGAGCCAAGCTATTCTCCAAAGCACCTGAAAGCAGGACAAGAAGCAATGGATGGAAACTACTCAAGGAGAGAAGCAACCTAGAACTAAGGAGAAACTTCCTGACAGTTAGAACAACTAACCAGTGGAACAACCTGCCTCCAGAAGTGGTGAATGCTCCAACACTGGAGGTTTTTAAGAAGAGACTGGACAGCCATTTGTCTGAAATGGTATAGCGTTTCCTGCCTTAGCAGGGGGTTGGACTAGATGACCTCCAAGGTCCCTTCCAACTTCTTCTTCTTCTTCTTCTTCTTCTTCTTCTTCTTCTTCTTCTTCTTCTTCTTCTTCTTATTATTATTATTATTATTATTATTATTATTATTATTATCATCATTATCATTATCATCATTATCATCATTATTATTATTATTATTATTATTATCATTATTATTATCATTATTATTATTATCATTATCATTATTATTATTATCATTATTATTATTATTATTATTATCATTATTATTATCATTATTATTATTATCATTATTATTATTATCATTATTATTATTATTATTATTATTATTATTATTATTATTATTATTATTATTATTATATTTGGAACTGATAAGTACTTGAAAGGGACACTACTAGCAAATCCAAAGGTTATCTATTATACCAGAGGTCCCCAGCCTTTCTCGGTTGGCGGACCGGAGGGAAAGGGAAGCATTTTATTCACATGCACGCGCAAACAGGGCCACAAGCACACACGCGATGCGAATGGGGTGGTGCTAGTGCCCTCATGACACTCGCTAGCCCTGCTCCATTTTTATTATTTATTTTTTATTTTAATTCCATTTATATCCCGCCCTTCTCCGAAGACTCAGGGCGGCTTACAAGCTTAGCAGTAGCCTTCATTCTATGTATATGCCTGCTTATTAGGGCTTTCACACACACACCAAGTGGCATTATTACAAAGTCAGCTTAATTGCCCCCAACAATCTGGGTCCTCATTTTACCTACCTCGGAAGGATGGAAGGCTGAGTCAACCTTGAGCCTGGTGGGATGTAAACCTGCACTAATTGCAGGCAGCTGGTGTTACTTAAGGAGGCATTAGCCCACTGCTCCACCAAGGCTCTTTTGCCATGTGGGCGCTAGCGCTGGCCTGTTTTCACCACATGGAGCCCCGTTTATTCTGTGTGGCACCCCATTTGGGCTGTGCGGAGCCCTGTTTAGGCCGTGCAGCTACGGTCCAATGTTTAGGTTTCCCTGGTCATGTAAGAAATGGGAAAGAGAAAAGGTTCAGTTCTATATCCTTTCTTCCGCTTTTCTTGAGAACCATTCCCTGCCAAATAAGTAGGTGGTGGAACTCTACATATAGGAGTTTCATTACTTCGTGAATAGCATGTTAAATTAGAAAAATAAATTGCACAGCGGAAAACAGTAAACACTGAATTATTTAAAAGTTAAGGATGTAGCTTTATTTGACTTCTATGGACTTGGAAATGGGATATGGTTCACTATTAGTTAAAGAAAGGTGTGCAAAGGCGGGCCCGTCTGCCTTACGGCCCTCCTACCACAGATCACTGGTGCCAGAACTGTGTGCTTGGAATACTTTGTACTGCTTTTCTGCAGAGCTGAGAAGATGGCATTGAGTGAATGAGCATTTGAAGTAGAATTTTTAGTACAGGTAGTCCTTGGTTAACGACTGCCCTGTTTAGAGACCTTTGAAAGTTCACAATGGAACTGAGAAAGTAACTTTATGACCAGTTCTCGAACTTAAAACCATTGAAGTGTTCTCCAGTCATATAATCATCACTTCCACATTTCACTGCCAACAAGAAAAAATCAATGAGAGAAGCCAGCAGTAAAATCACAAGTTGCAGTTTCATGTCTTGTTTAATGACCATGGGTCATTAAACTTAACAAGCATGGTGGAAGTGAGGTCGTAAGTCCATTGTAGTGATGTGTTGTCTCGCTTAATGACTGTGCCACATGGCAACAGAGTTGCTGGTCTCAATTGTGGTCATTAAGTGAGGACTACCTATACTGTCATTTTTTTAAAAAAAAACTGGATTGGTAGTCCTTGACTTAAAACAGTTTGCTTAGTGACCGTTCAAAGTTACAACAGCACTGGAAAAAGTGACTTATGACTGTTTTTCATAGGTACGACTTTTGCAGCATCCCCATGATCACGTGTTCCCCTTCTGACCAGCAAAGTCAATGGATTCACTTAACCACCAGGTTACTAGTGTCTCACTTGACAACAGAAATGTGGGGCTCAGTTGGGGTCGTAAGTCGAGGACTAACTGTATACAGATATGGAATCTGTGGATTGACATTTTAATTTCATATTATGTTAAACTGCACAGAGTCTTGGAAGTTGAATGACACATAAATATATGCAAATCAGTTATTTTCTGGTACATTCTTGTTAGGATTTGGAAAAGGCTGTGACTGAAAATTTGGAAAGCTGCTTGTTGGCTTAAACCAAGTTAGCACAACTTGTAGAAAGGAAAGGGGCAGACTGAGACCTTAATAATAATCATGGGCCACAAAGGAATACTTGGCGTGCCAATCTGCTATTTGGGGGCTGGCAGAGCGGTAGGAGTGATGGAGCTGGCTGGGCCTGTGAAGCCTGGGGGCAATGGGAGGGGCTCAGCAATGTGTCTTTTGAGCTACAAGTGGCTATAAAAACCAATGATGACAGTGGCTCCTTGTTGGAAGCAGTGACATTTGGTGGCAGTGGTTCAATTATTTTTCAAAAAGTGCTGGTAATAAAGCTCTGGCTTAGGCAATACTGTAGAAATGAATAAATAAATAAATGAGTTTTAAAAGATGGTGATTGATCATGAAGGCTGCTAATTTTCTTCAGAGTTTCTCTTGGGGTATAGAATCAAAAGCCACCTTTAGATCTAGGAAAGGGACATACAGGGCTTTCACAGCAAAGAATTAATTTTGCCTGAAATTTCAAGCTAAATCCAACATGGTGGGTATCAGTGTTAGCCTCTCTCTTCACCTCCATAAATCATTCTATGTAGCGACAGAGATTACAGAAGTAGAGAATGGTTTAAATTCATTACTGTCCCAACATATAAATACAAAAATATAAAAGCTTTTTGGATTAAAATTTGGTGGAACATTCAAAAGATTTTTAAGAGAAAGATAAAGTTTTCCCCGCAATTGTTTTTATTGGGCATTGTTGTAGATTGTGATGTTAAAGAAACTAACTTGACGTTGAACATGATAACGGCAGCAAGGTTACTGGTGGGACAATATTGGAAGAAGGATAGTTTGCCCACGGTAGAAGAATGGGTGTTTAAAGTTTCGAATCTTGCAGAAATGTCTAAGATTTCTGCTTATCTGAAGGATCATTCACAGGAAAGATATATTTCAGTTTGGAGGAGATGGATAAATTATATTCAAAACAAATATGGGACTAAAAAGTACCATTTAGCTTATGAGTAGATTTTAGTGGGATATTGTTATTGGTATGTTGTTTGTAGTTATGTTAAAAGAGAGTTAAAGTGCATTATGAATTTGGTTAATTGTATATTATGCATAATTTTTATTTAGAATATGATTATTGTAACTATAATCCTGTATTTAGCTCTGGGAAGTGAGGGGGGGGGGGAAGTGGGTGGGTTTGGGGTGGGAGGGATTTGGGGATATATTGTAAAATTTTGTTTTTGTAAAACTCTTTAATAAAAAAAATACAAAAATTAGTAAACTACATGCTGGGATTTTATGTCCTAAACATGTGGATTGGTTGCATTCTGAGGCTTCCTGAGTAGGATAGTTTGAGATCTAGACATTATACAATGAAATATGGTCACTGCATACAACATTAGATAAAAATAAGTTGAACCTTACAATAAAATTTAAAAATCTCTCTTGATCCAAAGATTTCTCCTTTCTCTCACCCCCCAGAAAAAAAGAAAGAAAAGAAATTGTTTTTAGAAGACCAATCGTGGGCATTGTTATTTGAGGGCATCTGACATAATTAAATCCAGTGACCACTTTCTTTTCTCACCCATGATGGCTACTTTCTATAGGGCAACAACCTTTTAAAAAAATTGGTTGGTAATAGAGATCAAGGAGTTCGTGGAGGCCCCAGATCCAAAAGTACCATAAGGAGAAATCCTGGCAGTGGAATAGTTTAAGCCAGGGGGCCATTGTGTGCCACACAAGTGAAGGAGGCTTCATATAAAGTGGATAAACTGCTAATATAAGTTTGCCTTATCATTTTCAGCCATAGCCCAATATGAACATACATTGGAAGTATTTACTGTATGCCAATGTCTAAAATAAAAGGCTAGTTTTAAAATTCCCTGGTTTTTCTACATTCAACAGGAAGTTATATTTTTTAAATAATTTATTCCCACCATCACAATGGTTTGATTGTTTGACATGGACGAACCTAATTCCTGCTTTCCTTACTAGGATTAGTATGTAGTTGCCTTTTGAATTTCTAAATGCTGCTTTGAGTTTTGCAGATCCCATTTTGGGGTCAAAAATGGGAGGGGAGGCATTCAAAAATGGGTTGGTCTCAACAGCAGTGTTACGGAAATGAAAAGCAAGATAGGTAAAGTACGAATGTAAATAATATTTTAAGTGACGAGCGAGCAGGATCTTGGACCAACTTCTCTCATCCTCTTAGAGCTTTGAGATATGGGGCAATTGAAGAATTATATTAAGAAGGCTTCCTTCAACCAAAAAAGATATAGTAGAATGAATTAATGTCTATGGAGACTTTCAGTCATCCGGGTCATGATTGTCCCAAAGGTGTTTTTTTTCCAAAAGGCAACTAGACTTCCTTGGTTTTTTCCTTTGAAAACATTTCGCTTCTCACCCAAGAAGCTTCTTCAGTTCTGAAGTTCTCTGAAGAGAACTGAAGAAGCTTTTTGGGTGAAAAGTAAGATGTTTTCAAAGAAAAAAAATCAAGAAAGTCCAGTTGCCTTTTGGAAAAAAGCAACTTTGGGACAAGAATGAATTAAATAACTAAATCAGGTCAAAGTTCCTTCCACTAATACTACCCAGAACCATTCGCATGGCAGCTAAAATGTTGCAAATCTGGTTGTTAGAAATTATTACATGTAGTCCTCAATGTACGACCATAAAGAGTCTTCTTATCATGGCCATAAATTGTGACACTTGCAAATTGGGTCACCTATGTGACCAATCCAATGTTATGACTTTTTTTGCCATAGTCATTAAGCAAATGACATGTAAAGCGACCGCTGTGGTCATTAAGTGAACTAATGGGTCACTATGGGCCATTTTTGCTGAAAACCAGAAGTAAATACCAGTTTTTGGGCAAAACTGTCAAACACATTCACGTGACAGCATGATGCTGCAAGCGGCTGTAAATGCAGGCCAATTGCCAAGTACCTGACAGCAGTCATGTGACCATGGGGGGGAAGTCACTGGAACCGGGACATAAGTACTCCCAGGGAGGTCCATCATAACTTTAGTTGCTAAGGGACCGGTCATAAGTCAAGGACCACCTGTACAGTAATGGTAGCATTAGTCTATCCATTAACTTGTGCTGTATTTTATTGTAGGAATGGATGTAAATTGAATTGGATGAATGAAGGAAAAGGGATTGATTGATTGAATGCGAAGGAATTCTGAAGCAAATTGTCATGTTAGAGGAATGAGATTTGCATGTATGGTATACGACATTATGACTAGAAGAACTTAATTTTTTTCCCTTGTATTTCATTTTAGTTTTAATTTTTTAAAACTTCTGCATACTTATATCAGCATAGGAGTTTCCTCCCCACCTTCTAAATTCTTCTGTGGTAGCACTTCGGAAAGGTTCGCATGACCCTGCAATATCCTGTCAAGTGGACATTCCAGGACTGCAGTGTGAAAGCAAAAAAACATGCTGTTCTATAAATACAGGTGGGACTTTTCTGGCATTCCAAAAACACAATTTTTGTTCATGATGGCACAGCTTCATAGCCCTCCAGAGCATTTCACATTGCAGGGTTCTTCAAACTTGGCCCTTTTATGACTTGTGGACTTCAACTCCCAGAATTTCTCAGCCAGGCATTCCATGTGTTTGTATCCCTTTCTCTTTCCTTGCACGTTTCCCCTTCAAACTGGCTTTCAGATTTATTCTCAATTTTTGTTTACTTTGAAAAATGAGAAGTGAATACTGGCTGAAAGTTCTGTGCATCCAGCTATTTTGGCCAGTATTATGGGGAAAATGGCAAGACTGTTGGAAGTTATACAAATATGCTTGTATAGTAAAAGGTAAAGGTTCCCCCGCACATGCGTGCTAGTCGTTTCCGACTCTAGGGGCCGGTGCTCATCTTCGTTTCAAAGCCGAAGAGCCAGCGCTTGTCCGAGGATGTCTCCGTGGTCATGTGGCCGGCATGACTGGATGCCAAAGGCACACGGAACGCTGTTACCTTCCCACCGTAGTGGTCCCTATTTTCCTACTTGCATTTTTACGTGCTTTCGAACTGCTAGGTTGGCAGAAGCTGGGACGAGTAACAGGCGCTCACTCTGTTACGCGGCACTCGGGATTTGACCCGCCAAACTGCCAACCACCTGATCGACAAGCTCAGCGTCCTAACCCACTGAGCCACCGCGTCCCTTACTGGGGTCTTAATAGATTTGGAAATATAGGCCATTTTATTTGTTTGAGGCCGGCAGGAACCCTGCAGCACTGATGGGTAAGGAGAGGTATGGTGGGAGGCAGGGGTCAGGCAGCACTTGGGAAATGGGCCTCTGTGTTTGGCCCTGATATGTTGTGGCTTCCTGCACTCTACCCTATTTGGACCTTCAGAGGTTTTGGTCTGTAGCTACACTGTAATAAAGTCTTCCTTTGCTGTGACTTAATCATGGATGAGAAGACGTATCTGGTGTGTATGAGTCCTGTCTGGGATGTTCTGAAATATGCCCACCTGTGTTTTGGCTGTGGCATTGGCAAAGAACCCAGAGTAGGGATGGTAGAGCTGCTCTGGGGACTTGTAGAGTCTTGCATTTAACTGGATGCCAGACCCTGATTGTTAACCAGGACTTTAGGGATCAGTTGGCATCGCTGCTGCTCTACCAGCTTCCCTGCTGCGTTGCAACCTCCCTGCCTGAACTCCTTGATTCTGTGGCCATATGGAGTTCCCACAAGCTTATGGTCTCGGTGGATTTCAATTTTGTCTTCTTTGTGGTGGAGTCTCAGATAGGCTGAGGCCAAAATGATGGCCATGAGCTAGTTCAGATCAACCAGAACCAATTTGATCAGTTCACCTCGGGTAGACCCATTGGATTTCAGAGAGCCTGGGTTTCTTCCCAAAGATTTGCTGCATAAGTCAACAGAAGCTTTAGTCATGGTTTGGAATGAGTGGGCAGCTGGGCCTTTGGATTGGATCAACCTTATTTGGCTGCTCTCATTTTAAAGATCTTGGATCTCTCTTTGGTTTATCAAGGAGTTCAGGGAAACGAAGCATGAGAAGCGACATCTAGAACACCACTAGAGGATATTAGGGAATGAATGTGATTGAGCATGAGTTAGGGTATCTATTAAGATCTACCTCAGGGTGGTAAAGGTAGGAGGGGGGCAAAATATCAATATTTATCTGCCCTTATTATGTTTACAGATAGTTTTCAACTCCTAATGACCACATAGGTAGATTCTCTCCATGACAATCTGTCCTTAACCTAATTTTTCAGGTCGTCCAACTCTGCACTCATCATTACTATAACTGAGTCCACCCACATTACTGCTGGTCATCTCCTTCTTGTCTTTTCTTCTACCTTTTCCCAGCATTAGATTCTTTTCCAGAGATCTGGCACTTCGCATAATGCATGTCATAATTTGAACCTGGCCATTTGTGTCCCAAGGGAGAACTCTGGGTTCATTTGTTTGAAGATCTATTGCTTTGGGTTTTTTTGGATGTGCACAGTATTCTCAGGAGTCTTCTCCAACACCAAAGTTCAAAGGTGTCAATAATCTTCTGTGTTGCTTCTTTAAGCTCCAACCTTTGCTTCCATAGTGTGTCACAGGAAATACTATGGCTTGCACCATTCTGATCTTTATAGGTACAGAGATCACGGCATTTGAGTATCTTTTCCAAGTCTTTCATGGCTGCTTTACCAAGTGCTACTTATGCAGTGCATTTCTTGACTGCTTGTTCCTTCACTGGTTGAACCTAAAAGGCAGAACTTGTTCAATACTGTGATATCTTCATTGTCAGTTCTGAGGCTGGTTGTTCCCCTGGTTGACATTAGTTTGATTTTCCTTATATTTAATTGTATTCCATTTTTCACTTTGCTCCTTGTCATTTATTACTAGAATTTGCAAACTCCTTGCATTTTTGGTTTTCAAGGTAGCATCATTGGAGTTGTGCAGGTTATTATATTTCTTCCTCCAGTTTTAAAACCCCACTCATCTTCTTTCAGTCCAAAATCTCTCTCTCTCTCTCTCTCTCTCTCTCTCTCTCTCTCTCTCTCCCTCCCCCCCTCTCCCTCTCCCTCCCCTATCTATCTATCTATCTATCTATCTATCTATCTATCTATCTATCTATCTATCTATCTATCTATCTAAAGTGTTTGTTAAGTATTTAGAATACCTTGCTAGGCCCCAAACACAGGACAAATCTTATTTCCTGTTTCAGCCTAACCCAAGGCCATCCACAGGCAGTAGTCACAGCAGTGACAGCTCATATTTGTGTAAATTTTTTGGGATTGCTAACAAAGTTTCCCTTTAATTCTTTGTTAGCAATCCAAAATTTTTTACATGTATGTATATGTATATGTATATGTATGTGTATATGTATATATCCTTATATTCAGGCATTTATTGGGTTTGTTCTTGACATCTGTTGTAGGTTTTTATGCTCTGTCAATACTGTTCTTGTACTGTTTTTAATATGTTGTTAACTACATTTGCAAGATGGGTATTCACATAAATCAGTGTAATTTTTTTATTCTCTTCTGCCTCAGTCCTGACAGACTCTGGATGTAGATTGAAATGAAACATAGCATCCAAAAATAACACATGATAAACTGCCAAGAAACAGTTAAGGACTGAAAGCATACTCAAACAAAATGGCTTTCATTTGTTTGCAAAATGCAAGTAGAGTTGGGGTCATGCATACTTTCAGAAAAGGATGGTATTCCAAAGAAGGGGGCTATCGTTGAGAAGGTCTGTTATCTAGTTCGCACCCCTCAAACCTCCTGAAGAAGGACCTTGGAGAGGGTCTCTCTAAATGCCTAGACTGGCCAGGACAATTTATCCTACCATTAATATAATTGCTGCATTCTGTACTAGCTCTAGCTTCAGAATTGTCTCCAAAGGCAGCCCACATACAGCTTGTTTCAGTAGTCCAACTAAATGGTGAATAAGGCCTGAGTTATTATTGTCACAGCATTCTGCTCTGAGAAGAAGGTTGAATGGGATTGAGAAGACCAAAGGATTAGTCATCTGGACATAGAATCATAGGACTGGGAGGGACCTTAAAAGTCTTCTAGTCCTATCTCCTACCCATACCACCTCGAGAAAATGGTTGTCCAATCTTTTTTGGAAATGTCCATAATTATGGGATGCAAGCCATTCAATCGTTTAATGTTTTTTATTGCCAGGAAATTCCTCCTTATTTCCAGGCTGGATCTCCCTCTGTTGAGCTTCTACCCATTTACTTCTTGTCCTACCCTCAAGTGCTATGGAGAATAAGTTGATGCCCTCTTCCCTGTGACAAGCCTTTAAATATTGGAAGATGGTTATCATTTCTCCCTTTAGTCTTCTCTTCGTTAAGCTAAACATAATTAGTTCCTTCAGCCAGTTTTCATAGGATTTAGTCTCCAGACCCTTTATCATTTGTGTTGCTCTCCTCTGCACTCTTTGTAGGAGCTCAGAATCATTTTCGTATTGTGGTGACAAGAATTGGATGCAATATTCCAAATGTGGCCTCACTAGTGCATAGAACTGCGATACTATCTCCTTGTTGGTGTGTCCCACCACTGTGTTTGCTTTTTGGCTGCTGCAACACACTGCTGAATCATACTTAAGTGGTCATCCACCAAGACACCTAGATCCCTCTCATAAGCATGACTTTTTAGACATACACTTACTATCCTATACTTGTGCATTTGGTTTTTCCTGCCTACATGCAAGACCTTAGTTTTCTTGCCGCTGAACTGTATCTTGTTGGATAGGGTCCAATGCTCAAGTCTGTCAAAATCTTGAGTCTACCTTCTGAATTCCCCCCAGCTTTACTTCATCCGCAGATTTGATGAGCGCCTCTTCAATCCTCTCATCTAACTGTTTAAGAATGTGAACAGTTACATAATAGAGCAATCTGAAAAAAGAGTGAATTGTGATTTTTTGGTTTTCAGTTGCTTCTAGGCTGAATTCAAGATCTTTGAAATCAGAAGGAAAATACAGCATTCCAATTACTGCAAAAATCCATTCTAACTGAAATAGACAGAACAGCATTTAGGAATAAAAAATGGTCTAGAACAGGGCTTTTCAACCTTTTCACCCAGTGTACCACTTTTAGGATATGGCAACATCCGAGTACCACCAGTCGCTTAGCAAGGTGTCAAAAACTTGATGACCCCGCCCTCCCAAAAAAGGAGTGATGAAGTCCAGGTAGTCCTTGACTTACAACAGTTCGCTTAGTGACTGTTTGAAGTTACAATGGAACTGAAAAAAGTGTCCCCCAAGCCACAGCTGAGCAAGACACCTACCTGCCTGCCCGCCCGGTGGCGCTCTTCCTCCTGTCCAGGGTTTTCATTGTTGAGAACATTTCTGTTGAGGATTGGCAGCAGGGGTGGGGTGGGGGGATGTTTGGTTTTTATTCCCCCCCCATCTGCTGGGTGGTTGCAGCAGGTTTTGGCCACTTCACATGACCCTGGGACACTGTGACTGTCATAAATATGAATCAGTTGCCAAGTATCTGAATCTGGGCTCAGCAGAAGCGCCAAGAACAGCGCCGAGCTCCAGCTGGAGCCTGGTGCTGATCCTGGCGCTTCCGCTGAGCCCTGACAGCCCCGAAGAAGCGTTGATCCTGGTGCTTCCACTCAGCCCTGACAGCCCTGCAGCTCCAGCCATCTCTTGCTCAGGCTTGTGCAGTGCTGCCACCATTTCAGCTCATTCCCCTCCCCAGCTACCACTTTTCTAGGATGGTCGTGTACCACCTGCCAGGTGCCAATGTACCACAGGTGGTACCCATACCACTGGTTAAAAAGCCCTGGTCTAGAACAGTGAATCTCAACCTTTTCCTCACCATGGACACCCTTTCAGTACCTTTTATGGCCACGGACTATGGCCACAGACCACCAAGACTTAACTGAAGATTTAAATCATAACATTTCATTTAAATCATAACATTTCATTTCTTTAAGCATTTGCAGACCCTCTGTGATGACATCGCACACACACCCCAGGGTCCACAGACCACAGGTTAAGAACCACTAGTCTAGACTGTTTATTAATACTAGTGAAGTAGAATAACTCGAAACTGCAGCAACTTAAAGAATTCTGTTGACCTGAATGGTTTAGAACAAGCTCACAATTTATGATGCAAATATTTGAAAAAGTTATGTCTCCTATTTGAACTCTTCATTTCTTCAGATCTTTCTTGGAGGCATTGAGATCTCTCTAGTTAGCCTCAGGGAGAGGGTCTTAGAAAGGCTCTGAAATTTCCTTCCAAGGAAAGATCTTTACTTTTTGTTAACAACCTTCTGGAAGTTGGCAATAGCTTTCTATTTCAAGGGCTACAATGAATAATTGTAATTTCCATTATATATTCAAGATGGACAGTATTTAATATTTTATTGTTATGTATATGTAGGGGTGTGGGTCTATACATATGTTGTATATAGTGTGTTTTAGGTATGTGTCATGTATGTGTTTCACTTGGAGAGTGGGCAACTAAATTTCATTTTTGATGTGTGCCGTTGTGCCCTCAGTAAAAAATGACAATAAAGATTTATCTTATCTTATCTTAAGCTTCTGCGGGACTCCATATTTGATAGCTTCAGAGGGTGCAGGGACACAAATAGAGAACTTTAGAGCAAATCCCATTTTGCTTGATCCTGGGAAAAGGCACAGCTGTTTTAAGGAGATGTAGACCAGGATTAAGTTTACATCCCCTGTGCACCAAAGCACCTTTTTGACTTTCAATCCGAAATGCTGCACCGCCTTACTTTTTTTACCTGCTGTGATTTCACCCCACCTGCTACTGTCTTTAGTTTTCAATAATTAATTTTGTGAAGCATTAGAACTGTGTGAAGGATAATTACAATAAGCAATTATTATGCTATCAGCAAGTGTGTGGGCTGCAGTATCTCATCATCTGCAGGAGTGTCCACAGTTGTCAGATTTATATATTTTGATGTTTTAAAATGTTACCACTATTTTCTGTTACCGTTATTTTAAGAAATTCAGTTTTTTTAAGTCACTTTGTAACAGATTCAGGTAATTTACTATTTTCTTGTCATAGCAGGCTAGAGGGTTACAATCAAGAAAGAAGGCAGAGGAGTCCGGGACAAGCTAGAATCAGTAGAAGATGAGTGGAAAAATTCCACTGCCAACTGCAGAGTGTAATGAATCAAGTACCTTTGGGTTTCAATTAGCCACCATCACCTCTAATGAGAGGGAGCAACTCACAGAGCCTACGGATGCTCCAGCTATCATGCCCAGTGTGCAGAATGACACCAAGTCTTTCAGAACCCAGGCAGATGATGACTGCCAGGATAATGCAAGCCAACATCAGGAAGTGGAAATAGACGCGTGGCAGGAAATGAGTGTGCAGAAGAGAAATGGTCAGCAAGAACAATTAGGAACCAACGGTGACAGCACCAGCAGCATAGTGCATATAAATGGGTTACCTGCTGAATCTAAGGCTGGTACAGAGAACGATAAAGACAGAGCACAAACCCCATCCACTCCAAGGACTGGCAGTGCTGCTTTCAAAGAGAACCTCTTGGCAAATGAGTTGTTTCTCAATGACAGAAGCAAGCATCATGGTTTGCAATCATGTCGGGATGTTGCTGAGCTGTTTTATCCGGAGGATGGAGAAGAGCACATAAGGTAACAACTAGGGATGAGTGGACGATGGGTAAGTCCGCTCTGCTTATCTGCCGGATTACGGGGCACACTTTCTGTCCAATATTTCCTCCGCTTTTGAATTAAAAATCTGAAGGAAAATTTGCAAGAGGGTTAAGATGAGAGAAAATACGCTTTTTAAGTAAAGGGCAGATTTTTGCGTATTTGCTTTGTTTCCTTTAATGATAGCCTGCCTCTGCTAAAACATTCTGGAAAACATGGTTTTTCTTTAAAAGAAGAGAAGCAATTTCTGCTACCATTCATCTTTCCTTTGATCCAGTAGGAATGAAGTTCTAGAATGTATTTTCAGAAGGCTTCATCGTGGAATTATTTTTCATTCTAAGGAACAGCAGAGTTTAGCATTCATTTACTACTTCAATTAATGCTTATTTTTCAGTAATTCTTCAAAATTCCTTGTCACTTTAGAATAATCCCAAGATTATTCTAAAGCAAGAATTTGGTAACTGCCATTAGTTCAAAAGTAACTTTTTGCAGTGACTTATAATTTAAAAGGAGGGCACATTAACTTGGGAACAGTTATTGGGTGTCACTAGATGTCTTAGGTCAGGGGTAGGCAACCTTGTCTCTTTTGTGACTCGTGGACTTCAACTCCCAGAATGCTGGCTCAGGAATTCTGGGAGTTGAAGTCCACGAGTCATAAAAGAGCCAAGGTTGCCTACCCCTGCCTTAGGCTATGAACCTCTGCTGTCTTTGACAGGAATTCTAAGAGAAATGATAGTAAGCACTTTGAAGGGCATAGTAGGCTAATATAGATTTCTCTGTTAAATATCGGATCTGGTCTCAGGACGGGGGGGGGCTTTTATGAAAACATTTTAAGCATCTGATCTTGCTTTATGGGAATTGTTAAAAGAGTATTATGAAAGATGCTTTCTAAAAGTTGGCCCAGCCCTATGCTTTTCATTTTTCTTGGAGAGTGTAGAGAGGAACTGATTTGAGAGCCTGATAGATGTGTCTTAGGAAATGGAGCATCAGGGGCTCCCTGTCACAATCTGAAGTTGTCAACAATTAATCCCCACTGAAAAGGCAACTATGCCTGGAGATGACTTATGTTATTAAAAAAAAACACAGCAACAAAAACAAGTGGCCCGTGGTTTTAAAACAAATTAAAGGACTCTCTCCCCCCCTTTCTTCTTTAATTGGAAAGTTAGAAACACTTTACTGATTCAATACATTCTATACCGATTCTATAATGCACGATGCAAATATTTTGCTCATCTGATGAAACACAGAGATCTCTTAAACTCTCGCTAGGGGATGGAATGCTTCAATTTTCCAAGTCTTATTCATTTAATTTATAGGTCATCCACCTCCTAAACAACTCTGAATTCTGACAGTTAAAGAAAAACTCCAGCATATAAAACAGGGGTCTTCAAACTTGGCCCTTTTATGACTTGTGGACTTCAATTCCCAGAATTCCTCAGCCAGCATGCGTGGCTGAGGAATTCTGGGAGTTGAAGTCCACAAGTCATAAAAGGACCAAGTTTGAAGACCCCTGATATAAAGAATGCAACTTACTGGAAAAGCAAAAATTCCGGGCTAAAAGGGACTTCACAACCACTCTTTTCCCAATGTCTGGCAGAACAAACAGGTCTTTATTGATTTCCTGAACAACAAAATGTTGGGAGCATATGAAATGAAAGCAGATTTAGTAAGAGCTAAATTGGATTATTTTTCTAAGTATTCAACTATCTCTTATGGTCAGTGGCCACTCTTCACGGACAACATCTTGCCTCTTCAGCATGCTGTAGAAATTTTTAAGAAATCAAGCACTCTATTTGTCTTTTCCATTCTTGAAAATAGAGAAGGAATTATTAAGCATAATAATTTACCTGTGCTACCATAAAATGGATTTGAATCTAGATTCTGGCAAAAATAAAAGAGAGGGAGAGGGGCGGTATATAAATCTAAATAAATAAATAAATAAACTGCAAATGTTGAATTACATCATTTCTTTGCAATTGCAATCTTTTGTCCTAAATCACCTCCTCAGAGTCTACAAAAATAGCATCTACTGTGCACAAATTTTTAACTGATCCGAAGTCTCCTCCTATTTCAGCTTGATTGTCGCAGAATCTAAGCTCCGTTGCAGCAGTTACGACAGGGAAGATTTTGCATTTAAAGACATCAGGGATGGATTCAGCTCTACTTTTGAAAAAATTGTGGAATCTGACCTTATGAAGGGCACATACTACAGCAGCCTGGACTCCTTGGATGTGCTCTCCCTTACAGATGAGACAGACAGCTGTGTTAGCTTTGAAGCTCCACTCACACCTCTTATTCAGCAAAGAACCAAAGAAAGTTCTGAATTTTCAGAACAGAAATTCCTCACTAACCAGAAGGAAGTTCTGGAACCCAGGGCAACAGAGAAACAGGGTGAAATGATGGCAAGGGTTATGGACGGCGATTTGGGGAGTCCCCTGAAGAACTCCATCACCAGCAGCCAGTCTGAGAATGTGCTGAGCCAAGTATCACTGAAAAATATTCCTAACGGCTATCACATGGAACAGCTGGAAGAAAAGCTTCCAAAATTTAGTAATTCAATCAGGTAATTGGCTTTACTCAGACTATAGCTATTATTTAATTGCATGCTTAGCATGTAATCACAGACACAATACTAGTTTTAATTGATTCCACTGGTAAATTAATTAGTGGGGATGATAACTTCTGTTGATTTACTGTTTGATGGGATGAAGTCTAATCACTATGGCTAAGAATTGTTAGTTTAAGCCATTTCATATTTGTGCACTTTGTCATTGTCTCTGTTTTCTTCTTCTATCTGTGTTAACCAACCTTTCCCCTTCAAAAGTTGGTTTTTTTAACTTTTAGTTGATTAAATTATTATCTTAGACTTTCAGTAATATTTGTACTGTTACTATATTAAAACTGTGATAACATTTAACAGTATTTATATTTAATGAATACTTTAAATACATTTTTTGGGCTGAAAGCCCTAATTAATTCCATATGATATACACGTATATACGTAGTAAGGCAAAGCAAATAATCTTCAATTCCTGAAGTGTGCAAGCTATATCAAAAGTGGTTTTATTTTTGAAAAGGCAACTAGATTGATTTTTTTGAAGAAAAAGAAGACTTTCGCTTTCTCTCATGAAAGTGGATTGGATGGTGTTGGAGATGGAAGGACAGTTATTGACAGTTGAGATTAGTTGGGGGGGAATGATAGGTTCTGATAGGATGGTGGTGGTTAGGATATTTGTGGGTTCCTTTTGCACCATACAAATATATCAGTCTCATTGTCTTCCATTTTCAAGTGTACAATATGCATGCTGAAAGTCAATGCAAAATCTAGTTTAAGAAAACAGGTTAAATCCCAAGAGTCGGTAAAGAGATTTAATAGAATATAGGACATGTTTACAAATGTCTAAAAGTCAGCCACAACGCATTAAGGTACTAGTTTACAAATTACTTTTATAATAATAGGCTAACAGAATTCAAAAATTTCTTTTCTACCTTTTACACTTTGAACATATCCACACACCTCTCTTAAGTTGTTGCCAATACAGTATGTGTCACCCATCTCTTCTGGAGTGCAGGAACGCGCACAATGCTCTTTTCCTACTCCATTTTCAACATGTCTTTTCTAGCAACAATTCAAAAATAATCCAAGCCACTTCCCACCTTTCAGAGCAGATTGTTTCCAGTACTTCATTCTAATTTAGTTAATAGCCACAGCTGTGTTTGGCTGTGTCTGCTTGCCATGCCTCTTCCCTTGGGCTTGGGCACCCATTTTTGTTGAGCTGCTGACTGCTAAGATGGCTGGTCTATTTCTTTAAAAAAAAATAAAGTTTTAAAAGTGCAGGATAAAGATTTTTCAACAGTTGAACGAAGGTTGGCCAAACTGTAATTTTTTAAAATACATTTTATTTTATTTTTTTACAATAACAATCTTTACTACTTGGTAAACAATGTGTTGTTTGGATTCATATATTTAACAACAATCAATAATAGTTAGGGTTCTATGTTTCCATAATCAACATACTAGTTAGTGATACATTTCCTTGATCTTCTCTTCTTCGAATAGTATTTTCCTTTTGCCAACATTGAGTAAATACAATTCTTGGTATTTTCAATACATACAAAGTTAAATGTAAATATTTTTGTAGCGTTTATACAAATGATGTTAACATCAGTGGGTAACATCTTTTCTTATCAGTTTATGTTTCAGTTGTATTTGCGGAGAGTCATTTTGCCAAATTGTAATTTTGTGGACTCTGAAAAAGCTCTTGCTGCAGACAATTATTCCTGCCTTAAGCATTAAAATGCATTTATCAGATGTTTTACAATAGGGATGGATAATCGTAAGGCTTATTTGTCACTGAACTAGTCCCACCCAACCCCTGCTCTCTGTTGGCATTCACTGCCAGCACCTTTTATTCCTCCCCTCAACCAATTATAGGTGCAAGAATGAAAGAAGGAAGAGCTGTCCCATTTCTTTTCACTGAGGAACACAGTGGCAAGTTGCATTGTTCGTTAGCAATGTTTCAGGATTCCAAGACTGCAGTTGAGGCTCCTGGTCTTCCAAGATGTTGCAAGAGACTGTCCAATGTCATGATGATGTTACTACAAGGCTTTTAAGGGTGGAAGCAGAACCTGGAGGCTTCTGATCATCAGTTTGTGGCATTTTCCATCCTCAAGGTCCCGAAGGCACCTTATTGACCATTTTCAGGGTTACTTATGCTACTGCAATGTTTCTGGGGTTAAAGA
This sequence comes from Vipera ursinii, assembly GCF_947247035.1. Lineage (NCBI taxonomy): Eukaryota > Metazoa > Chordata > Lepidosauria > Squamata > Viperidae > Vipera > Vipera ursinii. The sequence continues at coordinate 120,155,766 of NC_139516.1, read as the reverse complement.
TGAGAATAAGAGTTGTTTGTCTCCTACTAACTCCTGTTTACATTCTTAAACTCACACAAAACACAGCATCAATGGCCAAAATTAACTTTAACGGTAACTTCTAAAATACAAAAATAACAGTAATTTTTAAAAGTCAAAATATCAGAGAACAATAGATTTAAAAATGTGATACATTCTAATTGAAGAGTAGGAAGAGGAAGCAATTCTGGGTTTCCCAGATATTTGACATCTGAGCATAGTGTCACTTATTAAAATTATTTTTTTGTTGTTCTAGTGATGCCAACATGAAAGATGGCCTTTTGGATTCAGATTCTGATATGGGCAGCACAGAGCAACTTGACCAGGGCAGCACAGACACTCTTATCAATGGCTGCAAGGCACACAGTGAGGCTGCCAAAAGATTGGCTAAAAGGCTGTACAATCTTGAAGGATTCAAGCACTGTGATGTGGCCCGCCAGTTGGGCAAGAAGTAAGTGGGGGCAGAGGGATAACATAATTCTAGTAATTGATTGTTACCTTTTGTAAAAAAAAAAAAACCGGGGTCCCTTTGTCCAATGAAGAGCTTCTGATTGTGCAACAACTGCTCTAGCACTCAACTGCAGCTACTTGCAGATAACTTACTGATTTGGGATAGATTGTGAATAGATATGTCAGTTAAAGGTAATGCAACGTGAATGAAAAATAAAATTGGTCATGGCTACCAACTGCCTACCAATGGCTACCAATGGCTGCCTACCAATGGCTGCCTACCAATGGCTGCCTACCAATGGCTACCAATGGCTACCAATGGCTACCATGGCTACCAATACGCTGGATCATGGAGAAAGCTAGGGAGTTCCAGAAAAACATCTACTTCTGCTTCATTGACTATGCTAAAGCCTTTGATTGTGTGGATCATAACAAACTGTGGCAAGTTCTTAAAGAGATGGGAGTACCAGACCATCTTATTTGTCTCTTGAGAAACCTATATGCGGGTCAAGAAGCAACAGTGAGAACTGGACACGGAACCACTGATTGGTTCAAAATTGGGAAAGGAGTCCGGCAAGGCTGTATACTGTCGCCCTGCCTATTTAACTTATATGCAGAGCACATCATGAGAAAGGCAGGGCTAGATGAATCAAAAGTTGGAATTAAGATTGCCGGAAGAAATATCAACAACCTAAGATATGCAGATGATACCACTCTAATGGCAGAAAGTGAAGAAGAACTAAAGAGCCTCTTGTTACAGGTGAAGAAGGAGAGTGCAAAACTTGGGTTGAAACTTAACATTAAGAAAACCAAGATCATGGCATCTGGCCCTCTCAATTCCTGGCAAATAGATGGGGAAGAAATGGAGGTAGTGACAGATTTTATTTTCCTGGGCTCCAAGATCACTGCAGATGGGGACTGTAGCCAAGAAATTAAAAGACGCTTGCTCCTGGGGAGGAAAGCCATGGCAAATCTAGACAGCACACTAAAAAGCAGAGACATCACCCTGTCAACAAAAGTGCGTATAGTCAAGGCTATGGTCTTCCCAGTTGCAACGTATGGCAGTGAAAGTTGGACCATAAGAAAGGCTGAGCGCCAAAGAATTGAGGCCTTTGAACTGTGGTGCTGGAGAAGACTCCTGCGAGTCCCTTGGACCGCAAGGCGATCAAACCGGTCAGTCCTAGAGGAGATCAATCCTGACTGCTCTTTAGAAGGCCAGATCCTGAAGCTAAAACTCAAGTACTTTGGCCACCTAATGAGAAGGAAGGACTCACTAGAGAAGAGCCTAATGCTGGGAAAGATCGAGGGCAAGAGAAGAAGGGGACGACAGAGAATGAGGTGGCTGGATGGAGTCACTGAAGCAGTAGGCGTGAGCTTAAATGGACTCCAGAAGATGGTAGAGGACAGGAAGGCCTGGAGGAATGTTGTCCATAGGGTCGCGATGGGTCGGACACGACTTCGCAGCTAACAACAACAACAACACCAACTGCCCACAAGTTGTGATGATGAAGGTGGAAATGCACAGTGGATCTAGCAGTAATGAAACTGCTACCAGGAACCAGGAAGAGGTTCTCTCTCTCTCTCTGATTCTGTTTTTCTTTTTCCTTTCTAAATGACAGTGTAGCTTGCATCAAAGAGTGTTACGAGGATAATATTTTTTTTACAAACTAAGATGAAGCCTGATGTTGTCTCTGTGTACGTCTTATATGTCTATATCTTGCAAGAAATAAATATTTCCCTTTTTAAAAAGCATTTTGTCTAGAAAATGGATGGATCAGATTTACATAAGTGGAAATATGATTATGGCCAGAAGGGTGGCAACGTTAATCAAGAAAAGATTCACAAGAAATTTTGTTTATCAACAGCTATTATATTATCATGGTTCATAACAGACACAGTTGGATGGCCTGACTAAAAAAAATAAATCTTATGGTTCAACTAGAGACAAGCCAAATATTTTATGTAGCTGCTTTGCAAACACTGTAATGAAATTTTAAAACAAAAAGTTAATCCTCAGAGGTAAATTGCCCTCAATGTAAATATGATGATATTTATCTAATTGATATAGGGAGACAATATTTTTTAACTAAAAAGAATATAAAAATCATGTATAGTACATGATTACATTAGGACTATTTCTTAATTTTTTATTCCATAGTCTAGTTTAAAAGTATTACATTGATTCAGTCACATTTTCTGATAGTGCTTCATTAATAATGTCACTGATTTCAAGAAAGAAAATTCAAATTATGAGGCAAGAGAGATCAAAGAAATCAAGATGGCAGTCAGCCATGGGACTGAAGCCCTATCTCTTGGTATATCTATGTAACACTGTGACTGCCATCTTCACTTATGTTATTTTTCCATCCCCACAGACACCCCTGGAGAGGTAATATTTTAATACACCATTACTAGATATTTATATTTTTTTTAAAAAACAACAACACATGAAGTAAAGACTGATGTCTCTTGAATGTTTATACTAAAAATTGTACTGTGGAATTGTATCATGCCTTTAGGGCTGTAAAAATAGAACTGGATCTCTTCCTTCACCTGTATTAAGTAACTATATTTGGACTTGGGGGGGGGAAGGTGGTGAGTCACTCACTTTTTGCTTGAAACAATTGAGTTAAAAATAGCATGTCTGTAATGAGTGATTCCAAGGGAATAACCTACAGAAACTACCGTATATAAAAACTCTGGGGTGTCTAACTTTGGTAACTTTAAGACCTGTGGACTACAATTGCCAGAATTCACCAGTCAGCAGTGCTGCAAAGCTTCTGTATTAGATTCTTAGCTGAATTTCTCCCTGGAGTTGAAAATTCTAAACAAATGTCAATCATCCTATGCTTGAGCCCACATTTTAATAAATAAATAAATAAATCCCAATTTGTTTGAAAAAGAAAAACAATTTTAGAAAACACACAGTTTCAGTATCTTTCCTCTCCTTTGAGGATAGTCTTTAAAATATATTCATTATTAATAACCTTACTTCAATTTGCCAAGAAAATTGCAGGCAGGGACTTGTCTAGGAGGTAGTTGCCAGGAGTGAAGACTGACTCAAACACGCAAACACAGACACACCACATAAAGATTGTATGTTATCACAAGGATTTCACATTGGGAATTCCTGCATAAGCTGATATTTCTGCATGTCACATTGTCCATCAGCAAAAATAAATAAATAACTGGTATTTTGTACTAGCAGAAAATAATAGCAGCTGCTGTTTTTTGTAACCTTTACCTAAAGTAGCTGTTGTGTAGCTGGTTCTTTGCAGGCAATAAGCGAGATGGTAGGTTACAAACAGGAACATGCTTTATTGGAGTCAAGCAGAACAGAACTGAAACAGTGGCTGCTGCGTAGCTACTTATACAGTTGGCCACTAGGCGGCGGCCAATAGGTTTAAAGGAACCCATTCCCGCCCCAAATCTACCAATGATCTTCTTGGAGACAACCAGTCTGGCTTAGTCAGCAACCTTTAAGCAGCATTTAAACAGACACCTGAATCAGTACAAGCAAAAAACCCCAATACATTACAGTAGCAGTAATGTAAATGTGGGTTTCCGTGATCTAAGGTTGCCTTTCCTGCACATTTGGCATTGCAGCATGAGTATAAATATAACACATATCCTGATTTCTAAAGTATGTAACATGTGAATTTGAGGTATGCATCTTGCGTATCTTTTACAATGTCCTGTAAAGGCTTGTTTCTGACTTAGACACAGTGGTAGGATTCAGATATATGAACAGCCGGTTCTCTGTGTGGATGCCACTTCCGGAAGTCCATTCTGGGCCGGGCAACAAAAAATTAGCTACTGTTTCTGCCAAACTGGTACAAACTGGCTGAATCCCACTACTATTTAGACATATTTCTGATTATCTGTAGAACACTGCGTGAAAAGGAATGAGTTAAATTCTCTGCTTCACTGGGAATTTATTCATTTTGATTTTCTCAGAAATGCTAGCATTTGAGATGCTTTTAAGATGAGTTCTGTAAAATAATTGTAGTTATAGTCATGATAAATGCTAGGTGGATAGCAAACCCCACCTCGCTCCCTGCTTTCCTCTCCACCCATCTTTTATTCTCATATTGCTATATCATTGATTTCTAGTATATGCTCACAAATACATTCATTTACAGGATTATTTGTGAAGCGTATGCCGATAATTATTGATGGTGTCATCTTTAATTGCAGTAACGAATTTAGCAAAATGGTAGCAGAAGAATATCTCCGTTTCTTCGACTTTACTGGGTTGACCTTGGATAAAGCACTCAGGTGAGCAGGGCTAATTGATGATAATCAATAATTAAATCTATTAATTTTATGTTTCTGGAATTTTGCAAGGAGAGAAGCAACCTAGAACTAAGGAGGAACTTCCTGACAGTTAGAACAATTAACCAGTGGAACAACCTGCCTCCAGAAGTGGTGAATGCTCCAACACTGGAAGTTTTTAAGAGGAGACTGGACAGCCATTTGCCTGAAATGGTATAGGGTTTCCTGCCTGAGCAGGGGGTTGGAGTAGATGACCTCCAAGGTCCCTTCCAACTTACTTACTTACTACTACTACTACTACTACTATTATTATTATTATTATTAGCTACTTAACCATTATAGGGTTAAAAAAGAAAAAGAGATAGCATTGGTTGATTACAACTGGGAAACAAGCACTGTTCATCTCTAAAGAAAATGTCGGGTATTATAAAGGCTAAAGAAGTTTGAAATGTTGGTTGGTTGAGCAGAAACCACATACTGACTCACTGAATAGTCTGATCCACATGTGAACATTGTTCTCTCTGGCCTCTTCATCCATTGAGCATGATGAAATCTTGGCAAACCACGACCCTAGTTTACCTTTGCTTTGCTTGCAATGTTTAATAAATAGTGAGGTGAAGATGACTTCCTGTGAAGAACTGGTGTGAAGTTTTCATCCAAGACGTTTGGACTCCATTAAGAGCCAGTTTGGTGTAATGGTTAAGGTGCTGGCCTAGAACCAGGAAACTGAGTTCTATTCCCACCTTAGGTATGAAAGCCCACAGTGGGATGACTCTGGGCCAGTCACTCTCTCTCAGCCCCTCACCTCACAGAGTTGCTTTTGGGAAAATAAGAGCGGGAGGGTGCATTATGTATGTTTGCTGCCTTGAGTTACCTATAAATAGTAATAAAGGCAGGACTGGGGAAAAAATAAATTTCTATGGGCTGAAAGGCAGGATTAGGGTGTGAGGACACATTTCTAATGGCTATGGGGAAACTCCAACCTTACCTTAACCTCTTCTTTACTGGAAATTACATTTCCTAAAGCAACTTTTTGTGTTTAAAGTGCTATCTGATTTATTTTATATATTTACCTGTAAAACGAAATTATGCCTTCCATTTCAGACTTCTGACCAGGGTGTTTTCAGGACAGCCACAGCCATGTGATCCAAAGTCCACCCCTTTTTTATACACATTGCAACATGTCAAAGGGATAGAGTTTCATCTACATAGCTGTGGCTATTGTTGATTTTTTTGAAACCCTCTTGTTTCTAACTCTTACATTGGTTCGCTTAATATACATTTCTTTCAATCTCTGACATACTTCTTTGCATTGATTCTGTGCTCCTCAAAGAGAAGGCATTTCACTGTAAATAAGTATATAATGCATATTGAAGAAAACAGTTCTAACTTCACATCTAAGCCAGTGAATTAGCAGTGACAAATTAGGAAAAATATCTAGGGGTTATGGTGAATGGCTTAATAAAAATATGATCTGGGTCACAGGCACTATAATGTGCTTTTCACCCAGCACATTATTAAGCTATAGAATTCACTTTCAGAGGGTACAATAGAGTACAACTTTGATTTGATTTTAAGAGGGAGCTACACAATTGACAAAAGATATATAGGTCAATAACTTCTAGCCATTATGCTCATATATTGAATGCAGCATAAGAAACAGGATCACTTTTAATGCAGATTCCTGGGGAATAGGAATTGGGAAGACTTACTGCATTTATATTTTGCTGTGGGCTTCCTGCAGACATCTAATTGATTATTGTGAAAAAATAAGCTGGATTTTTGGTTTTATTTTGTGCATATATTCTACTGCTTCAAATGTATAGTAAATCCAACCCATTCTATTTTTCATTTTGCAAGCCAAATTTTTAATGAAACGTCCGGATATAAATTCACTGGTGTGGGACTGCTATAGAACGTATTTAGCCCTTCAGCCATCGTTTTTCCTGTCTTTTCACATTCACGTTTCACATTCACAAAAATATTGTGTATTCAATATTTTTATTCCTTTCTGCAACAAAATCGTTCTACGTAAGACCAGTATTATGGGCTTCCTCCAAAGGTAGCTTCTTGCTGCTGTTTCTTGAAATGATAGATGACCATGGTGTTATGTATGGGGATAAATAAAATACAAGCAGCGGTTCACTGTCACCATCAGGTGGCGCTGTACCGTGACGGGATTGGCGGATAAGCGCCCGGCGGGAAAACCATATAAAGGGATTGGCTACCTGTGTACCTAGCCAGGTATATAAGGGGGTACAGGTAGCCCCTATTGTTAGTTCAGAGCTTTCCTAATAAAGTGCGGCTATGCTGAAACTATTGTCTGTTGTATTGCCATGCGGTCGAGAACCCACAACACAATACATACCGTGTAGTGTTGTCACTGGGTGACTTCAAGAGTGCCATGAAAGGGAACCAGCCTGCTCTCCGAATGGAGGGTCTTTCTGCTATGAAAAGAAATAAAAAACCAAAAGTATGAGCCACCTAGATGTTTTCAAAAGTGAAGTGCGTCTTTTTTCCACGGGAATGATGGTCACTAGGTGGGCACATTCCACCAAAGGTCCTTTGGGAGCAAAACACCCAAATCGGATCTCATCAAGAGCTACAGCAAAAGCCTTTTACACAGCCTCTGCTATTCAGCTCAAATCTCTTGATGACTTTCAGTCTTTAGAGTTCCGATCCTCACAGAATTATCTCTTATCCGAAAAGGTTTGGTACCTTTAAAACTTGAAAAAGTTTGATGTATTAAATTTCTTATTTGTTTAGTTGCTTTCTTAATAGTTGCTTTCTATGTTTAGAGCTTTCCTAAAAGCTTTCCCCCTTATGGGAGAGACACAGGAACGGGAGCGTGTCCTCGTCCACTTCTCTCGCAGATACTGTCACTGCAATCCCCAGGAAAGCACATCAGAAGGTAAGAGTTGATGTCAGCTAAGATCAGAGTTTACCCTCAAACTCAGACGAATTTATTTCAGTAATTCATTTATTTAGATTGTATTCAGATTCATGGCAGTATTCTAGCTTAAGAGGCTGCGAGAGAAACATTGCTTGAATTTATCAAAGGAACTGCACCGGGCTTCAGGGGAAAAAACAACAATGACTAGTTTTTCTTTCCTGAATAAAAGAAGAGGGAATAAAGGCCTCAGCTGAGAAGGGGTGATATTCTTCCATGGAACAGGCAGATTATTAAAACAGTAGAACAGTGTTTCAGATACTATTATTATCATTTCTCTTCCTGCCCCTATTTTCAGTAAGACAATTAGATACAATATGGTGAGCTGTAGCTTCAATGCTATTATAATAGTGTTCTTGGTATATTTATTTATTTATTTATTCATTCATTCATTCATTCATTCATTCATTTATTTATTTATTTATTTATTCATTCATTCATTCATTTATTTATTTATTTATTTATTTATTTATTTATTTATTTATTTATTTATTTATGGGACTTATATGCCGCCCTATCTCCTGAAGGACTCAGGGCGGCTAACAACAATAAAAAACAACAATACAAAAATTAAAAAAAGAATTAAATAACAGCCCCAAAATAAATTAACTACACAGTTAAAAATTAAAACATATTTAAAAACCCATCATCAATCCAGGTCAGCCTGATGGAAGAAAAAAGTTTTGAGGTCGCGGCGAAAGGACCGGAGGTCCGGGGCCATCCGAAGCTCAAGGTGGAGTTGGTTCCAAAGGGCTGGTGCTCCCACAGAGAAGGCCCTCCCCCTGGGGGTCGCCAGCCGACATTGTCTGGCCGACGGCACCCTGAGGAGGCCCTCTCTGTGTGAGCGCACTGGGCGATGGGAAGTCGTCCCCAGTAGCAGACGGTCCTGCAAATATTTGTGGCCAAGAATATAAGGTTCCAAAGACATGTAACAGGAGCAATGCTTTGGTTCTGTTCACCTTTGGCTCTGATTATCTTCAGATTGTTTTATCTAATATACAAAAATGTTGCATGTGAAGATGCTGATAAACCTACTACGTCCTGCTTTTCTTCCTATGGCTTCCCATTCTCCTTTCAGTTCCTTCCATACCACTTTTTTTATAAGGCATGATGCTGTGTGAAGGAATAAGGGCCATGTGCAGAGGAAGTAAAGTGCACAAGAAGGATAGAATTAAGTACTTAAAAGAGGCACCACACACGACACTTGAAATATCAAATGGTACATTTCTTATATCTTATGTAGTTTAGGCTAGAGGTCCCCAACCTTTTGGGCTCCAGGGACCGGTTACGTGGAGAGAGATCTTTCCATGGACCGGAGGGTGCATGGTTTTGTGTGCTGCCTGCGTCCCATGGATGGGGCTTTGCTTGTTTACGCCTAGCCTGGTTGCTGGCATGCCACAGCCCGGTACTGGTCCATGGACCGGGGGTTGGGGACCCCTGGTTTAGGCTGAAAAATTAGGGCCTTCTTCACGAGTAAACTTGGTGAAGTTTGAGTTGGAGATTCAAAGAGGATATGGTTTGATCTAAATCAGTGTTTTTTTAAAGTTAGCAACTTTAAAAAGTGTAGACTTCACACCAGCTAGCATTATGGAAGTTGAAATCCACGCATCTTAAAATCCACACATCTTAAAGCCTATACCAGGGGTAGGCAACCTTGGCTTTTTTATGACTCGTGGACTTCAGCTCCCAGAATTCCTGAGCCAGCAAGGCTGAGGGGAAAGGGAAAGGTTTCCAAGCTGAGCCATGCTGGCTCAGGAATTCTGGGAGTTGAAGTCCACGAGTCATAAAAGAGCCAAGGTTGCCTACCCCTGGCCTATACTCATGATTTGAGATTTCAAGACAAACCTATTCAACTCAAGCTGCTTCAAAGTTCATCTGAAAAGAAATCAGGCTAAAGGCTATAATGGGGAAACATAAAACATCTGGAGATGCTTCATTGGGGGGGCAAAATGGGATATAAATAAGAGATTACACATTCTTTACAGAGGTGTAATAACTTGGCGGTAGCAGAAGACCTTTGGAGGATAATTGTTTTATAGTTTTGTAGTTGTTGGCATCAAGTCTGAATGTTATTTTTCTAAAAAAAATGTTGGAGCTTATGTTTTGGTTTTATTGTATTTATTGTGTATGTGCGAATATATATATATATATATATATATATATATATATATATATATATATATATATATATATATATATATATATATATATATATGTTACATTGCTATTGCTTTTGTATGCCTCTTAAAATTCTAGGGACTGAGTTAGTTTATAGATTTCACATATTTATACATTAAAAAAAATAAACGAAAGCCAATTTTAAATGTTCTCCAATAACTCAAAAATTTAGCAAGGTGATAAAATTCACTGACCGGCTACACCTATCTATTCTGTCTTTACTGTATCTGCTTAGTTCACTGCCAAATGGGGCTATCCTGATTTTGTGTGTGTAGTACTGTAAATGGTAAACAGAACAATTGGTAGAGATCCTCTTTGACATATCAACAGTCAGAGGGAAAAACTTGTGGCACTGTAGCAGAAATGGAGTAAATGGTCTGGCTATAGGTTATCTCTAGGCTCCTTCCTCTGCGCCCCCCCCCCCCATCTATGCTGTTATAACTGGAGCTGAAAAAGGAAAAACAACAACAACAAACAGATCAATATCATGAGCAGAGCAGAGTCTCAAGCAGTTGTTTTACTTCCTCTTCTTTTTTATATAGACAGTGAAAGTAGATTTCCAAATTCTTTGGTCCTCCTTTGGGAAACAATGGTGGGGGGGAGGGTTATTCCTGTTATTTCATTGATTTGGTGTTTTATGCTTCTATTTCTACCGTAAACAAACTCAGACTCCTACCAACTGAGCAGCTTAGTGCAATTGCAAAATTCTCAATTGGCCACCAACATAGCGTATCCCTATCCCCTTCTTAGGAGAATAGCTGCATTTGAAATTGACTAGGCCCCAAAATGGAAGAAGTATCCATATCAGGGTGAAATGGCAAAAAATGCCATGCTCATCCCATTCACTACCAGTCACTTGTCTTTGTCTCCATGGAAACTGTGCTGAGAGAGAGGAATCCTAACAGATTTTATAATAATAATAATAATAATAATAATAAAGTTGGAAGGGAACTTGGAGGTCATCTAGTCCAACCCCCTGCTCAGGCAGGAAACCCTATACCATTTCAGACAAATGGCTGTCCAGTCTCTTCTTAAAACTTCCCGTGTTGGAGTGTTCACAGCTTCTGGAGGCAGGTTGTTCCACTGATTAATTGTTGTGTCAGGAAATTTCTCCTTAGTTCTAGGTTGCTTCTCTCTTTGGTTAGTTTCCATCCGTTGCTTCTTGTCCTGCCTTCAGGTGCTTTGGAGAATAGCTTGACTCCCTCTTTGTGGCAGCCCCTGAGATATTGGAACACTGCTATCATGTCACTCCTCGTCCTTTTCTTCATTAGACTACACATACCCAATTCCAGCAACCGTTCCCTATATGTTTTAGCCTCCAGTCCCCTGATCATCTTTGTTGCTCTTCTCTGTACTCTTTCTAGAGTCTTGACATCTTTTTTACATCGTGGTGACCAAAACTGGATGCAGTATTCCAGGTGTGGCCTTACCAAGGCATTGTAAAGTGGTATTAGTACTTCACGTGATCTTGATTCTGTTGTTGTTGTTGTTGTTAGCTGCGAAGTCGTGTCCGACCCATCGCGACCCTATGGACAACATTCCTCCAGGCCTTCCTGTCCTCTACCATCTTCTGGAGTCCATTTAAGCTCACGCCTACTGCTTCAGTGACTCCATCCAGCCACCTCATTCTCTGTCGTCCCCTTCTTCTATTGCCCTCGATCTTCCCCAGCATTAGGCTCTTCTCCAGGGAGTCCTTCCTTCTCATTAGGTGGCCAAAGTACTTGAGTTTTAGCTTCAGGATCTGGCCTTCTAAAGAGCAGTCAGGATTGATCTCCTCTAGGACTGACCGGTTTGATCGCCTTGCAGTCCAAGGGACTCGCAGGAGTCTTCTCCAGCACCACAGTTCAAAGGCCTCAATTCTTTGGCGCTCAGCCTTTCTTATGGTCCAACTTTCACTACCATACATTGCAACTGGAAAGACCATAGCCTTGACTATACGCACTTTTGTTGACAGGGTGATGTCTCTGCTTTTTAGTGTGCTGTCTAGATTTGCCATGGCTTTCCTCCCCAGGAGCAAGCGTCTTTTAATTTCTTGGCTACAGTCCCCATCTGCAGTGATCTTGGAGCCCAGGAAAATAAAATCTGTCACTACCTCCATTTCTTCCCCATCTATTTGCCAGGAATTGAGAGGGCCAGATGCCATGATCTTGGTTTTCTTAATGTTAAGTTTCAACCCAAGTTTTGCACTCTCCTTCTTCACCTGCAACAAGAGGCTCTTTAGTTCTTCTTCACTTTCTGCCATTAGAGTGGTATCATCTGCGTATCTTAGATTGTTGATATTTCTTCCGGCAATCTTAATTCCAACTTTTGATTCATCTAGCCCTGCCTTTCTCATGATGTGCTCTGCATATAAGTTAAATAGGCAGGGCGACAGTATACACCCTTGCCGGACTCCTTTCCCAATTTTGAACCAATCAGTGGTTCCGTGTCCAGTTCTCACTGTTGCTTCTTGACCCGCATATAGGTTTCTCAAGAGCCCAATAAGATGGTCTGGTACTCCCATCTCTTTAAGAACTTGCCACAGTTTGTTATGATCCACACAATCAAAGGCTTTAGCATAGTCAATGAAGCAGAAGTAGATGTTTTTCTGGAACTCCCTAGCTTTCTCCATGATCCAGCGTATGTTGGCAATTTGATCTCTAGTGTTTGCTATGACCATCGTATTCTCTTGACAGAATTCTATCAGCCTGTGCCCTGCTTCATTTTGCACTCCAAGGCCAAACTTGCCTGTTATTCCAGTTATCTTTTGGCTTCCTACTTTAGCATTCCAATCCCCCATGATGATAAGAACATCATTTTTTGGTGTTAGTTCTATAAGGTGCTGTAGTGCTTCATAGAACTGGTCAATTTCATCCTCTTCAGCACTGGTGGTTGGGGCATAGACTTGGACTACTGTGATATTGAATGGTTTGCCTTGGATTCGAACTGAGATCATTCTGTCATTTTGAGGATTGTATCCCAGTATTGCTTTTCCTACTCTTTTATTGACTATGAAGGCTACTCCATTTCTTCTGAAGGATTCTTGCCCACAGTAGTATACCTGATGGTCATCTGAATTAAATTCACCCATTCCTGTCCATTTTAGTTCGCTGATACCTAAGATGTCAATGTTCAGTCTTGTCATCTCTTGTTTGACCACGTCCAGTTTTCCTTGATTCATGGATCTTACATTCCAGGTTCCTATGGAGAAAAAATCTTTACAGCATCGGACTTTCCTTTCACCACCAGACACATCCACAGCTGAGCGTCCTTTCGGCTTTGGCCCAGTCGCTTCATTCTTTCTGGCGCTACTAGTACTAGCCCTCTGCTCTTCCCCAGTAGCATATTGGACGCCTTCCAACCTGAGGGGCTCATCTTCCAGTGTCATATCGTTTTGCCTTTTGGTACTGTCCATAGGGTTTTCATGGCAAAGATACTGGAGTGGGTTGCCATTTCCTTCTCCAGTGGATCACGTTTTGTCAGAACTCTCTGCTATGACCTGTCCGTCTTGGGTGGCCCTGCACGGCATAGCTCATAGCTTCATTGAATTACGCAAGCCCCTTCGCCACGACAAGGCAGTAATCCATGAAGGGGGATCTTGATTCTATCCCTCTGTTAATGCAGCCTAGCACTGTGTTGGCTTTTTTGGCAGCTGCAGCACACTGCTGGCTCATATTTAAGTGATTGTCCACTAGGACTCCGAGATCTCTCTCACAGTTACTACTATCGAGCAAGGTACCACCTATACTATACCTGTGCATTTGATTTTTCTTGCCTAAATATAGAACCTTACTTTTTTCACCATTGAATATCATTTTGTTAGATAGCGCCCAATGTTCAAGATCCTTCTGTATCTTAAGCCTATCTTCTGGAGTGTTGGCTATTCCTGCCAGTTTGGCGTCTGCAAATTTGATGAATTCCCCATCTATCCCCTCATCCAAATCATTAATGAAGATGTTGAAAAGCACTGGGGCCAGAACAGAGCCCTGGGCCACCCCACTACACACTTCACATTATACACTTGCTGATGTCATTGGGTGCTATCACTTTTAAGGGTAGGACACCTGTTTCATGAAGAGTAAAATAATTAGGCTTCCTGAAAGCTGGAAAAAAAATCAAAATCAAATGATTTATGTACACAGCCATTGCCATGTGTTAGAAATTTTGAATAAATCAAGACAGAGCTGTAATCCAGGAAATCCTAGCTTCTGGATAGCCAATTATTCAACAGGTCAGGTGGACACAACTCAAAAGGTATTATACAGCTGTTACATCTGAACAGTTTTAACCATCATACGATAATAACAGCAAAGCAAACAGTGGAAAAACAGGAAGGGCTCCAAATGGAAAACTGTATTCCTTTCCCCCTCCAAATTCTGTGATTAAATAGTATAAAAAAGGCCACAGTGGTTCTGGCTATAACACTGAGTGGTCATTGAAACATCACTCAAATAGAGGAAAGATATAATAAGACAGGTGATAGAAGAAGAGAGTTAAACCATAAGTAAAACACACCTCCTCACAAAAAAGAGTGACTGTCAGGTGATCTAGAAAGAATCATGGAATTGAAAGGGATCTTGGAGGTCTTCTACTCCAGTCTTCTTGCACAGGACAGGAATACTCAGACCATCCAAAATAAGTGGATATCCAACATTTGTGGGGCTTTTTTTAAAAAAAAACCCTCTTAGCGATGGAGGATGACTCCCAAAAAGCAGGTTGCTCTGCTGCTTAATAGCTCTCACAGTCAGTAATTTCTCCTTATTTTAAATTTGGATCTCTCGGTGTAAAGCTTTCATCCACCAGCTCTTGTCTTTCCTTTAGGTGCGCTGAAGAATAAATCCACACCCCTTCCCTTTTGTCATCCATGTTTTAGAAGATTGTTGCCATACTCCTATTAGCCTTCTCTTCTTTTGACTAAACTTACCCATTTCTTTTCACTGTTCTTTATGGCTTTAGCTTCCAGTCCCTTCACCATCTTTGTTGCTGTTCTCTTTCCATTACCTCGGCATCTTTTTTGTGTTGTGGTGACCAGAACTGATTACAGTATTTCAGGATGATCTGTCCAACATTTTACCACCAGTAAAATGGTACTATCACTTCCCATGATCTGGTCCCAAGGCCCGTATTCATGCATATCATGTCATTGGCTCTTTTGGCAGTTGCTATTTTGGGCTTAATCTGTAATCTACCAGAATGTAGAGACTTTTCTCTAGCACTAGTGCTGAGCCACGTGCTGCCTGCCTTGTACCTGTGCATCTGATTTTCCCTAGGTAATTTCAGAACCTAGCTTTTTTTTCTTACCATTGAAAAGCATTTTGTTAGCTAGAGCCCATTTTCTAAATTTGTCCTTTTTGTTTACTCCAAGAGTTCTTGATGCAACAAGATTTCATCAGCTGTCCCCCATTTTTATTTCTCTGGCATTGCTTATGGTTGGGCCTTATTATCTCATTTTTCCTAACCCTTCTGAATTATTCTGCTCAGGATTTTCATACATGAAGTTTTTCTTACTTTTCTCCCTCATTTATCAAAATCAACCCTCTTGAAGACTAAAACACTGTTTTGATTGCCTTAGTTCTCCCTGCCTGAAATACACTGAATTATAGATCATGTGTCCTTTCCTTTCCTTTTTTTTGAATGGTATATTAAATGTGGCTGGCAGGCATTTGAGAAGCTAAGCACAATTTTTAAGAACAACCTCCCTCTATGCCTGAAGAGAAAAGTTTTCAGTCAGTGTGTGCTACCTGCTCTAACATATGCCAGTGAAACATGGACACTTATCTCACAATCGATATAAAAGCTACGGGTGGCGCAAAGAGCCATGAAAAGATACCTGCTCGGCATTACAAGACAAGATGGAAGGACCTGCACATAGATTAGAGAACAAAGGAAAGTATACGGTATCATCAAGAGAGGAAAAGAATTGAAATGGAAATGGGCTGGTCACATAGCAAGAAAAGCTGATGGCAGGTGGACCAAGGCAGTTGTAGAATGGATCCCACTTGATAAAAAGCATCCACAAAAGAGACCTGAAACAAGATGGATCCATGACATCAGCAAGTATTGCGGACCCAATTGGCCAAAGAAAGCTCAAGACCATATTGATTGGAAATATGCAGAAGAGGACTTCATCCTGCAGTGGATAGGCAATGGCTAAAATGATGATGATGATAGATCATATGGCCACTCTGCCAAATTTCCTAAAATTATCACTTCTTCAACTAAATAATAATAATAATAATAATAATAATAATAATAATAATAATAATAATTATTATTATTATTATTATTATTATTATTATTATTATTATTATTATTATTATTATTTTATTTGTATACTGCCCTTCTCCCGAAGGACTCAGGGCGGTGAACAGGGCAAACATATAAAAATACAAGGATACAAATATTAAAAAAGATTAAACAAGGTGCCCAGAACTAACAACAATAAGTTAAAATGCACTAAAACAATATTAAAATCCAAACCCATCACCCATCAGGCCAGGCCGACTTGTTAGAACAAGTAGGTCTTCAGATCGCGTCGGAAGGAGCGAAGGTCAGGCGCCATCCGGAGCTCAACCGGCAAACGGTTCCACCTCTACCTCTAGTACAGACATGTCAAACACAAGGCCCGGGGGCCAGATCCGGCCCGCGAAGTGGTTTTATGCGGCCCACGAAGCCATCCTGGAAACAGTGAGGGAACGGCCCCCACTGCCTTGGCCCTGGCCCAGAGACCCTCCTCCTGCCAGAGACCCTCAGATCTGTCCCACTCCTGCCCAGGCCCCCATAGGCACCCTTGATGCGAACAATGTAGAGCTGGCCATGCCCACCCAGTAGGCCATACGCACTTTAACCACACCCACCCAGTAGGCCACACCCACCCAGGCCACACCCACCCAGCCCCGTGAGGGCAACCGCAATGCTGTTGCGGCCCTCAATGAAATTGAGTTTGACACCCCTGCTCTAGTAGAATGCATTAGACCCAATATGGCTGAACCTTGAGTTCCCTCCTTCACCTTATGGATAATAAAAGTGTCTGCAAGGCACATAAAGAACCTGATAGAGCAGTTATTGCAATGTTTGATTCCTAATTAATGTGGGATAGCTGAAATTCCCTCATTTCCACAGCAATGTGTTTCCTGGACTCCTCATAAATCTGAATGGTAAGTATTTCAGTTGTATTTTCTGCTTGGATGGCACACACACAACATTGCCATTATTGTTCTTTTTTTCTTTTAATATGTACCAGATGCTTTGGACACTTTTCACCCTTTGTGTAACAATTAAATGCAGGAATATTATTAAGAATTTGAAGAGTTCTTGGATTTGGGACAAAATTAATCTTATCAGCTTCTGCTAGCTGTTTGTTCCCAGATGCTCAAATCTTGTCCTCCCAGTGAGCTAAGCAGATATAGGAGCTGCCTTGTGTTGAATATATTCCTTGGGACTAATTTTAAAGTATATTAAATTCCTTGTGTTTTCCAGATGGAATCCATACACTCACCTGTGCTCTGATGCTGCTAAACACTGATCTCCATGGCCATGTAAGTATGGCTAATAAAGAGACTAACTTTGATTCTCCCCTGAGATTCCCCCTTTGACTCTTCTTTTATGGTAAATATGAGGCTACCTGGGAATACTAGAATAATTTGGAAATGAATATTGTAAAACAAATGGTAGAGGGGAGTGACTTAAACATTTCAATTAAATCTGGTTTCATGCTCCAGGTAGAGCAAAAGACACTGCCAAACGTAGCCTTTTTAAAAATGTATTTTTGATCTTAGCTAGAATAGAAATTAAATTATTTTCAAAATATTTGGTAACATAAAACTCTCTAGTTTCTATTCTTCACCTAGCATAGGAATTAGCAATGTGTTTTACCTCAATATGAAGAAATTTTCAAGTTAACCACTGGATTTAATATGTTCAAGTGAAGGATTAGCCACTGTTGATTTGCTTCTTTAGCTCATCAACCCTTGAGAAAATCCTGAACCATCTTGACATATGAAGCTACCTGGAATGTCTGCATGCTTTCATTAAGGTTATAATGAAATACAGGCTTGAGGTTTGAACAACAACCCATTTTTCATTCCCTGCTTTACTTATGATACTTAATGAATTTGTGACTCCAAATTAACCTAATAAAATATTGCCCTACTGAGAAGAGACTGAGATATAATAATCTTTCAGAATACAACGTCAAAATGTGTAACAATTTGGGGGAGAGGTCTGATGTTATCCTACCACAATTGATATAACTACAGATCTAGAACTTAACATATAAAAAACCCAGAACTTCATATATTGTAAATAATTCAAGTTATTTATTTATTATTGTAAATAATTCCATTTGTGTTAAATCTAATAATGACTCTGTCAGACCTACCCCAGTCTGATCCCTTAGGCAAGAAAAACCCTTGACTCCATTTGTTTGAAGTGAAAGTACTTTTACTAAGAGATGCTGGTTGTACTAAAGTCAGGCGGAATTTGAGTGTCCTGCACAACAAAATCAAACTATGTCTTTCAATCCCATCCCTCTCCCCCAACCAGTCCAATCCCAGCCTATGTGATGGTGCTTGGATGTTTTGGGATTGCTGAGGTGTTTGGGCTGGTAACTTTCGATACTCAGGGCAAGCAGCCTTGAAGATGCCTTGGCACGAATCAATCCTGCAGCGATCTGCTTTTCTTCAGCTGTTATCCCACCTCCCAAATTCCCACAAAAAATGCATACAGGTTTATTGCTGCCCATTTGTCCCCTCCCCCATGCCTCCCCTCTCAGTCCTTTGATGGCAGAACACCAGTGTGATGCCAAGCCAATGATGGTGGACCTGACAGATGGGGCTGCACTGTGAAAGGGAGATGGTGGCAGCTCTGATCTCCTCCTACCGGCCACCCCCCCTCCAGCCCCCTTGGCACCCCTTCTACACAATCCTATGTGACCGCAGTGTGGATGAGAGGCTCAGCCGGTGGGGGAGTCTTTCCTCCATGGAGGCGTCCCGGCCCTCCTGCCCCCATAGCCAGACCCCCTTTACTTCCCCCAGCCAGGACCTGCTGACCCCCACCCTCCTGCACCCACCCCAGTCTGAGACTCCTGCAGCCCCCCCCCCAAGCTGGGACCTCCAGCAGTTCTGAAACTGAGAGCTCCTACCCACCCCTGCTGGGACCTCCTGCCCCCACCCTAGCCTACCCTCCAAGCAGCCCACCCCGACCAAGGTGGAGGGAAGGCGAGGCAGAGAACCAATTGTTAAATTATTTGAAAACCACCACTGTGTATATGTGAAATTATTCATGGAACATTTTGGTTTTGCATTAGTATAGGAATAGGTAAAATCCAGTTCCCAAGATAGTATCACTGAAATTTGATGACAAGATAGTTGGAATTTAATAAAATGACTCTGGTCCATGCGGGGAGAAAGCTACTTTAAGCGTGGTAATAAAAGTGAGCTGCTTCTTGGAGGCTTCTCATTCTCATCCTTACCCTTGAATCTGCAAAGGGCAGGCAGGCATGCTGACAGGGATACTCCGATGATACTCACTCTTATTCCTGATTTTTTTTGTAACATTCAGTTTGTTAAATTGGTATATTAAAAAAGGAGAACTTAAATTATGTGCCTTTGTTAGATGAGGGCTGAAATTTGTTGAGTACACTGAAAAACAGTTACTTTAATTAAAAAAAAACATTCCACACTTAAAAATATAAACCAGTGGCCTTGTAGATCAGTGGCATTAAATCTCCTAATTTGCATCTCTTTCTCTTATATATGTGGCATAATTTTTTACAGCTCAATCAATCAAATTTAAAGCTTCGCTTCATTAAAACTCTTTACAAGAATACAGTCCTCCCATCCATTTTGCTTTCAGTAATCAAGTTTTTTTTAAAAAAACGTATGACCATTAAAATAGTGCAAGATAAGTAATTGTAATATAGCACATTTATATAATAAAAACAATGCAAATGTAATCCCAGCTCCTTTTTGGAGATCTGTTGGCCCCTACAGGTCATTTCTTCATTTGGAAAGAGTCCACGTTTGTAAGAATCAGTTTTGAAGCACCTCCTTGCATTTCAAATGTGGTCCTTTGCTGTGAATATGACCTACTTAAAATGTACATTTCTGCCTGGATTTCCATCTTTTCTTATTGGCTTAAGTTTTCCTTTTTTTCCCCAGACGACTTGGTCCCTTTCAATCTTCCTGCTGCCTCTTTGCCCAGATCTTTGGTTAAAGTGGTTGATGGAAATTCTGACTATTGTGGATCTGTCCTTATTGTTGCCCACTTTTGCCATTTTTTGTTCTTTACTATTGCATTGTTTTATTGTTATTTTTCTCTGTTTCTGCTTAGTGAACCACATGGAATCAAAGGTAGTTGGGCAGTATATAATTTTAATAATAAATACATTTAAATAAATAAAGGTTTTCTCTGATATTTGTCCAAGTCTCTGCCACCTTCCTCATTTTATAGAAATAAATATGATGAAATATGTGAGATATTTTGGCTCAGAACAACCAATTTCATTCAGTAGTGGAGCTGTGTGCGCTTGCTCACCACTCACATGGAACTATCCCCTCTCCCCCCCACCAGTCCGCAAAGCCAGAAAGGTTGAAGAACTCTGCCCTATACCATTCCAGACAAATGGCTGCCCAATCTCTTAAAATCCCCCAGTGTTGAATTCAATTGAACTTTATTTGGCCATGTGTGATTTGACACACAAGGAATTTGTCTCCGGTACAGAAGCACTCGGTGAACATGCAAACCAACAGATTCTTCATCATCATCATCATCATCATCATCATCACCATCATCATCATCACCAATAAAAGGGGGGAGTAAAGAATAATAAATAATAATACAACAGCCATACCATATGGGTAAAAATATATAGACATTAGACAGATGGAGCACCCACAACTTCTGGAGGCAAGCCATTCCACCAGTTAATTGTTCTCATTGTCAGGAAATTTCTACTTAATTCTAGGTTGGTTCTCTCCTTGATTAGCTTCCATCCATTGCTTCTGTCAGGCCTATCTGAGCTTGAACATTTAGGAAAGAAAGACCCTTGATTCCATTTGTATTGAAAGGTGTACTTTTACTAAAGCCAAGTGGTTACAGCATAAGGAAAGCCAGATCTGAATATCCCCACATAAACCCAGTGCATTTCCCTTCTCCCATTCACAATTGTCCAATGGTATTCAAACTAGGTGTTTTAGTAATAGTCCTAAGCTTTAGGGCCTCTGTGGTGGGTGTTCACATTCTGTTCTCATGCTTGTGTCTGGATCTGCCAAGCTGTTCTGGGCTGGCACTTCTGGTCCCTGTCATCCCCCCTCCCTCTATCCCTTTATCCTACCGCCTTTTATGACAGGATGCCATCAAAGTGAAGCAGGACTAAAGCAATGCGATGACAGACCTGACCTTCTGACCCCTTGAAAAAGTGGTTTATTCCTGAAACAGAAAACAAACAAACAACAGAAATGGTTAGAGTTTACAACGGTTTCAGTGGGATTTGTCAGGATATTTATTGTGAAATTTGCAGAGGAGTCTTGGGGCTCAAACGTGTTGAGCATCAACCCATTCAGTTTCAGAAGGGGGAAATCCTTCCATGATAACAAGCATTGTACTTTTCCTCTATGTTTATGTGAATCTAAGATCTTTTTGACTTCAAAATGTTGTTCTCCCTCAGTAAGGACAGGGGTTGGAGGTGGTTTCTTTGCTAGGTGTAAGTGGGAAGTAATTGCCAGTTTCAATAGGCTGCAGTGGAAAACTAGGTGAATGCATCTGAGGGTTTTTGGTAATTCCAATTGCACTGTCACAGGGTTGATAATTTTAATTATAGGGAAAGGTCCAATGTATTTTGTCCAAATTTCTTTGAGGGTTATCTTGATTGGAGGTATTTGGTAAATAAGTAGACTTTGTCTCCAGCGTTAAAGTCTTTTGGTTTGGGTCATTTGTTATTAGCTTATTTTTTGTATGTTTCACGTGTCTCTTCCAGTGCTTTGCAAACTACTGGCAAGATGCTTTGTAGTTTATCGATCCAGTCTGTTAATGATATATTTTGGGGATTGATTTGCTGCAGTTCTGGTATGACCATGAAGTCTTGACCTGGTGTAAAGAACAGTGTAAAACCAATGCTGCTGTGGACTGTGTTGTATGCTACCTCCATGAATGGAAGGTTGTCAGCCCAACTGTCTTGTTGGTAGTTAACGTAGCACCTTGCTCCAGGATGCCATTTGTGCATTCATAGCCTCCATTCGTCTGGAGATAATGGGAGGAACTAAATCCTTGCATGGTGCCCAGCATCCTTAGGAATTCTTGCCAAAATTGAGAGGTGAATTGAACTCTGCAATCTGAGATGATCCTCTGTGGGGTACTATGGAATCTATATACAGGTTGCACAAAGAGCTTGGCCAGCGTGCGTGCAAAGGGGATTTGGGGACATAGTATGAAGTGCATCTGTTTCTAAAACAGGTTAATTACCACCCAGAACACCATGTTTCCTGTCCATTTAAGAGGCTGGCTCAGCTTGGGTTTTCCCTCTCTCTTAGTCTTAGAAGGTTAGTGATAGGTAGTGCAAATGATGGGATGAATTTTAACAAACTCAGAGAAAGCCTAAGAAAGATTCCATGGATAAAAATCCTAAAATGAAAAACAACTCAAGAAGCATGGGAAACTCTGAAAAATATGATCATAAGAGCCTAATCCAGTACAATACCACTTAAGAGGAAAAGCAAGAAATCCAAGAAGAAACCAGTATGGTTGCACAAAGATCTCTCTGATAGAGGGAAAGACGAAAAGGACAAGTACAAAAAATGGAAAGTGGGACACATAACGAAGGCAGAACATCAGCAGATAGCCCAAATCTGCAAAGATGAAGTCAGGAAAGCAAAGGCTCAGATTGAACAAAGACTTGCAACAAAAGTGAAAGATAATTTTTTAAAAAGTTTCTTTCAGCATATAAATAACAAGAACAAGTTCAAGGAAACAGTCAATCCATTAAAGAGAGAAGATGACAAGGAAATAATAGGCAGCAGAGATAAAGCAGAACTGCTTAATTCATTCTTTGCATCACTCCGCGTGCAAAAAACAACCTATAACCCAACCTACCAAACCCCTAACCGTTAAAGACAGACTAGAAATAAAAATTAAAATAAGCAAGAAAATGGTTGGAGAACACCTATCTAATCTTGATAAATATAAATCACTGGGATCTGGCAGATTACATCCCAGAGTTTTGAAGGAGCTGGCAGATATTATCTCAGACTCATTGTACCATACCTTTCAAAAATCCTGGAGCACTGGGAGAACTACTAGAGCATTGGAAAAGAGCTGATGTAGTTTCCATCTTCAAAAAAGGAAAAAGTAAACAGACCCAGGAAACTGCAGACCAATCAGCCTAACATCAATACCTGGGAAGATACTGGAAAAAATAATCAAAAAATAGATCTGCCAACATGTAGAAGCAAATAAAGTTATAACTAATAGCCAGAATGAGTTTGTTAAAAACAGATCATGCCGAACCAATTTTATTTCATTGTTTGACAAAGTGACTAAATTAGTAGACCAGTGAAATTCTGTGGACATGCTATACTTAGACTTCAGCAAAGTAGGCCATAATCTACTTCTAAGCTAGAAAAATGTGGGATAGACAGCATCACCACCAGATGGATTTGGACTACAAACCATATTCAATGAATAGTCCTTAATGGCACTACATCTACATAGAGGGAAGTAAGCAGTGGGGTATCACAAGGTTCTGTCTTGGGCCCAGGACTCTTCAATCACTTCATAAATGACTTAGATGAGGGAATAGAAGGAAAATTCATCAAATTTACGGATGATACTAAGCCGGCAAAAATAGCCAACAGCCCAGAAGACAAGCTGAGAATCCAAAAAGATCTAGACAGACTTGAACAATGGGCCCTATCCAACAAAATGAAATTTAATGTGGAGAAAAGCAAGGTTCTACACTTAGGCAGGAAAAACTAAAGGCACAAGTACAGATTAAGTGAAACCTGGCTCAAAAACAGTAACTGTGAGAGGGACGATCATGTAAATATGAGCCAGTAGTGTGCAGTACAAAAAACCTAATACAATCCTGGGTTGTATAAACAGAGGCATAGAATCAAAATCACATGAAGTATTAGTACCGCTTTATAAAGCTTTGGTAAGGCTACACCTGGAATACTGCATCCAGTTTTGGTCACCACATTACAAAAAAGATGTTGAGATTTTGGAAAAAGTGTAAAGAAGAGCAACTAAGATGATTAAAGACCTGGAGAGTAAAACTTACGAAGAACGATTGAAGGATTTGGGTTTGGCTAGTCTGTTGAAAAAAGGACTAGGCGGGGACATGATAGCAGTATTCCAGTATTTAAGGGGCCGCCACAAAGAGGAGGGGGTCAACTTATTTTCCAAAGTACCAGAGGGCAGGACAAGAAACAATGGATGGAAACTACTCAAAGAGAGAAGCAATCTAGAATTAAGGAGAAACTTCCTAACAGTGAGGACAATTGACCAGCGGAACAGCTTGCAGTGAAAAATTGTGGGTGCTTCTTCACTGGAGATTTTAAAGAAGAGATTGGACAGTAAGTTGTCTGAAATGTTATAGGGTCCCCTGCTTGAGCAGGGGATTGGCTAGAAGACCTCCAAGGTCCCTTCCAGCTCTATTCTGATTGAAGAATTGCCAATAGAAATTGGCAAATCCCAGGAAGCTTTGGAGCTTACAGGTATGTGAGGTTCCGATTCCAGTACTGCACTCACCTTTTGGGGGTCCATCTTTACCCTCTTATGGGAAATGGAGTAGCCCAAATAATCATTTTTTTTTGTGGAACTCACACTGGGAGAGTTTTGTGTATAGCTTGGTGCCACAGTTTTCTCAGTTCTGCTCTAATCAATTTCACATGCTCTGTCATAGTCTCAGTGTAAATCAAAATATCACCAGGTAAACTAGGACTCCTTTACTGTATATAAATATTCACGTAGGACTTTGTCAATGAATTGCATGAAAACTGCAGGTGCTCCTTGCAGCCCAAAGGGCAGCACGTGGAACTGAAAACATCCTAAAGGGCAGTTGAAGGCTGTTTTCCACTTATCTCCTTCTTTAATATGCAGCCAATAATACACCTCTCTTAGATCTAATTTGGTGAAGATTTTCTCCTTGGCTAGATGGGCAAGCAAGTCTTTCAGCAGCAGCAGGGGTTAGACATTTTCAACGCAAATAGCATTTAGCCCACAGTAATCCATCCTTTTCCTCCTGAAATATGGTGCTGCCATATGTGACTTAGCTGGCTGAATAAAACCCCATGCTGTTGTGATTCAGCGTCAGCCTGTGGTTGGCAGTTGGGTCGGATGATTCTGAAGAGGAGGAGGAGGAGGGGTTTGGAGAGCCTTTGGTGTCAGAGGGAGGTTCTGATGCACTGCAGGACTCTCAGCCTGGCCCCTCCCATCTTGTTCAGACTCAATCGTGTGAGCATGAGGGATTGGGAGAAGACGATCCACAGCTGGCTCTGTTCAGGGACGCTAGGAGCAGGAGGCAATCTAGCAGAGCAGAACAGAGGAAGGCAATGAGGCAACTCGGGAGAAGGCAATGAGAAGCCACGCCTTGGGACTGCTGATAAAAGGGAAAGGTATGGGAGGTGCTGGTTGCTGAAGGCAACCGTTTGAAGATCTTCTGCTAGAGTCCTGGTCTGTTATTCCTGTTTAACTTTTATTTGAACTTTTGGTTTAAGTCTTGTTTGAACTTTTCATTTCACTTTTTTTTTTAACTCTTTGGAAATAAATTTGGTTGGGTTTTTTCCAGCCTGTTGATTATAAAAAGGGGTTGTCCCTGACATTCAAACAGGGCCAGTCATAGGATGGAACAGAACACAGGCCAGGTTCTTCTCTATAAAGGATTATCTCTATGGAGCAGTTTGTGGGATGGTGGGAAAGAAGTACGTCTGAGTCCTTCTCACTGAAAACTTCTTGCAAGTCCCAGTACTTTGGGGATTTGAGGATCCACCTCTGTTCACGCGCCACTGCATCACTTTCTCCTTTCACTTTCCTAATGGATGACATATGGCGTTGCAAGGCTGATTTCTCTCTTAGCCCTCCCTCAACTGTTCTCCGATGGTTTTTTAACATTCACCTCCTCCAATTTACAGAGGTGTTCCAGTTGCCAAGCCCAGTACTATAGGTCTATCATGTCTGGTGCTATGATCAAGTTGATGGTTTCTTCGTGGGGCCCTATTTTCATCTCTACCAGCTCTACGATGAACGTTGCGGAGGGGGGCTACTACTGAGCCATCTAGCTGGCAGAATGCCACAGGACCTTTAGTTCCCCGAGCCGCATCCCCGGTTTCCCCACTGTGCTAGGCCTGACCAGATACCTGGTGTAGCCCAAGTCCAGTAATGCAATCAGATTTTCCATGTGCCCCAAAGAAGGTACCACTAGTTCTATTGGTATTGTCATGAGGATCACAGGCGACTTACCAGGGGGTCATCATCTGTCCCATTGTCACTCTCTGCCACAGAGTTGGGGTGTTTGGCTGAAGTTCCCTCACCATTGCTGGGTGGTGGGGTGAACTCAACAACCTCCACTCATTTAAAATC
Source organism: Vipera ursinii (assembly GCF_947247035.1). Lineage (NCBI taxonomy): Eukaryota > Metazoa > Chordata > Lepidosauria > Squamata > Viperidae > Vipera > Vipera ursinii. Next base: position 120,129,341 of record NC_139516.1, on the reverse strand, counting down.
TGTCTCTTGAGATTTTCTGGAGCCTTTGCCTCCTCTTTGCGTGGGACTAGGTGCCAGTTGGGGTACTTGGCAGTCAGCTGCTCTATTACCCTCCTTGCTGCAGCAAAAACAGCTGGTGGGTCAGCCTGGATCCCACTTCCCTGGTTTTGGGGCTTCCTTTTCTGTAGGGAAGGATCATCTCCACTCTCAGTTTGCACAGCCATGGTATCTACCCAGATCAATCTCCACCTCATCAGCCAGGACGAACCAACTTTGGAGAGTTCATGATACACCTCTGGAGAGACAGGTGTAAAATATCTCGTTGCTCAGGCTGTTCTGGAAGCACTCAATCAGCATAGCTTGGGGCCAGTTGGCTAGCCTACAAGCCAGGTTCCGAAACTCTTGAATTTAGGCAGCCACAGGTCATCTGCCTTGCCTTATAATTTTGATCTTTATTCTGGCCTTTCAGTTGGCTAGGGGGTCTTCAAACCATTTCCTCATGTCAAAGTTACATAGTTCCATCACATGATCATTGTAGAGGGTCACCATCCACTCTGCTGTTTTGCCTTCCAAAGCCATAGTTACATTCCTCATTCTACTCTACTTCAGCAGGTCGACCCCATGTTTCTGCATGTAATTACACACTTGGATCAGGAAGAACACCAGTTGCTTTTGTTCACTAGGGATGGTGGTCGATGCTCCCTTCTCCATGGAGGGGTGGCTCATGTCCTTTTACAATTCTCCAATTGTATTCAAACTAGGTGTTTTGGTAACAGTCATAAAGTTTGGCATCTCTTTGGTGGGTGTTCGCAGTCCATTCTCACGCCTGTGTTCTTGGATATGCCAGGGTCTCTTCCAGGCTGGCACCTCTGGTCCCTGTAATCCTGTCATCCCCTTCCCATATATCCCCTTACTTCTCCCTCTCCCCTTTTATGGCAGGATGCCATCGAAGTGAAGCAGGGCTGAAGCAATGCAATGGCAGACCTGACAGTTTCTTCTTCTGCCTTCTAGTGCTTTGGAGAATAGGTTGACTCCTTTTCTTTATGGCAGTCCTTTATATTAACCTGCCACCTTCTGCTTCTGAATGCTCCTCCCAAGGGAACTTGGGTGAGGTGTTACAGGAGATTTCCTTTCCTCAGAACTAAGCTTTTAAATTGCAAAACAAAAAACCAGTTAACCAGGTTTACCAGACCAAAATGATTTTGGAGTGCAACCCCAAGATTGGAGAGAAGAATAGAATAGAATAGAATAGAATAGAATAGAATAGAATAGAATAGAATAGAATAGAATAGAATAGAATAGAATAGAATAGAATAGGAATTTTTGTCACTTTAAATCTACACTAATCATCATATATTAAAATGAAATTTTGTTGCATTCAGCTCTCATATATGTGGATATATATGCATATATCCACATACACACACGTATATGACACAGAGAAACATCCCAGTCTAGTTTAAGTGTATACATATACATGGCAGGGGAAAAAAAATCCTGCGAATTTACAAGACAGATGGCATAAGGAACAAAGCTGTTTCAGAATCTAGTAGTTCTGCTATAAATACTTCAAAACCTTCTCCCAGAGGGGAGCAACAGAAACAGACTGAAGTGGGTGTGTGGGTTCTCTAACAATGCTTTGAGTTCTAAACACATAGTGCTTATAAGCAGTGTCCTGAATAACAGGATGCGAGTTTCCTATAATCTTCTCAGCTGTCCTTACCACTCTCTGTATGGACCTTCTATCTCAGGCTCTGCTACCACCAAACCAAACAGTGAAGCAGTTTGTTAAAATGCTCTTCATTGTGCCTCTGTAAAAAGTGGTCAGGACGGAAGGAGAAAGATGTGCTCTCCTCATCCGATGCAGGAAATGGAAAATGGTTTACACACTTCACTAAAGATAATGTATGAAGAGACCAAGTCAGATTGTTAGTTATCTGCTCCCCCAGGTACTTAATACTATTGACCACCTCCACAGCTGCAGCCTTGATACAAAGCATTTTAGGTTTCCTAATTATCCCAAAGTACTCTAACTACTACTCTGTGAATAAGTTAAAATATTTGACAGGAGAGTATGATCTGCATACTACATTAACCTACAGTTTATTTATTTACTTATTTATCAGTCAAAAAGACCTCCCATTTCACTCACAGAGCAACTCTGGGCAGTGTACAATTTAAAATAAAAGCCTGTAAATATGTTTCAATAGAAGGCAGTTACAACAGGAATAAAGTTTAATGGGAGGAGCGGGAAGGTTCTTTAGGACACTAGCCAACCCCCAAAGTTGATTGTTTGTCTAAGAGCCCCAAGCAAGTCAGGAAAACCAGGTCTTTAAACTCTTCAAAAGACCAGGCAAGTAAGGCCTTACTTACTTCAGAGTCTGATAGAAATGGAGGATTTCCTCTTTTCTCCCCAGGCTTTTTTCTATATTTTATATGTATGCCAAATGTACCTTACTAAGTTCAATTCTCCCAGGATTTGGGGCATTTGGGTTTTTGTTTTCAAGCACCATCCAGAAATCTGCTACTAAATTCTCTGCTTCTCTGAGGACCTTCAAACAATACCTGCATCATTCCCATAAATTCCTGAATCTCGACTCCCTGCCTGTCAGACCTGCCCCAATCTGATCCCTGAGGAAAGAAAGACCCTCGACTCCATTTTGTTAAAGCACCAAGGGTTCTTTTACTATAGGTGTTGGCTGCAGTAAAGTCAGGCTAGCTCTGAGTTTCCTGCACTCAAAAGATACAGAAAGCTTTCCCCTCGTCCCAGCCCTGCCCCCATGACTAGTGCAATTTTCAGCCAATTGGAACTCACCGAGGTGTTTTGAGAATGCTGAGATGCTTTGCAGAAGTCCACATACTTTCTCAGGATGCTTGGCCTTGGAGGCTGGTATAAACTGGTTCTGAGCTGCTGTGGCCCGTATCGCCTGTCATTCCTCCCTCCCTATTTCCCATCATGTACACACAGAGCTTTATTGCCCATCCATCCTCTTCCCCTCCCCTCTAGCCCTTGATGGCAGGATGCTCGTGAGGTGCCAAGCCAAACCTGGCAGACCTGACACTGCCTTTCTTTGGGAAAGAATAATGACTTTAAACCTATAGAATACCTAAGATTGCCAGCTCACCAAACAGGCTTTTCACTCTGTTACCCAAGGGAATAAATAGTGTTGTTTCCATATTGGGCATCAAAAAATAACTGTGGATGATCTGAGACCACTCTCACAGAAAAACCTTAGTTGTGAACAGAAATTCTAGTTTGAGCTAAAATTACTCAAACACAAAATAGATTTAGCATGCCATGTTCTATTTGTGAGAACTAGGCATAAGTTACCACAGACAACATCTCACAACTTTTCTACCTGGAGGAGATTTGGCAGAGAACTTTTGAGGTCCCAGATTTAAGTTCCTTTGTAAGTGAGATGGTTGTGGAGATATGATGAAGGTGTAAGTTTGGAAGGCTTCTCTGAATTGTAGCCATTCAGTAGTACATGTTGACATTAATTTCTTTTTGTTTATTTGTTTTTTTTCTCTTTTCTTTGTCTCCTGCTCCTGGATCTTCTACTTTTACTGTATTGTTTAACCTTTCTCAGGTGGTAAGTTCAGTCACTAGAACATTTTTTATAAATAAATTTGTTTATTATTAAAGTGTACTTTTTAAAAAAGGAAATGTATGCAACATATAATTTTTCTCAACTTTGCTCTTTAAACTCATTTCGACTTATTGAAATTACTAATACTTACAAGAGTTATAAGCCACTGATATTATATGAACCAATAATTCCTATATTCAGATTAGAAACAAATAATTGAGTTTAGCAATATCAACAATAAGAACAGAACCAATTAACAGGAAAAATGATAAACATGTACAAAACTTTTTAAAATAGGAATATCACACACAATGAACCAAACATTAAAATACGCTCCTTCCCCAGAGGGAGCAATTATAACATTCCAGTTTTTGTGGCATGAGTGTATGCTGTAATCAAATTTTAAGGCAGGAGGATGGGGCTATTCTGATGTGAATGAGTGTCATTTCTCAAAATATATGCTTCTGAGGTGTCTGCAGATATTCATTTATTAAAGAAAGGACCATGAACCAGGATGTTACTTCTTTATTAGTGCAACCCCATCCAGAACTAAAATCCACCCCCAGCCATTCAGTCTTACCAGGTTCAGCCAAAAGTCTGTTAACCCCAACCAGACCCACACAGCCTCCAGGTACCACAAGATTGCAGCAACATCAGTTGGATCACCTGGGATGGAAATCTAAGCTTGAACATCAGCAGCAGCATATTGATGGTACCTCATCCCACACTGGCAGATGATTCTTACCCAGTGGCTTCATGTAGATATACGTTCTTGAGAATTTAGACTGAATCCTGTCCAGAAGGGGAAAGGAATAAAATGGTCACAATGCCTTAGCCCAGACATGTCAAACTCGCGATGTCAAGTGACGTCGCACGATGTATCAGAACTTTTTCCCATTGCCGGCAATGGGATGGGCGCGGTTTCTCTGTGACTCCTAAAATATCCTGTCCCCCACCCCCACCCCGGCCAAATGAAAGTGATGTTCCTACTATTGATTTTTGTACCTAATTTTGATGTGCTCTGTGTGGTAGAGCTGTGAGAAACTAAATATTTTAACATGATCTATTGTTATTTAATTGCCAGGTATGCATTCCAGATTACTTTGCAAAAAATTAACATCTTGCTTTTAATATAATTGATCTGCACCATGAAGAGCTTTAAAGGGGGCAACCAGTACTTTACTGGTACTATACTGGTAAACAGTGCAGCTCTTGAAATAGAAGTGCCACATGTGAGTATGGCATGTCCATTACTACTCAGATATATTTGGGACCAGCTGTGGTTTCCAAAAGCTTTTCAAGGATATTCCCTTGTTGAGCAGATTGCTGTAATTCAACCTGGTGATAACTAAAAAGGAGCATCTATGAGTAAAATCCCTTGTTCCTGCAAGGCTCATAATTGGCACCCAGGATCCTTTTTTGCCTTAGCTGCTGTCTACTCATCAGGCAGGAAATATTAGTCCAGAATCCCCAAGGTACAAACCAGTTCTGCAGAGGGGAGGCATCCCTGTCCTGAACTAAAGATGGTATCTCCCTGTAGTTAGATGGCTTTCCAACCCAGAGCCACTTTGTCTTACCTTAATCTGTCCCTCTCCTAGGCCTGAGCACCCTCCATTTAGACAGGAAAAACCAAAGGTTTAAGTACAGATTAGGCGAGACCTGGCTCAAAAACAGCAACTGTGAGAGAGACTTTGGAGTCCTAGTGAACGATCACTTGACTATGAGCCAGCAGTGTGCAGCAGCCACCAAAAAAGCTAATACAATCCTGGGTTGCATAAACAGAGGCATGGAATCAAGATCACGTGAAGTATTAGTACCGCTTTATAAAACCCTAGTAAGACCACACTTGGAATACTGCAACCAATTTTGGTCACCATACTACAAAAAAGATGTTGAGACCTTGGAAAAAGTTCAGAGAAGAGAAACTAAAATGATCAAAGGCCTGGAGACTAAAACATGAAGAGAGGCTGCTGGACTTGGGTTTGGCTAGTGTAAAGAAAAGAAATAGGGTCGGCATGATAGCAGTATTCCAGTATTTGAGGGGCTGCCACAAAGAAGGGGTCACGTTTTTCACCAGAGCACCAGAAGGCAGGACAAGAAACAATGGTTGGAAACTGATGAAAGAGAGAAGCAACCTGGAATTAAGGAGAAACTTCCTGACAGTGAGGACAATTAACCAGTAGAACGGCTTGCCTTCAGAAATCGTGGGTGCTCCATCACTGGAGGTTTTTAAGAAGAGACCAGACAGTCACTTGTATGAAAGGTTACAGGTTCTCCTGCTCGAGCAGAGGGCTGGACTAGAAGACCTCCAAGGTCCCTTCCAGCTCTCTTCTATTCTCCTATTCTCCTTATACAACCTACTGTCATTTTCCAAAATTCTGATTAGAATATGTAAAGAATGCACTATAAATGTATAACAACCCCCCCTATATTGTAGGTCTCTTGTGTGTTATTAATCCAGTGTCAGCAGATACTAGTGAAAAGAATATTGGCCGCTTTCTGTCAGGCCTGATTCTGGCTTGCCCCCCTCTCCCCCAAATGTTGTTTTGTGTTTGATTCAGCTTTTGTTATGTTTTTTTTTCTTTTGACATTTTGTACATTTAATTCACTAATCTCATGCAAATGGAGCTGTACAGATGGTGCTTCCTCTATCACAGAGCAAAGCTGTTGTGATTCAGGGTCAGCCTGTGGGTTTGGCAGTTGGGTCGGACGACTCAGAGGAGGAGGAGAGGGGTGTTGAAGAGCTTGCTGATGATGGCTTTGAGGCTCAGCAGAGCCCTCAGCCAGGCCCCTCCCACCTGGTGGAGACCCAGCTGTGTGAGCCTGACAGCGTGGATGAAGATGACCCACAGCTGGCCTTGTTCAAGGACGCCCGACGCAGGAGGCAGTCAATCAGGAGTAAACAGAGGAAGGCAATGGGGCACCTCAGAAGGAGGCAGAGAGAGGCCACGCCCTGAGCTGTATTTAAGGGGAATGTGTGGGAGGGCTGGTTTGCTGAAGGCAACCGCTTGGATAGTTCCTGTTTCTTATCTCCTGTTTCATGGTTGGTGTCTGTTTTATGTTAATAAATTTGGCAGGCTTTATTCCAGCCTCTTGCCGTTTGTAAAGGGGTTGTCCCTGCCTTTTCTGCAGGGCCGGTAGCAGGCTGGTACAGAACAAAAGCAATTTCAGCGGAATGACCTTCTGCGGTTGCCCAGTCCTCAGTGTGTGCAGTAATGGAATTTCTTCCTGACCAATTACTTTAAGAAATAGAATTCAAGGGGAACTCCAGGGGTTGAAGTGATGCATCTGGCATACATTCTCTAGGAGGCCTCTTTATCCAGTGGATGCGCTTGTTGCCTGCCTGCTTGGTTGAGTCCCTCAGCCCAGGACCGATCTGGCAGACTAAGGCTCTTTAAGCATATAGATATGTATATGCTTATAGAATTTTGATTGCTATGGCCACCCAGTCATATCTGATTTTGAACTGCTTGCAAGAGTTTAAATATATAAATTTTTTAAAAAGTATAGCAATAATTAAGGTAGGGAAGTGGGGACTGTTATAGGAAGACTCATAATAATTAATCATAATCAAAATATGCTAATGGAGCCGCACCATGTTCTGGGCCTTTAGAAACAACCAGGTCTTTTAAGACTCTCCTTGGGGTTCTGTAGATCTCAGGGTAGAAAACTGCATTTTTATTTGACTACAGGGCATGGAAGTGTAGACATTATTTTGTTGTATATTTTGAGCCTAAAACTGAATGTTTTGCGCTATACATACTTCTACAACAGAAAGGAGAATGAAGTGTTACATCTTGCATTACATGGATTATCTTACCCATTCCTGGGGTATTGAAACTTGAGTGGAAATCGGATGCACCTAATAAGGTCACCCAAATGAAGATTTGTATATTGGAGAAATCTAAAAGAAATATACCCTAAGCCAAAAGAGAAAGTGATGTGGTTCTGCAGATCTACCATATGCTTGGGTTCCTGCTTGAAAACAATTGAGTATACAGTATCTTGCATCAAGTGGAAACTGCTAGCAGACTTTGGAGAAGAAGATCAGTGCAGCTGTGCATGGCCGCGTTTCAAATGAGAAGGAGTAAAGATTTATTACAATGAGAAGAGACAAGTCTCTGTAAGGAAGGATCAGACTAGGAGCAAGCTCAGGAAATAGGAGTAATAAGAGAACCCAGAAACAGTTTTCAAATCCTTGTGGAAGAGGTCCTTGGATTTTCAGAAAGCAAAATAGCACTGTAGAGTAAGAATGTAACTCAGCCTTGCAGGAAAAGAAAGAACAACTTTAAAAGTTGTCGGCTTACTACTGTGAGGATTCGATACAAATTAGACCTGTCACCTAAAGTAACTGGGATGCCTGACTTAGTATTGCCGACCTTAACTAGTTTGACGTAGCGGTTAAGGTACCAAGCTAGAAACTGGAAAACTTGAGTTCTAATCCCACCTAGCTTGGTGGTGTTGGGCCAGTGACTCTGCCTCAGTCTTAGGGAGGACACAATGGCAAGCCCCTTCCAAAATCTTGCCAAGAAAACTGCAGTTGCCAGAAGTCAGCATTGACTCGTAGCTGTGCATACACACAAACACACACACACACACACACACACACACAGAGAGAGAGAGAGAGAGAGAGAGAGAGAGAGAGAGAGAGAACATAATAGAGACCTTATTACTGTCTGCAAACTTCACATGAGCCAGAGTTAACCAAATCCTGCTCAAGTACTAGCCTGTTCTGGTCACCATACTTTACAAAGGATTTGGAGAAACTGGAACAGTTTAGAATAGGGTGGCAAAACGGACCTTGGAACTATAAACTGAATCCTATGAAGAAAGGGATATTTATCTGGATCTATATCGCTCTGGGGAAAAGATAACTGAGTAGGGATATCATAGGATTCCTTGAATACCTAAAAAAAAACAAAAAAGGGAAAGTCCCAATCTCTCCTGTTTTGGAGTGCAGAAAACCAAGTTGTTGATTTAAGTCATAAAAAGCAGCTCTGATTGAATGTCAGAGAAAACTTCCTTGCCACAGTTTGACAACCATTTCACTCCTAGATGCCTGGAAATGATTGTCACAAGGGTGTACGAGTCTTGCAAAAGCCGCTACTCTTATGCACCTCTATAAAGTTTCAGGGAGGGATGCTTTGTTCATGTTTCTACATTGTGGAAGGCACCTTGTTTGAATGCTTTGTACAATCTTATTGTACAATAAGCCTTTCATGTGGAGGCACTGTTAGTTTCATGGTTTGCTCCAAATCTTTATTGCCAGCCTTTAATAAGAGGGATCATGTGGCAATGTTTGTGAACCATCACCATTCCTTGTGAACACAGTTTTCAAAAACCTTTGGACTGCCTACTTGAATTTTAACATTGGTGTTCCCACTGAAGATGTTGCCAGTGCTGTAAATTTCATCATATTTCTTAACAAATAGATCGCAAAGTAAGGAACATTTGTGTTAAAATCAGATTTTAAAAATAAAGAATTCAAAATCCTGCCACCAACCTACCATGTTTTGTCTTTTCATAAAAACTTTAGTCTAACATTTGTGAGTAAATTTCCAGACGTAAAAACCAAAATTGATTGTGGGAATGACTTTATACAACACTGTTTACAGTTCCCCATTGTTTTCTTCTGTTAACTGTTATTGTTTTTACAGTTCTGTGGCTGTAAAAATGAAAGCATATCTCTTCATATGTTGTTTTTGTTAGACTCAATCCTTCCCCACATACCTGTGAGATTTCCATGGGTATTTCCCTCTCTTTCACAGGAAATAAATTTCTGTAAGAGCCATGAAGAAGGGGAAAGTGTATCTTACCTTGGAGGTAACTAAGTGGTGGGTCTTTTTTTTGCTTTCAAAAGGATCCTGTGCGTACACACCCACTTGTGTGAAACAGCACAGGCATTCTTTTCAACTTACAGCTTCTTCCAATATGGTGATCTGGCGATGTATCACTATGTGGTCGCAAGAAGCTACAATATGGAAGAGCAAAAATGTGCTGCTTAAAGCAACAAGTGATTGTGTGTGCATCTAAATTCTTTTAAAAAGTTGAGAAAGTACACCCACGCACACACACACCAGTTGTCTCCAAGGTAAGGCAATTTTACAAATATTGCTTCTAATTCCACAGCTGCGTATCAGGCTTTTCAGATTCTGCCCAAAGCTGGCTGCACTTTTTCTGATGAAGCAAACCCTATGGAACTTGCAGATTTTACTCCATGCATTGATCATCCGAAAACAGACATTCCATGGATGGAGCATTCTGTACATGCAACAGTTTGTATCTATTCCTGGCTGAGATCACCCTATATATGAACTTAAATAAAAAAAGGTAAAGACGCCCACTAGCCAAATTTACCTCCTGCAAATCCATGCAGTTTACTTGGCAGCAACACAGAAGTGCTGTGTCGTTACTGCCTTCCCGCATGTTTTTCAATTTTGCAGTCTACCTTACAGGCCTCAGATTCTCTGGTGGTCTCACATTAAGTTATGAACTGACCCTGCCCAAGCACAGACACAGTTAAGACAGTGCTGCCATCTGGTGAAACAATTTGGGAGTTTACAGATCTGTAAATTTCTTCAGAAATGTAGAAAGCAGGCAGGCAATTAAAAGAAACAATTGAACATTTTCCTTATTATCTGCATGATAAAATACATTTTGCTATAGCTGTGTAAAGTAATAAGCACATATGAAGAAAAGGAGGGACAAAGTGCAATACCTGAAACCCTAGGATAGTCTCATGACCATAAAAAAGTCATATTCTGGTCTATATTCCTTGTTTTCAGCTTGTATTTTCCCCTTCAATTGCTTCAGCGTAAGATAGTTATTCTGCATGGTTCTTAAGGAATAAGCACAACAAACTGTAATATAGGTAGTTCTCGCGTTACAACCACTCATTTAGACCAACTAATTCACTGTTGCAACAGTGCTGAACAGTGGTACTTATGGCCGATCCTTGATGCTCCAGCTGTTGCAGCACCCCAATGGCCACATGATCACAATTTGGTCACTTGGCAACCATTTTGCATTCACAACGGTTATAGTCTCTCAGTCACATGATGGCCATTTGCAACCTTCTTTGCTGGCTTCCCAAGCAAAGTAAAGCCAGCAGGGAAGGTTTCAAGTCACTCCTATAAATTTCTGCTGCTTTTTCTCTCAAGGAGCCCTACTACCAAGTGTGAGATCTTTGGATCTGATATTCCATAGTGTGTATCTGCCCGCAGCACCCATCCCCATAGGATCTTGTACTCCATAGCACATGGCCCAGTCACATGAAGTCCTTGCTTAAGAACTTGCCACCCTGGCTTATATTGATGGCAACCAGAATTACTAGAATTGCCATCGCTAAGGGATGGGGATCATGTGACATCACACTTTACAACCACCTCATTTAAGTGATGGAAATTCTGGTCCTAATTACCATCATTAAGTGAGGACTACTTGTAGTTTCCTCCATAGCACCCCATTTCAACATGTTTTGCAATGTTTACAGGAGGTCAGCTGTGACACTTGCTCAGATGTAACAAGCCACAACTGTCTTCTAAGATTAGGATTCACATGATTGTTCCGGTATCACTGCCAGCAACTTCATCAGCTTTTAATCCCATATGTGGAATGATGTATCCTTACATACCATGCCAGTGATATACCTATATTCTGCACTAATCTATGAATTATGGTTGTGTGATAATTCAAAACACCAGTCAATTCTTTGAATTATTTAGAAAATTGACCCAATTTATATATTTCAACTGAATTGCCAAGTCAGATTAATACAATTCAGATTTCTGCATCAATGGAAAAAAAAATCTAGCTTCTGTGCATACATAGGAATATTCTAATCATCCAAGCCATTAGAAGGCTGTACTGGGTGATTTTTCTTTTTCTTAAATTAATTTGGAAAGTATGTTTGAAGTTATTCCCTGATCTGAATGTTTGGGAAGTATGTTTGAAGTTATTGATACAAGTTATTAATACATGTATGTTTGAAGTTATTCCCTGATCTGAATGTTTTTGAAGCCCTAATGTAAAGTATTTGACATATTTGGAATAAGGAAATATACTAGATATGTTACAGGAACCTCTCAATAATATGTGAACAGGGACTACAACTAACGAAGGAGAATATTTGTAGCTCAGGGTTGAAATGAGGGGTCCTTGGTGCTCTCTGAGCTTGCTTGTCTTCTTGCAAACATTTCATGACCCTAACTAGGTAACATCATCAGTGTTAGTAAGGAGTGCTGTTGGCTGTCAGAATATAAACATTGACATCAAACAGCACTCCTTACTAGCACTGATGATGTTACCTAGTTAGGATAATGAAATGTTTGCAAGAAGATAAGCAAGCTCAGAGTGCACCAAGGACCCCTCAGGGACCACAACTGTTAGAAATGGCTTAGGTCAGGGGTAGGCAACCTCGGCTCTTTTATGACTCATGGACTTCAACTCCCAGAATTCCTCAGTCAGCATAGCTGACAGGAATTCGGGGAATTGAAGTCCATGAGTCATAAAAGAGCCGAGGTTGCCTACCCCTGGCTTACGTCATTCCCTCTCCACCTACAGGTAAGCTTCTGATTTTGATAGTTCACCAGTTAAGCACTTTGGAGTCCTGTGACATAGTACTAGATGAAACATGCTTTTCAAACTGATTTTAAGGAAAGAGGCCAGTGAGATTGCAGTAAGCAATCCTCTTTCTCATTTCTTCGGGAAATTTTCAGGAATGGAATCCAGAGAAGAATCTGTTAGTTCACTTCATGTTCACACGCAAACCTGATTCATTTAAAACATGGCTGCTTATAAAATGAATCTTATTATTTTTCTTTCTTTTTCATTCGGCTGCACTTTGGACCCAATTTCTAGGGAAATATTGCTATATAGGAAGCATCTACCTTATTTATCTGAGCATTCATAGATTTCATTATTGTATTGAAAACATTGTGGTTTTTTGGAAAAAAAAGGTGTCCAGTGATCTGCTCTTCTGCATTATAGAATATTGGGAAAAAGATGTCCTGCCAACAGTTTACAGCAAATCTGGATGGACTAAATGATGGGAAAGATTTTGCAAAGGATCTGTTAAAGGTAATGTTATGCCCCAAAATTAGTCATTATGATTGATAAAAGCCCATGTGCCTGAAGTTGAGACCCTATTCACACAACACATACCTAATGGATGATAAGCTACCACTGCTTACATGCTGCCCCTGCAAATTCTCATTTTCATTCTTAAGAAATTGTCTATATCCGCCTTTGTCACCCTGTCCTACAAATGTCTTAAGACTATAATCCGTATTATTCAGTTTACATAATTAATGGACATGATGCTTGGAGATTATGGAAATTGTAGGTCAAGACATCTAGAGGCCCCCAAATTGATGAAACTCAATGCAAATCATCAGAAAAAGTGTTATATTACTTCAGGTTGCAAATATAGAAAATACTGAATTCAGAGTTCTTTGGTGTTAAAGTCTTCTGTCTCTTGAAAAGATTTAAGGATGCTCCCAAGTTTTTATTTAATGCACTTATTTTGTGTTAAATAGGAAGCTGCTCACCAAGGAGTATTCAAACTGATGCATCTTCTACTACCTTCTGAAGTAGTACAAACTTGGAAAAGAAAATAGGTTCTAATGTAAAGTATCAGAATATGATGCAATTGCCAAATATGTGTGTCCTCCAATTACATACTAATTTCTAACCACGCTTTGTCATGTAATGGCTCATAGCCAGCAGTTCAATCCTCACTGGCTCAGGGTTGATTCAGCTTTCCATCTTTCTGAAGTCAGTAAAAGGAGGACCCAGATTGTTGGGGACAAAATGCTGACTCTGTAAACTGCTTAGAGAGAGCTGTAAAGCACTGTGAAGCGGTATATAAGTCTAAGTGCTATTGCTATTTGAATTGCTATAGCAAGCAATATTTCACTGCTACTGGTTCAGAATCACTTTTGAATACTTTTACTGCTTCAGTACTATCTCTGCTTCTGGTGCATTGCTCCTTCTACTTGCATATTTCAGTCACATAGAAAATCATGGAGACCTAAAACAAATAGGGAGAATCAGGTTACTTGTATATAGCAACACAGGTTTCTCCAAACCGATGTTCATTTCTTTATCCCTTTCATTGTAAAATACAACAGGTTTTACAAGAAATAAAAACCAAGAAGTAACGCAGAATGGTTATGTAGTCTGTGCCACTGTTAACATGATTAATATAGATTTATATCAAACAGCTAGCTATCTTATAGAATTTGTTCTTTACAAAAAAAACCCTCACTTAAATTAGACCATTTTCTTTCGGTTACAATCTTCTTAATACCAGAGCTATGAAGATAAAACAGTAAGGTAGTTCTAAAAATGCTCTAAAGGAATACCTAATGAAGAAACATAAATTGTCTTGATTATTCATTGTTCATATACTCTGAGCAATGGTCACATAATAAACAAGCAAGTTCTTCAAACCTATTTTTCCATATAGGACTGTCCATTAAACAAAGGAGGCAGCTTGAAGGTGTTCAAGAACAAGTGTCTACTGCACACCTTGTTCTAAACCCGTGTTGTGATTCAGCGTCAGCCTGTGGTTTCAGCAGCTGAATCGGACAATTCTGAGGAGGAGGAGGGGTTTGGAGAGCCTTTGGAGCATCACAGAGCCCTCAGCCAGGCCCCTCCCGTCTTGTTCCTCCTCAGACCCAGCTGTGTGAGCCTGAAAGATTAGACAAAGATGATCCACAGCTGGCATTGTTCAAGGACGCTCAAAGTAGGAGGCAGACAAGCAGAAGTGAACAAAGAAAAGCAATGAGGCACCTCGGGAGGAGGCAAAGAGAAGCCACGCCCTGGGACTGTTGTTTAAAAGGGGAATGTGTGGGAGGTGCTGGTTGCTGAAGGCAACCGTTTGCAGAGCTTCTGATATAGTCTCGGTCTGTATTTGTTTTACTCTGTTTTGAACTGTTTCGTTTAGTTTTTGCAAATAAATTTGGTTGGCTTAATTCCAGCCTATTGAATATAACAAAGGGGTTGTCCCTGACATTTCTGCAGGGCCGGTTGTAGGCTGGAACAGAACAACCCGTGGTGGCGAACCTATGGAATGTGTGCCACAGGTGGCACGCAGAGCCCTCTCTGTGGGCACGCGCGCCATCATCCCAGTCCTAGGCCTTCAGCTGGGTTTTATAACCCCTTTTTGCTTTAGGCCTCCGCCACCATGTGCAAAAAAAAAAGGTTCAATCAATCAATCAATTTCAACTTTTTGCGGGGAAAAAAAAGATCTCGCAAAGTTGGAATTGATTGATTGAACTTTTTAGTCCCACCCAGTCTGCCATTACCACCGCAGCCACGCCCACCCAATGGGCCACACCCACCCAATGGGCCACGCCCACACGGAACCCGACGACGCATAAGTGGGTTTTGGGTTGCCGTGTGAGCACTCAGTCTCTAAAAGGTTCGCCATCACTGTTCTAAACTAATCACTTTAGTGGCTTATTGTTCCTGGGAAATAGAAGATGCTCTCCCAGGCCTTCCGTGCTGAAGCAAAATGTATTATGTCTAGCTTTTGTACACAGAATTCTAAGTAAGTGCTGTCTTGCCCTATGGTATGTTAGAATAACTGTAAGAATATTTTCCCATTTCAGAAAATTTAATAATGATTAATAGATATTCTGAAATATTCTGATAATACTATGTTCTTGTTTCAGGCCCTGTATAACTCCATAAAAAATGAAAAACTAGAATGGGCAATGTAAGTAATTGTTTTAAATATACATTGCATTGTTTTCTATTTGTAGCCAACCTTGTAACTGAGGTGTGGGGTCAATGGTTGAAATTATTTAATTAATCTATTGCAGGGCGTGACATGTTAAAGCCAACCTTGGTTGATCTGAGAAAAAATTAAGGAGGGTTTTCACTGGGAACCATCAGGGAAATGCTAAGGCAGACCAGGGGTGTCAAACTCAATTTCATTGAGGGCCGCATCAGCATTGCGGTTGCCCTCAGGGGGCCGGGTGGGTATGGTCAGGGTGGGCGTGGCCTCCTGGGTGGGCATGGCTAGAGTGCGTATGGCCTACTGGGTGGGCGTGACCAGCTCTACATCGTTCGCATCAAGGGTGCCTATGGCGGCCTGGGCAGGAGTGGGACAGATCTGGGGGTGTCTGGCAGAAGGAGGGTCTCTGGGCCAGGGCCAAGGCAGTGGGGGCCGTTCCCTCACTGTTTCCAGGATGGCTTCGTGGGCCACATGAAACCACTTTGCGGGCCGGATCCGGCCCCCGGGCCTTGTGTTTGACATGTCTGCTGTAGGCTGAGTTGGGAAATCAAAGCCATATCCCAGAAGGCAAGGGGAAACCTCTTCACTGTAGTTGCCCCCAGCCCAACATGGATGTATCCATTCAGTCACCAAGAATCAAGTTTGGCACAGAGACTTTCTTGTTTAATGGAACTCAGATTACTCTATTATTTTCAGTGCTCATTTTTCATTTTAGCAGCATTCTTTTTAGACTAATCTAAATTAAATGTTAAATTTAGGAAAAGGGTTCAGTAATGATGACCTCAAAGCAGAGCTTAGCATCAGATATTGAAAATACTTTAGTTTGGATTTTAATACAAGCCAGGAAAAAAGAAAAACTTTGTTCCCTCACATAGCCATTTAGTGTGGGACAAAAATCAATTTCTCTATCCTGGAAGTCTCACCGATATTAGTTTTTTTGTTTCATGGGACTTACTGCTACTGAAATTCATCTATATTGGTTTTACTAAGTAATCTATTTCACATGTTTGGGAAAATATGTTCAGATTCCAGCTTCTTTCGAGCAAGCATTTGCCGGTGTATTAGGCTAATAAAGGACTTTGAAGGTAAACAATGCCTCAGAGTCACTTGAAAAGGCCATACGTCGGAAATTTGACATAGTCCTCGACTTACAACAGTTTGTTTAGTTTGTTTAGTGACCATTCAGTTGAAGAAAGTGACTTATCATTGTTTTTCACTCTTACGACTGTTGCAGCATCCCCATGGTCACGTGATCAAAACCAGATGCTTGGCAACTGGTTCATATTCATGATGGCTGCAGTGTCCTGGGATCATGTGATCCCCTTTTACGACCTTCTAACAAGCAACATCAATGGGGAAGCCAAATCCACTTAACAACTGTGTTACTAACTTAACTACTGCAGCGATGAACAGCTGTGGCAAGAAAGGTCATAAAATAGGGCAAAACTCAAATTTAGCAAATGTCTTACTCAGCAACATAAATTTTGGGCTCAGTTGTGGTCGTAAGTTGAGGACTACCTGTAGTCCCTGCAATACTCTGGACAAGTTTTTTGGCAAGTGATTTGCTTTGGCCTCCTTCATAGGATGTGAGAGAGGACTGGCTAATGGTCAGGTAGATGGCTTTTTAAATCTAAGACTGGACTAGAACTCTTGGTCTCCCATTTTTAGCCCAATGCCTTCATCATTACACCAAACTGGCTCTCTTTTTAATTGAGGAAGTGGTTAAATATGTTTGAGAAAGTGCACAGTATATGATATTGCATCTTAGATCTTAAAGCTCTACCAAGCCAGAAAAGAGTCTGAAGCATATAACACAGTAGTTGTCTTGGTGAACAATTTGAATACTTTCTTTGGGTGCTTCCATCATTACAGCTGCACACAAGGAATGTTTTATATGTGAGAAGTGAGCATTCCAGATGTACATTTCAACTATCAGTGGGGTCACTGTGGAACTAAAGGTAGTGGTTTATGCTGTCATTGCTTTAGGACTAGGAATGCTGATTTAAAAATAATAATAATCAGAGTGACCCAGAAATCAAATGGTAGAATTAGAGCAAAGTTTATTAACATTCCGTAGTTGAAAATTCTGGCCAGTGAATCTCCTGAAATTGGACTTAAATAGCAGAGATGTCCAAAAATTTCCAAAGTCTTGATCACTCCTTCAACCTAGAGAGAAATTTGTGTAAAAAGACTCAAAGGCAGCAGAACAAAAAGAGAGTGAAGGTTTGGCAGTAAATGTTCAAATCCAAGGACTAGACAGGTTGAAAGCAGAGGGCCTTAATGGCAAGGGTAGCTCAAATATTGTAAGATTCTAAAGAAGAGTACAAGGTAAATTTTTAGTTATTAGAAAGATAGAAAGACAGAAGTAACCAGTTTCCCAATTCAAACTGATAGAAAGGGAAAAGAGAATGGCAAATATAATGGATCTAGGAAAATACAGACTAATCAGCTGGACATTAATTTCCGTGAAAATCACTTTTATGTATGAGACAGCAGTGTGCTGCAGCTGCCAAAAAAAAAGTCAATGCAATCCTTGGCTACATCAAGACAGATCACTAGAAATCATAGTAGCTGTAAGGACCTGCCTCAGCTAGATCTCCCAAGAAAGCAAAACCCTTGAAACAAGCATTGTCTCAAAAGGAACTTTTATTGAGAGTTAGTGATGGCAAGAGAGCAAAGCAAAGTCTAAAGATTTGGCACGTAAAGGATTACATCAAAAAGGCAATTCAAAACTCCTCCCCCAGTGTCCAACCGTCCAGTTAAAATCCAGCCAATCCACAGGTGCCACTGTGTTGAGAAGCTGGAGATTTAGCGCCCATCTCAAGGTCTCTCTCGATTTCGTTTCCCAAGTGCCCCAAGCTTTGTTGTCTGGAGATAAGGCAGATGTTTTCAGGTTGCATTCATCTCACCCAGAGGGAGGACATCTCGTACAGAGCAAAGCAAAGCAAAATAATATTCCCCATGCAAGCACCCTCCCCTAACAGCATGGCAAGCCCCGAAAATACATAGGCAAAAGCAAAAAAGAGAAATGGGAGGATTAAAGGCAAATACATTTGAGGGGCTCTGACAGTACCCCTCTACTTAAACCTGGGCAGGTCTCTTCCAGCCCTGTGATTCTAAGAGCATAAAGAGATGTGGTCCTGTAGAAGCCTAGGCATTCATTTGGATTAGAAGAGGATTTCTCCATTTAAAGTCAGCAAGAAAAGGAAAGAACAGGTCATAAGGTAAGGTAGAATCCAAGTGCACTTTCAACCTATACTTTATACAGACTTTATATATACAATATTTAGACTAACATTTTTGTGCCATGGAAGTCAATTGTTCTCTCCTGTAAATCCAGTTTCCACATTACATTTATGTATACATGCAGTAGGGACGCGGTGGCTCAGTGGGTTAGGAAGCTGAGCTTGTCGATCAGAAGATCGGCAGTTTGGCGGGTTGAATCCTGAGTGCCGTGTAACAGAGTGAGCGCCTGTTACTCGTCCCAGCTTCTGCCAACCTAGCAGTTCGAAAGCACGTAAAAAATGCAAGTAGAAAAATAGGGACCACTACAGTGGGAAGGTAACAGCGTTCCGTGCACCTTTGGCATCTAGTCATGCCGGCCACATGACCACGGAGACATCCTCGGACAAATGCTGGCTTTTCGGCTTTGAAACGGAGATGAGCACCGGCCCCTAGAGTTGGAAACGACTAGCATGCTCCAAAGAAAATCCTGGTCTGTTCTTGCTAATCTTCCTGTTTGACTCTTGTTTGATGTATGAATCATTTATTTTTGTTAAGAAAAATATTCTGCTGCTTTTTTGTTTGAAGGACTTTATTATTTGGAACTGTAAATAAATTTGGGTTGGGTTTTTCCATCCTATTGATTTAAAAAGAAAAAAGGGGTTGTCCTTGAAGCAAACTGGGATGGTCGTAGGCTGGAACAGAACAAGAAGAATAAAATCATTTTAAAACAAAAAGCAACACTAAAAAGCATCCAAAATAAATATACACAGCAGCCAAGACGCTTGGCCTGTCATCAGTAAAGGCAGGAAATGGGACCTTTAACAGATGTAACCACCCAGGCTCAGTAACCCAGGTTTTTAAGGCCTTACAAAAGACCAACAGAGTTGGGGCCATTCTAAATAGCAGGAGCTACTGCAGAAAACGCCATCTTCTAGCCCCTGCCAGTCAACGCTCTGGCTGACGGGAGCTGTAGCATGCCCCATCTGCTAGATCAAATTGAATGGGTGGAGATGCTTGGAAAAAAGTGGTACCTCAGGTAACTTGGCTGCAAACCATACAGGACTTTACAAGTGACAACCAGCATCTTGAATTGCACCTGGAAACATAATCAGTAACCAATGCAGATCAAGCACTAATAGCATTATATGTGCCATATATTTGGCATCTATCTGCAGCTGTATTCTGCACCAGCTGAAGTTTCTGGATGCTCTTCAGGTGCAACGCCAAGCAGAGCGTATTGCTAGTCTAAACAAGAGGTTACAAGGGCATGGATGATGATGAGCTGGGCCTCCCAGTCTAGGAATGGGGGAGCTTTCTTTATGGGGCAAGTTTCCTTTTGGTGGGAATTCTTACATCTTCTGAGCTTCTGGGTAGAATCCACCTCATTCTGCTCTCCATAAAATATCAAACATTAGAAAGAAAAGGAATACCAATTTGGCAGATTTGCAGTCCCATCATCCTAGCTTCTGCTCTGGTTGCTTATTCTTTCAAAATTCACTAGATAGGTACACAACATGAAACAAATATATAAAGGGGTGGGGCATCAACTGAATACCAGGTTTGTATTGTCTAATTGATTAGCTGGAGCAAACAAGCTCATGGGGTTTTTAGAGTCCACAGCTGTCAAAATCTCACTAATATAGAAGAGCTGTTAAGGATTTTGCTGCGTTTTTGTTGTTTGTTTGTTTTTTCAGATTAAGGGGGGAAATACGTATTTTATAGAATAGAATAATAACTTTATTGTCACTTTGAATGTACATTAATTGGCATACATTAAAATGAAATTTTGTTGCATACAGCTCTCAAAGGGTCACCGCCTCCAATATACACTA
Organism: Vipera ursinii; assembly: GCF_947247035.1. Taxonomy (NCBI): domain Eukaryota; kingdom Metazoa; phylum Chordata; class Lepidosauria; order Squamata; family Viperidae; genus Vipera; species Vipera ursinii. The sequence goes on along the minus strand of NC_139516.1, from coordinate 120,108,972 downwards.
CAAAAATGTGACAAAAATAAATAAGTACAGAATTATGCATATACTCACATATATTATATGACACTAAACAACAGTCTAGTTCAGGTTATGTATACATGTGCATGGCGAGAAAAACGAAGCATGCAAGTTTACCAGACGGATGGCATAGGGAACAAAGCTATTACAGAATCGGGTAGTCCTGCTAGAAATACTTCAAAACCTCCTCCCAGAGGGGAGCAACAGAAACAGACCGTAAAGTGGGTGTGTGGGGTCTCTAAGTACATAGCGCTTATAAACATACCAGGAAGCGAGCTTCCTATGATCTTCTCGGCTGTCCTTACCACTCTCTGTATGGACTTTCTATCTGAGGCACTGCTGCTACCAAACCAGAAAGTGATGGAGCTTGTTAAAATGCTCTCAGTCGTGCCTCTGTAAAAAGTGGCCAGGACAGAAGGAGAAAGATGTGTTTTCCTCATCCGACGCAGAAAATGCAGATGCTGGTTTGCACCCTTTACTAAGGATGATGTGTGGAGAGACCAATTCAGATTGTTTGTTATCTGCACCCCCAGATACTTCATATTGTTGACCACCTCTACAGCTGTATCCTTGATACTGAATGGAGTATGACTGTGCCGGTTCTTTCTAAAATCTAAAATTATTGTTGCAGAGGTTCACTGGAAAGATCTATTTTGCGCAATTTAAAAAGTGCATATCCATAATTAAAATTCATTAGAAAGAAGATACTCCTCCAGCATCATAGCAGAATCTAATGATTTGAGAGTCCTTGTGCTTTTCAAACAGTATGGTCCATCTCTTCCCACTCTGGAATGTTTCGGAATATTTGGGGATGCTTTGAAGATGCTTTGCCCTTTGTTGAAAATTGCAGGAAGAGAGTTGATATCATTCAGAACTGGCACATCTAAATTTAAATGTTTCCTGAGATACAATATGTAGTGACAACCCAATCAGGTTTCAAGGTCAGATGTAATGTTTCAGAACTAGACCAGAACTCAAGTCCCTTTTCTAAGCAGTCAAACCCATTTTCCAGTAATTCTTCAGAGGAAATCTGTATAAAAAGACTCTGTCCAAGAGAAGTCATTTATGTTGCATGAGAGTATAGACCTGTAAACCTCTTGAAAGAGACGGATCAGGCAAATCGTTGGAAAAGATAGATCTGATATGTTACCTAAAACACATCTACACACATTTCCAGATACCCCAATGCCCCCCAAGCTAGCAAGCTTATTGGCTCTAGCAACACATATTGAAGGAATCACAGGCCCATTTTTCTTCCGGCCCTCTCAATTCCTGGCAAATAGATGGGGAAGAAATGGAGGTAGTGACAGATTTTATTTTCCTGGGCTCCAAGATCACTGCAGGTGGGGACTGTAGCCAAGAAATTAAAAGATGCTTGCTCCTCGGGAGGAAAGCCATGGCAAATCTAGACAGCACACTAAAAAGCAGAGACATCACCCTGTCAACAAAAGTGCGTATAGTCAAGGCTATGGTCTTCCCAGTTGCAATGTATGGCTGTGAAAGCTGGACCATAAGAAAGGCTGAGCGCCAAAGAATTGAAGCCTTTGAACTCTGGTGCTGGAGAAGACTCCTGCGAGTCCCTTGGACTGCAAGGCGATCAAACCGGTCAGTCCTAGAGGAGATCAAGCCTGACTGCTCTTTAGAAGGTCAGATCCTGAAGTTGAAACTCAAATACTTTGGCCACATAATGAGAAGAAAGGACTCACTGGAGAAGAGCCTAATGCTGGGAAAGATTGAGGGCAATAGAAGAAGGGGACGACAGAGAATGAGGTGGCTGGATGGAGTCACTGAAGCAGTAGGTGTGAGCTTAAATGGACTCCAGAAGATGGTAGAGGACAGGAAGGCCTGGAGGAATGTTGTCCATAGGGTCGCGATGGGTCGGACACGACTTTGCAACTAACAACAACAAAACCACTTGCCGAGGTTTCTACAGTATCCCCAGAGCTCTTTAATTCTTGGTGAGTGCAATGGAATGAGATTCACCCAATCCATGCTTTCATCAGCCCTTTGATATTGCTCAGAAGCTGCAAATAAATTATAGAGAGAAGCAGAGATTTTGAAGATCAGTCATTCCTCACAGAATTTGTCCCACTCCATTTCTCCAGACAAATAGAGACAATCTCAGCAGCAACGTTCAAGGGTATTTTTCTTCTTCTCTTTTGCTCTACTGAGGAGACCAAAGCCCAGCTGCTAAATAGCCTTTTTGCAAAGTGAAGCTAAAGAAAGGTAGCCTGTCAGACCACACTGCTGCTACGGTCTGCTCAATGGACAAGGAGTGAAGAAGAGGCAGTCTGGCACTGGGGGATGGTGCAGAGAGGCAGCCAGAAGGCAAGCAGGTGGTGAAGACAGAGCATAAGCAAGCATTTGACACAGGGACAATTCAGCAGCCACCCAAAATGACTGGCAGGGCACAAGCAGGCAGGAAGGCAGCTGCCACCAGAAGGGCATAGGCAAGCAGTGGACATGTTAGAATAAAGCAAATTAGAAAGGGAAGTCAAAGGAAACACAAGGAGAGGTGGCATGAATAGGGCTCAGGGCTCACTTTTGACTGGTGTCAAATCTGGTAGCAGAGAAATTGATGACTAAATGCTTAATTATAAAGAAAAACTTGATGATTGGGTTGAACAATGTTGCTTGTTAGTCAAAATATGCTTATCCTGGGGACAGTGGTCAGATGTTATCAAAAAACTGTCCCCAAGTGGCGACACGCTCCAAAAGGTCATAGGAACGATTTTCTACCAGACCTCTAGTAACATCTCATAGAAACATAAGCATCAGCTAGGTAGTGGACAGCTGGATTACTCTTTTGCCCTGATGTCACCAGCTCCAAAGTCATGTTGCACATACTAATCTCCACAGGAGATTTGGAGGAACTGATGATAATGAAGCCCTCTGCCTTCCACAGAATCAGCACCTGCCTTTTTGTCCCACCACCTTCTCCACCTGCCTTTAAGTCTAGGATCATACAAGATGGCCAGCATCTATGCCCTTTGCTGGATCTTTTGTTCCATGTACTTTATTATGCTTCCCAAGAATGCTGCCTGCTATGCTGTGTGAGGGAAATTTTTGTGGGTGCACTGGATACTGATTACTCTGCCACCTCTTCCTTTCTATTTAATACCTCTCATGGGTGAATTACTGTGGCTTAGTAAAATAATTTCTGTATCTTTCACATGCATTAGTTCCTCTTCCCTTACCCTAATTGGGAGTGCATTTAGGCTGCACTGCTCCTCCTCTAGAGCCACTCACAGACTTGGAGCCCTGGCAGTTCTATGAATAGAATAGAGTAGCGTAGAGTAGAGTAGAGTAGAGTAGAGTAGAGTAGAGTAGAGTAGAGTAGAGTAGAATAAAGGTAAAGGTTCCCCCGCACGTGCGTGCTAGTCGTTTCCGACTCTAGGGGCCGGTGCTCATCTCCGTTTCAAAGCCAAAGAGCCAGCGCTTGTCCGAGGACGTCTCCGTGGTCATGTGGCCGGCATGACTAGACGCCAAAGGCGCACGGAACGCTTTTACCTTCCCACCGCAGTGGTTCCTATTTTTCTACTTGCATTTTTACATGCTTTCGAACTGCTAGGTTGGCAGAAGCTGGGACGAGTAACAGGTGCTCACTCTGTTACGCGGCACTCGCGATTCGACCCGCCAAACTGCCGACCTTCTGATCGACAAGCTCAGCATCCTAACCCACTGAGCCACCGCGTCCCTTTAGAATAGAATAGGAATATCTTTATTGTCATTGTGTAACAATGAAATTAAGTGATTAAATTAATTAAACACTCCTGGAGTACTGTACTGTGGAGGTAGTCCTTGACTTATAACTTTGTTTAGCAGCCATGCAAAGTTACAGTGGCACCGGAAAAGGTTATTTACATCTGTCCTTGCATTTATGACCTTTACAGCATCCCCATGGTCATGTGATCAGAATTCAGGCACTTGGCAACCAGCATGTATTTACTATGTTTGCAATGTCCCAAGAACATGTGATCGCTTATTTGCAAGCTGACTCCTGAAAAACAAAGCCAATAAAGGGAAACTGGATTTGCTTAGTGATCATGTGATTCACTTAACAACTGCAGTGATTTGCTTTAACAACAGTGGCAAAAAGGTCGTAAAATTGAAGAAATCATGATGATTCAGCATGATACATATTCAAATCCAATCCATTCCTGCTTCATTTGGAGAGCCATAAAAGTAACCTGACACGTTCCAATCTGGTTAAAGATTCAACTGAATCTTACTTTCCTCGTCTCCATCCATTTGCACAGGGTATGTGAGGTTTCACCTTGAAAAATTACTGCTAGGTGTGGCAGAAGCCTGTCTCCAAAGATGACTCTCATCCCCATTTGTTGTCCAACTATAGTTTCCTCTGTGTTAGAGCTTCAGAATTAACACAGGCAAATTGAAATAATTGCTTCTATTCCCTTCATTCCCTTTCTGATGCTGCAGTCTGGAATACTTCTATATTAATAACTTTAGACCAACAGTCACAATGAACCTAACTGGTGACTTTTTTCTTTTTCTAAATACTGTGTGGCATTTCCTCCACCACCACCCCCAAATATATATATCTATGTTTTGGTTTAATTTTTTAAAATTCATTTTGTCTTGCATTGAAGTGATGAAGATGAACTCCGGAAGTCATTATCAGAATTGGTGGATGATAAATTTGGGGCCAGTGCAAAGAAAATCACAAGGATAGTTGACGGCAGTAACCCTTTCCTAGATGCTCCCCAGGCCCAGAATGCTGTTACCTACAAGCATGGCATCCTCACCCGGAAAACCCATGCTGACATGGATGGGAAGAGAAGTAAGTCTTAATTGGGGAGGACGAGATCAGGACAAGATTGGTATGATGCAATAACAACTTGAGTCTATGATGCATTTATTTTATTTTATTTTTTTAATCCCATTTATATCCCGCCCTTCTCCGAAGACTCAGGGCGGCTTACAATTTAAGCACAAACCAATGTGCTTAGCAGTAGCCTTCATTCTATGTTATATGCCTGCTTATTAGGGCTTTCAGCTCCCCCCCAAGCGGCATTATTACAAAGTCAGCTTAATTGCCCCCAACAATCTGGGTCCTCATTTTACCTACCTCGGAAGGATGGAAGGCTGAGTCAACCTTGAGCCTGGTGGGACGTGAACCTGCACTATCAGTGCAAATAAAGATGGAATAAATTATCTTTACCATTAATTAATGTGTCTGTAATTAATTATTTTACAAATTTGGACATATTTTTTATTTTTTTTATTTTAATTCCATTTATATCCCGCCCTTGTCCAAAGACTCAGGGCGGCTTACAAGCTTAGCAGTAGCCTTCATTCTATGTATATGCCTGCTTATTAGGGCTTTCACACCCCTCCCAAGCAGCATTATTACAAAGTCAGCTTAATTGCCCCCAACAATCTGGGTCCTCATTTTACCTACCTCGGAAGGATGGAAGGCTGAGTCAACCTTGAGCCTGGTGGGATGCGAACCTGCACTAATTGCAGGCAGCTGGTGTTACTTAAGGAGGCATTAGCCCACTGCTCCACCAGGGCATCATCTTCATCTCCTCATTTTATATTATTCAGGCAACTTTCAGGTTCAATTATCTTTCCTTTTGGTTCAGTTCAAACCAAAAGGATTTAAAAATCCTAGTTTCATATATCACATTTATGATAAATCCATCTTTTAATCATGTTTTTTTAATGAGCCACAGTGACTAGGTTTACACAAGATTTTAAATCAAAACTAAGCCAATCACAATCAATGAAAGTTAACATCCTTGTTAGTTGCTAGCTTATAACTTCTACTGGCAACGTAGCACTACAGAATCAATAATATTTTATTGTGATTGTTTTAAAAACTGTTTCATATGCCTAAATTGTAATTCAAAGGTTGCTTCAAAAGGCAACCCAATGACTAGGCTCTTACTTTACACTAATGTGGTTTGTCTCATAGTAACTTATTGTATAGTGGAAAGCCGTGATTCATGGCTTACCCATACTATGTAACGGATTAAAGCATCTTAGAGCACAATCGCCACCGACATGTGATTATTGGATTCCACTGAAGAAATATGAAAAGAAGCCCTTGGAAAGTCCTTGCCGCTCCATTGTTTGTAGTAGAAAGTGTTGAAGTCATTTTCACAGAGAAAATAAGTGCAACACATAAAATTGTGTGTGACTTCTTGAAATGTTGATAATTCCAGATTAAAACAATTCCAGTTAACTCAATTTACTATGGATTAAAGGGAAAGCAGAGGAATGCACATGTTTTTTTTTACATTATCAGCAATCTAGTCAGAAACAGCTTAGAGTTCAGAGGTTACTTACTATTTTTTATGCATTGTCTTTTAAATACCTTTATAGTGGGTGATATCTAGCTCAATCCATGCTTTTCCCCATCATGGATTCTATACCACTGTTTCTCATGTTTTTGTTTTTGGCATGATCCAAGAGTGACCTCATTCCATTTTTTTTTTTGCTTGATAATTCAAAAGTGATCCTTTAATATTTTATTTCTATTTATTTTAAAAGTGCTTGTTCATATCTATTAAATTGAAAACAAACATGTATATAGTCTTATTAGTCTCTCTTATTAGTCTCTCTTATCTTGTTTTTTATGGGTTGCATCTGAAAGGACCTTTCTGTGGACTTTTCTTGTGATTTCACATGATAATCAGATAGTCATGGGAAATATTTATCTATTATTTTCAGCTCCAAGAGGACGAAGAGGATGGAAGAAATTTTATGCGGTGCTTAAAGGGACCATACTGTATTTGCAAAAGGTAAGGATGGTTGATAACTCCTTTTCCCACAGAATATTTCCTCAGGGCAAGAATTTCTATTAAACCTAAAATGCCCAATAGACCAATATTAGGAGAAATGTAACGTAGGAAGAAACCTACAAAATCTAGTCTTAAAACCTGGCTCTGGAAACTCACAAGTTTGCTTTATAGGCAGCAGAAGGTTTTGTTTGGAACCAGCTAAACATTTTGCTTTGTGAACCAAAGGAAAAGAAGGGTATTCATAGACATACAGTCATGTTCCAATTTCAGAAGCCAAATGGCTTCTGAATGATCATTGCTGCAACCAGGGCTTTTTTTCTCATAGAACACTCATAACGGAGTTCCAGCATCTTTTTTGGATGGAACCTTGTAGTGTAGGCAAGGCAGGTTGTATGACATGTGTGAGTTCCGGCACCTTTTTCTTTTACAAAAAAAGCACTGGCTGCAACAATACCAATAGGATGGGCTTGTCCATCACAATTGAGCTTACGGACTGGTAATGATATTCCAAAAAAATTGCCATGGCTATGAGGCTTAGGAGCAATATCTGGGAAGCTGCCAATGGTGCCCCTCAGCATCTGGTTCCTCTAATAGTTGGTCCCCCCCTACCTAAATATAAAGCCAACTCTGACTCTATTACTTATCTGACTTTCATTAATTCTTTGTCCATATATTCAAAATGTATGGAATATGCCATTAATGCTGTACCTCAATCTTTAGTAGAGGGGCAATAAATTTCTCCCTATTTTTCTCCCTAACCACATGTCACAGAACTGTTTTGTCATAGGAGTCTCTCTCTCTCTCTCTCTCTCTCTCTCTCTCTCTCTCTCTCTGTGTGTGTGTGTGTGTGTGTGTGTGTGTGTGCATGTGTGTGTTTTATGTAAAGACTTAATTAAAGGAGGATGATTTTTGCACATAATCATCCTATGTTATTTGAATTCCTGAGAATTCAGGGGGAGATGGGGGGGGGGAAATCAGCATTTAGGTCCTACAGCATTGAATATTAACTTCCAGCTTCTACTTTGCCATGGTTTTAAGTTGGTCTGGTATAGGTCAACAGATCAGGGGACTTGGATTTTCCAGGAGCCTGAGAAATTGACATGTAATTTAAGGAAGGAAAGAAAAAAAGGAGGGAGGAAAGTGAAGAATGACATAGTAACTTGGTAAGGAACACAGACTGTAGTGGAAAAAGACATGAAGTAGTAGAAGAGTGGAAAATAAAGAACAAGAAAAGAAGGAGTGAGGAAGATAGAGGAGATAAATGTTGGAATACTGAAAGAAAAGAAGAGTCGTTGTGGTGAATGTGGCATGCCGAACAGGGAGGAAGAAGAAAAAGAAAGTAGGAAAGGAAGAAAGAAAATACATTTAGGAATCATCAAACATTTCAGTTTGGGAAGGAAAGTATGAGTGAGATACTTGGTGTCAAGTTCTTTGAAGGATGGAGGCGCTTGTTCCTATATCATCATAACATCTGAGAAAGATCCCCATAGGAGGAGAAACACAATTGCAATGCCATGGAAAGGCAGGGAGGGGAGGCACCTAACGACCATTTGATTAGAAACAATTAGAGACTGGAAATATCACTTTCACCATCACTGCTTTGGTTGCCAGAAGACTTCATGAATACCACGGCTAGCTAGGGGGAATAAGCTATTGGAGAAGAGGAAGCCTATCACCACCCAGCATCACCATATCTTTGACAAGAAGAGCAAGAAAGTAGGACTCTAAACCATCAAGATGGGATTACCATGTTATACTCTATTTATTATTATCTTTGAAGATTAACTAATTAAATAGACTTATACACTGGTCCATAACATTTTACAGCCCTCTCTAAGCGGTTTCCAAAGTTAGCATATTGCCCCCAACAATCTGGGTTCTCATTTTACTGACCTCAGAAGGATAGAAAGCTGAGTCAGAAGAAAGCTTGAGCCTGTCAGGATCGAACTCCAGATTGTGGTCAGAATTACCCTGCAATACTGCATTCTAACCACTAATTTGGTTATGCTTAAACCACATTATTGTAATACCCTAAATATGAAAATGTGCTTAAAAGTTATATGAGACATTGAATTAGTGTTGTGTGTAGCTGTTAGAATTCTTGTGGAGTATAAAATATTAATAAAGGATAAAGGTAATAGAGGTAAAGATAAAAGATAAAAAAATCAATATTAATAAGGGTAAAGGTAAAGGTTCCCCGCACATATGTGCTAGTCGTTTCCAACTCTAGGGGCCGGTGCTCATCTCCATTTCAAAGCCAAAGAGCCAGCGCTTGTCCGAGGACGTCTCCGTGGTCATGTGGCCGACATGACTAGATGCCAAAGGCGCACGGAACGCTGTTACCTTCCCACCGGAGTGGTCCCTATTTTTCTACTTGCATTTTTACATGCTTTCGAACTGCTAGGTAGGCAGAAGCTGGGACGAGTAACAGGCGCTCACTCTGTTATGCGGCACTCGGGATTCGATCCGCCAAACTGCCGACCTTCTGATCGACAAGCTCAGCGTCCTAACCCACTGAGCCACCAATTTGGTCTAGTGGTTAAGGCACCGGAAGACTGTGAGTTCTGGTTCTACCTTAACCATGAAAGCCAGCTGAGTGATTTTGGGCCAGTTACTCTCTTTCAGTCCAGCCCATTTTACAGAACTGTGGGGAAAATAGGAGGAATAGGAGGAGGGAAGAGTATTAGATATGTTAGCTGCTATAAAGGTGGATATAAATTAAATACATAAATGTTCAGATCACTTTGCACTTCCCAGCACCCAGATACATTGGTTGCCTATTTATCTCTGGGCCCAAGGTTAGGTTCTGGTTTTCCTTCTTATATTTCTAAATGATTTAGGAGTAGGCTATTTCAACAGTTTTAATACAGGCAAAGAAGAAAAAGAACGACTCCCCTTCCTAGATATTGACACAAGGAGATAACAGCAAATTAGCAATCTGCATAAAATCCACACACACAAATCAAATTCTAAATTTCACAAGCAACCACCCCACCACACACACAGGAGGAGCTGCATCCAGACCCTCTTCAAAAGAGACAAAACACACTGCAGCACCAAGTCATTAAGAAAAACGAAAGAGAAACACATTTTTGATGTTTTCCTCTGCAATGTCTATCCAAAAAACTTCATAATTGAGTGTTTGTCATCCAAAGCTAAAGTATTGTCTGTATGAAATCTTAAAAATTTAGAATTCTGATCAACTACAGCCCAGACCTATAGGAATTCCTACATATTAGTAAAGATAGCTATGTAACATGCCTATCCGTAATCTACTTCCAAAGAGATTTTAAAGATTTTTTTAAGAATTGGGACCATAAGCTATACAATATCCCCTATTATTTTCATAGGACCATAGAATCATAGGGTTGGAAGGACCTCGGAGGTCTTCTAGTCCAACCCCTTGCCCAAGGCAGGAGACCTTGCTGCATCCCAGATAAATGACTGCCCAAACTTTTCTTGAAGACCTCCAGTGAGGGAGCACCACAACTCAGAGAGGCAAGCAGTTCCATTGATTATTGTTCCCACTTTCAGGAAATCGCTAGCTCTGGGTTGGGTCTCTCTTTAACGAGCTTCCACCCATTGCTTCGTGTCCTGCTCTCAGGTGCCTTGGAGAATAAGGCGACCCCCTCTTCTTTATCACAGCTCTTCAAGTACTGGAAGGCAGCTATCTTGTCATCCCTAATCCTTCTCTTCACTAGGCTTGAAATGCCTAGTTCCTTTAGCCATTCATCATACAGTTTAGACCCCTTTTCATCTTTGTTGCTCTACTCTGGACTCTTTCTGGAGTCTCAACATCTTGTTTGTATTGTGATAACCAAAACTGGACTCACTATTCCAAGTGTGGTCTTACCAGTGCAGTATAAAATGGTACTAACACTTCATGTCATCTTGATTCTATCCCTCTGTTGATGCAGCCATTGGCACTACACTGGCTTTTCCAGCAGTCCCAGCACACTGCTGGCTCATATGTAAGTGTTTGTCCACCAGGACTCCTGGATCCTTCTCACAGTTATTGCTGTTGAGCCAGGTGCCATCTCTTCTATATCTGTGTTTTTGTGTAAAATCTTCTTTTCTTGCCACTGAATTGCATTTGTTGGATAGGGCCCAGTGTTCAAGTCTATCAAGATCTTTCTCTCAAGCCTATCTTCTAAATCTAAAGTGTTGGCTATTCCCCACAGTTTGGTGCCATCTGAATATTTGATGAGTTCCCCTTCTTTCCTCTCATCTAAATCATGTATGAATCACTTTATTTAATTTTATTATTTCCATAATGTATCACTATTTCTTTGGAGCCACTGATGTAGAACACAGATGAATAGTAAAACAATTTGTACAAAATAATCTGCAACAAAATAAAGTAACAAAAAGTGCAAAATATAGATTATAAAAAATTAAAACAACTATTAACTAGTGTATTACACAGGAAATAAATTTTTTTAGCCAATCATCTGAAACCAACCATACTTTCCCCAGGAAAGGTTTTCATTATATGATCAGAATATATAACTTGAAAGTTTTCTGCACTCAACTAGCAATTTAAATTAGTTAATTTCTATTCATTGACATTATAACAAATGTTGCTGCCCCACCTTTAATTTTTGTTATCATATAGTTTTCCCATCTATTGTCTGTATACCTCCATGCATGTAACTTGCTGATTAAAATTCAGAAACTGATTTTTTCTACAACAAGTGACAGGAAGCATGGAGCAAGGAGATAGTTGCTATTCCCACTGACAGGACATGATATTTTCCAAGTATTTGATACCTCTCATTTTAAGCAGAAATGGAAAGCAGAAAAAATGCTAGGAAATAATGTAGCAATAAAAACAAGAAACGTGAAGAACTGCACATTGGGGTAGTACTACAATGTTTAGGTGCAAATATTGTCCAAAGATGGTAGAAAATCCATCTCAGAGTTTTGATCAGAATCATCCTTGAAATTAACCTTGAAATGAACTTCTTATAGATAAATTGATGAGTAACAATGGAATATTTTGCTGAATCTTTAATAAGAAGCAGTTATAAACCAGATTTATATTTCCTATATGCATGTTTGTGTACTATACTTTTTTTCTAGTTTGAAGTCTATATCAGAGAAATCCCTTATAGCCACTAAGACCATTATTCATTTGAGAGATTATTTTAATTGTGTGTGGTTAGTGTTTCTTTTTCTGTGATTATCTCTCTCGGTGTGTGTGATTTTGGGTCAATAACATTTCTATAATCTAATATACGAATGTAAGAAGACTCTGTTTAAGTTTAATCTGAAAGAGCTGTTACACCTGATTAAAACAAAGTACATACTGTAATGGAACTGTTGTGATCATGTATGTGATTCTTACTTAAGGTTTTAGAAAGTGTGAATGGTAGCTAATTGTTCAACATGCTGTTAATATATAGATAAGAATTATCCACATGCCACCAGTCAAATCACAGAGAGAAGATTTTCATTATTTGAGGTGTGTGGCATGTATCCAAAAGCCAAGAAATGCTTGACAGTATCTACATTTCTAAAGACTTGTCAATGAGGAACAGAAATATGAAGAAGAATGCATATTATGTGATGAAACACTACTCACATAAATGCAGCAATCCTATGAAACAACTATTGAATGTGAATTCATTAGTAGGAACACAATGCCTTAAGATTATAAGGGAATACTAGTTAAATATCTTCAAGCACCCAGAGATTTAGGGCAGGAGTCTGTAATCACCACAAGAGATAAACAATTCCGTGAAGAGTCAGTTATGAGACAGGGTCTCCTGGATCACTGAAGTTTTGGGGCAAAGTCCAGACTGGAAAGTCCTGGAACATACCAGAAGAAAATTAGCCTAACAGCAAGGACGTCTGTATATAACAGGCCTTATACAGTTTATGGCAAATGGGAGCATCAAATAATACAATAGCATCTTACTTCCTAATTCCAGTAAATGTCTTTGGGTAGAATTGAGTGCCCAATTTTTGCCGTGTTGAATTAATAAACTTTTGTTTGGGGAAAAAAGTACTTGTCTTCTGTACACGTTTTACTTTTAGACCTTGGTTAACATGAAAAATAAAAATATTACACTGCTCATTCACTGGGTAATATGAATCACTGCATTAACTCATCAGTACATAGGTCCCTCTCTTTTACCCCAGGAGAAGCTTATTTATAACAAAATGCATCCTGCTTCCTCATCACATATCACATGCATTAAAAATGCAACATTATACTTTGCAACCTGCATTTATTTTATCTCCTTGGGTTTTTTTAAAAAAAATTGTGCAGTATATAGCACTTGTCAACACCAGTCCCAGGGATGCATACGCAAAAGTTTGTAAAAGAACTAGCACGCTCCATACTTACACTTTGAAATAAATACAAAAAAATTAGGATTCAGTAGTTGCTGGAAGAGTATTCAAAAGTGAATTCCTTTATTTATTGTGTCCAAGACATTTCTTCAGTCTTTATAGGGGTGTCAAACTCAATTTCATTGAGGACCGCATCAGCATTGCAGTTGCCCTCAGGGGGCCGGGTGGGTATGGCCAGGGTGGGCGTGGCCTACTGGGTGGGTGTGGCTAGAGTGCGTATGGCTTACTGGGTGGGCGTGGCCAGCTCTACATCCTTCGCATCAAGGGTGCCTATGGGGGCCTGGGCAGGAGTGGGACAGATCTGAGGGTCTCTGGCAGAAGGAGGGTCTCTGGGCCAGGGCCAAGGCAGCGGGGGCCGTTCCCTCACTGTTTCCAGGATGGCTTCGCGGGCCACATGAAACCACTTCGCGGGCCGCATCCGGCCCCCGGGCCTTGTGTTTGACATGTCTGCTTTATACATTCCTCTTGTGAATATCATATGATTTTATTCTTTCCTATTTATTTTTATGGTCTTCATTGGATTGGAGTCTCGGGTTTTTTAAAGGAAAATCTGGAGAAATATCTGTCAGCCGATACAAAAAACTATATTCAAATGATTATGGACGAGCTGCTGTTATCTTTCTTCTCTGTCACAGGATGAATATAAACCTGATAAAGATCTTTCTGAAGTAGATCTGAAGAATGCTATTCGCATTCATCATGCCTTAGCCACAAAAGCCTCGGATTATAGCAAAAAGTCCAATGTGTTGAAACTGAAGACAGCAGACTGGAGAGTGTTCCTCTTCCAAGCTCCGTAAGTAACACAGGAAAGATTATTACAACTTGGAGTGACTTATTTGAGATGTTGTTTTTAACACCTTCCAAAGGCCATAGAAATTTGGGAAGTAAAAGGGAAAATAGGGCATATTCAGCCTGGCAGAAGCTTAACTCATCTGTTTCAGTTCTTAGGTTAATGAAAAACTGAACAATCATGACAACCATTAATATGTTTGTAAATTTGAGTGACATGATTTTGGGGGCATCTGGGACCTCAAAAAATGGGGACTGCGGTCCATGGACTGTGTTTCTTCAGCTATAAGCTCTCTTTTCATATAGCAAAGTCTCATGATTACATTAAGGTTCTTATTATAATTGACATTATCATCAGATCTTACTGTTCAGTAAATGAACAGTAGCAAGCGCTGGGGAAATCTGGAAATTCAGGCAGTTCAAATGAGTATAAAGATTTATTGCCAGTTTAAGCTCTCCACAAGAATCTGACCAACTAGCAGTCAAGGGAAAAGTGCAGGAGATAAGAGAGGCATTCAAATTGGGCTGGACTTAGATCTTTTGTGGCCTGCAGGGACTCGTGACTTATGAGATATTTGACCCCTCCCTCTGGCTTAGCCTGGTCATCTCCTACAATTACCATGTAATTAGCATTAGAAGCCATTATTTGAAGGCAAGGACACAGTTCTATAGTACCATAGAAGCAATTCAGGACTACTCTATAAATACTGTATAAAATAATATATATATATATTCAGAATATATATATATTCTGTTTTCTTCTACATTAAAAGAAAAAAGAATATTCATCCCAACATAATTGTCAGGTTCTATAAATTATGTCCAGACAAATATAATTATATCTATAAAACACAAATAAATCATAGCAATAATGTAGGTCAGTGGTTCTCAACATTTTCTACACCACAGTTCCCCCTTTAATACCTTTTGTGGCCACAGACCATGGCCACGACCCCCAAGACTTAACTCAAGCAGCAGATGCCAGCAGTGGCCAAGAAACCTGCATGTAGTCAGCCTTCAGAACAGGGTCCCCAACCCCCAGTCCATGGACTGGTACCGGGCTGTGGCATGTCAACAACTGGTCCACACAAACAAGCAAAGCCCCATCCATGGGATGCAGGCAGCACACAAAACCATGCCCTCTCCGATCCACGAAAAAACCTTTCTCCATGGAACCAGTCCCTGGTGTTCAAAAGGTTGGGGACCTCTGGTTTAGAACTCAACTTGAGAGAGCCTCTATTAAGAAGAATGCAAAGAAGAAGGATTCATTATTGATGTGAAAGAGAAAGGTATTTCAGTTCAGTACCAATGATCAGGTCTGCTTTTCATACGAGTGGCACGATAAATGTCTTTCTCTCTGGGTGTGTATGTTTCTGACCGTTTGGCTTTCAATGCTGCCTACTTTCCATAGAAGCAAGGGAGAAATGCTATCTTGGATCCTGAGAATAAACTTGGTAGCTGCCATTTTTTCTGCCCCTGCATTTCCAGCTGCTATTTGCTCCATGAAGAAGTTCTGCCGGCCTCTCTTGCCATCTTCATCAACTAAACTCTGTCAGGTAAAACTGAAATGTAAGGTGCACGTAAGGTGGCCTGGAATTCAGGCAAGCGCTGAATAAAACGTGCTGCCGAGCAGGCCTCAGCGGTTGTCTTGTCCATTTTTTTTTCTTTTTGCAAGAGCAGAATATGCATCACAAATCATAGAAGGCCCCAAACTCAGATTAAAGAAGGCAAGTCATTTCTGCTCCCTCTTTACATGCCTTGGCTGATCTGTTTTGGGATGAAGGCAGGAGACAGGTAGACAGGTAGCAGAAATATTGCCAGGCTTAGGAGGAGTTTCTTTCCCATATCTTATGTGACTTATGCTACCTTTCTATTTAAAATGTATAACCTGCCTAAGATAACTAACACTGTAGTATACTATCTATATACTATACTATACTATACTGTACTGTACTGTACTGCACTGCACTGCACTGCACTACACTACACTACACTAATTTGAAAGCAACAAGAATAATATATTTTGCAGGATCATTTTTGAAATCAGTCAGGCACAAACATTTGTTAAAATAAAATAGTTTTATTTTACAGAAGGGATGAGTTAACATTTTCTTCTTTTCTATCAGAAAGGACAGCTACAGTCCCATGAGAATAAAATGAGGCAAATTACAGATGAATTAACTGAACATAAACTGCACCCTGTAGTGAAATGCCTGAAGTCAAAAGAGGCTGAAGAATATCGTTTGAAGGAACATTACTTAATCTTTGAGGTGAGTCTTCTATTATCTCCTACCGATAGTTGGCAAATGATAGCTGTCAGTAGAAGAACTAATGAACTTGATGAGACGTGCACAAAAGCATCTGACAACTGGGCATCATAATCTACTTCCATCCCATGATCAAGCAAAAGATTTTTCCTAATTGAGAAATGAAGTTATGTCCTTTCAGGATGCGCTACGTTTTCTATTGAGGAGACAGGAATAATTCTCAACTGTAAAAGATATAAATACACCTATGATTTGCATGATTCATGCCACCTTGTTTTTCATTGCACATCTCCTAAATAATTTTGGGCCAGATAAATAGCTTTCATTCTGTTTCACTGCCCTCTACAGAAAAACCGATATGAGACGTATATCAACCTCTTATGTGCAAAGATAAAAGCTGCGACAGATGACCTGGAAAGAATTGAAGCCAACCTCTTCACAATGGAGACCCAGGATACTTCTTTGAGGAAGACTTGTTCCAGTCCTTCCATAACCCAAGGGCAGTTGTCTGTTGAAAGTAAGGCAGAAAAAGACATTGTAGAGCCAAACGTTTCACACATAGGGAGTCAATAAGAGAGAGCTGGTTCTCCTTACCTGCAATTCATGAGCACAACAATTTCTCAGATCTAGAGTTACTTCAATAGAAAGAGTTCAAAGGCGTTTTAGTTTACACTAATTCTATCCTGGTGCTTATGTTTTTTGAATTAGGCTGCCCATGTTGGTTTTCCTGAATGAATATGCAATAAAAGGGCAAATTTCCCATAGAAGGGCTGCATAGGTCTTTGGCCCACTCCTTGTCTTTGTGAGTACCTGCATTTTCCAATGAACAACATGTGTGAAACTGATAACATGGGAACCCAACTGAATTCATTTCTTTGTTGTTGTTTTTTTAAAAAAAACTGAGTGAAATGGTAGTTCCATAGCCCTTGCAATAGACTTACAAAGAAAACTATTGAAATAGTGGGAAGATTTTTATCCATTGCTGATAAGAGGTACTGGACTGCACAGGGTATCTGTTGAATCGCATTTTCACATGAATTGTAAAAACTATATTACTATACCTTCCTACTGCCAAACACAGGTGTAATTGGTTTCAGATATGTAAACTTGCAATCTAACATAGGCCAAAACAATAGCAGGAATAAAATTGCTTTTAATATACAGGGAACTCTTAGCAAGACTAAGTCATATTTTGAAAAGGGAATAGCATATTTCACTTGTTTTCCTTTCTATTTCTAACAAAAGTCCATCTGAGTTTGCTGCAGTAAAAGCTGCTGTTGCTATGCTCTCAGCCTCTGTAAATAGCCAATTCACAGCTCTTGTTCCTGTTCCTTCTGCTGCTTCTTCCTGGCCACCCAAGCATCAGCAAGATAACCTATAGGTGTGATGACCATGGAATACTGAGTTGCAATCACAGATAGTTGTACATATTCCATTTTGCTGTAAGCATAAATATACTTGCATAATGGGATGTTGTGCTTCTGTTCCTTTTCTAAGTGTTTTTAAGACCTCCAGCACTTTATTTATGGATTGATTCATCCTCATCTTTTTTTCTAGACATTTTTCAGTCCACCAAGTTCCAATTTTAAAGGATCTTGTTGTAGCTGCTAATTACAGTAATTTACAATTTATATTTTTGCAGCTTTTTAAACTAAAGATAATAAAGAAGATTTCTTTGGATTCTCACAGCTTTGGAGAATTTATAAATGATTGAGTTTCCATGTTTCTTACCGCTCTCTTTGTCACCAAATTTTTAACCATCATTTTTGTATAGTTTGATAATTTTATTTGAAAGACTGCACTAAAAATTATGTACAAATAAATATTTAAACTGTTAATAAAGAAAATTCATCTAAAGTTCCATTTGGCGTTTGATGATTTTTAACTATTCCGTAGCATATTTATCCTTATTTAATGATCCTTTGGGGAGATTTACTGACATGGAGTGGTAATATTCCCTCAGTTATAGATGTAGTAACAACCTGAGTTGAGGCAGGCTGGCAATAAAGGAGCGATGACTTCTGTTGATGATTACTGCTGATACAGAATACAATGACATTTCTCTTTTTTGCCCCAGTTGACTCGGGTTCCCATTATTCCATTTTGTGTAATTTGCAGATCTGATAATTATTCCACTTACCTGTTCATCAAAATCACTAACAAAATGTTGACAAGTTCAGACACTAAGACATGTAACAACCCACTTTATACTCTCAATCTGATAAGGAATGATTGATGAATGCCTGATGGGTATGATTTTTAGACAGCTATATATTTTACTTGTCATGCCATTCAAGTAGATTTAATTAGATCTGTAATTAGAATGTCATGAGTTACTTAATTGCTTTTCTCACATTAACAAGTACTATGTTTATAGCATTTTCATAGTAAGTTAGCTGATCAAATATGAGACTATTTTTCATGATTTGTTCTTGAGAACAATTTATTTCTGATAAATTACCATAGAGATGGGTGTCAAACACCCCATGTCACGTGACGTGTTGCGACATATCGCAACTCTTTTTGCATTCCCAGCAATGGAGTGGGCGCGGCTTCAGTATGATGCAACTGGCCCACGGGCCGGCAGTTTGACACCCCTGTCATAGAGTTTTCACAGAATTTAAAGTTCACTCTCCTTATAAAATCTTTGCAGGTATTAATGTCCTACTAAGTGGACTATAAATCCCCCCTTGTTTCTTCCTGGGACACGATAATTTCCTTCCTCCAATCTCCTGGTGCCATCCAATCGCTTTCAAATAGAATCTTTCAGCCATTGATTTATTAATGGGACATTCCAGAGTTCCTCAAATGATCCATGTGTTCCTTAGTAATATTCTTAATTTTAAAAAGGGGAATTGAAATACAGTAAGCTTTGAGGGAGCACCTGCTGCCAGCATCAAGCTCCCTTTGTCCTGTGCGCTCCCACAGGGAGGGTCTTCTCAGGGTGCCACCAGTAAGAGATCCAATCGGCAGGTAACACCCAGGGGGAGGGCCTTCTTTGTGGGTGCGCCGGCCCTTTGGAACCAGCTTCCTGTAGAGCTTAGGACTGCCCCTGGCCTCCGTTCATTCCACCGGGACCTGAAGACCTGGCTCTTTGAGCTTTCTGGCCTGGACTGAGGGTATTAATTGGAGTTTTAACTGGTTTTAACTAGGTTTTTTATATTCAAGGTTTAATATAATCATTTTAATTGTTTTAACTTTTGTAATTGTAGTATTGTTTCTTTTAAAAACCTTGTGAACCGCCCTGAGTCCTACGGGAGAAGGGCGGTATATAAGTCTAATAAACTAAACTAAACTAAACTAGAAACATGCCAAACATATTCTAATACTGGCAATTTTAATTTCAAGACAGTGCTGTTTGGACCAAATTCTGAAATAAAGAGATGCTTTAATTTAATGAATTGCTGATTCACAATTTTAGGCAAGCCAATTGTTCTTGCTGGTTCAAGCTCTTGACTGGCAACAGCTAACCTAAAATTATATCACAACTTACTTGCCCGTAACTTCTTAGATAAAAGAAATTTCCCGCAATTTTCAAATTAGGACTACCTTTCCACTTTGTACTTTAACAGGCTGTGCATTTCAGCAGGCCGTGCCTTGCAGCCTTTAATGCAGGCAATACAATAGAACTCAGGCTAAACCTGGATCAAAGATTTTCCTATGCTATGAAAACTGTGGTGTGGTTGTTAAGGTGTTGGACTTTCACCAGAATACCGTAGATGAATTTCACCTTCCTGCCTAAGAACAATCACAGTGATGTTTACAGCAACCACAAGCTTGTAGAGATCCCTGGGAAAAAAACATCACTAGACCGAAGCCGTGAGTGGCAATACTCCAGCTATGGGCGAGAACAAAGCATTATCAGATCAAAGAAAGGGAAACAGAGGGAATCACTTTTCACAAGAAAGAAAATCTATAAAGGAGCAAGCCCAGTGGATAACAGTCACATTCAGAACCATGAATCGAAAAAAGGGGAAATGTTTCTATATTAAAACGCGTTTAAATATTTTTAAAAGTTATAGTACAGAGGGGCAAACTTATTGTAATTTAATAAGTCTGAGACCAGGTGGAATATGTTTGGAATATACCAAATGGAAGATGCAACATATACATAAGGGAAGTAGCAAAGCAACAGTGTGTGAAAAATAGCCTTACCGGCTGAGGAAAATTTAGATATCAAATACGTGAAGGAACAATAAAATGCAATTTCTCGTGCATATTATTAGTGTCCAAGCAAGGAGAAAATGTGGCTGATGCTTTTCAAATGCAAGATCTAGAACGTTGAAGGAGTGTTGTAGTAAAGGACTTTAATTAACCTGACTTTTGCTGGAAGAAAACTGTGCCAAACGTATTTCTTCCAGGAAATTCCTGACAACTTTCTCCTTCAGTAGCAAATGAGCTACTCTTGGCTAGACATTAACTCATATGGAAGCCTAAATAAAGGAAGTGAAATATCAGAAATGTTGGGGGGAAGTGATTGTGAAACGGCAGGATTCTTGTCTTTTAAAGGAAACTTTTATTTAAAAGTTTAATAAAACCTGAAATGGAAAATGAACATGTATAGCAACTGGAAAGATGGACAGGTCAGTGTTTCCCACTGAAGACATAATATCAGAAAACATAATTAAACAAGATTGGGAAAGGATGCTTCAAAAAGTGTGTTTTCAGATATATTTAAATGAAAGGAAAACAAGGAATACATGTATCAACTGCACAGTAAAGGCAGCGATGCTAACAAGTAATCAAAATTACTTATTTCTTATTTGGCTTAGTCATCTCTGACAATGTTTATCAAATAACGAAAAGCAGAACTAACATAATCTCGGGTACCAAGTAAGTTGTATCCTAGCCCGAAACCAAATACAGATAGTCCTCGAGTTACGATTGTAATGAACCCTACCCAGTATGGTCATAATGTTAATTGAATCACTTTAAATAAATGATCCCCCATCCCTCCACTCCCCGATACATTTGTTAATTGAATGTATTGGTTGTTAAGTGCACATGAGGTACCCCGGGGTGGAGAAGAGCATGGGGGGGGGAGAGCCCTAGTGCAGGAAAACACCACCTACCTCTGGCCACCCAAGGCCTCCCTACACACACTGAGATATTTCCTGCTCCTCTTCCCAACCTTAGGATCCTCATAGTTGTTTTGGCCTTCTCTACACTTATTTTTTGAAGTTCGGCAGAGCTCAGGGCTATGTGACAGAAAAGCAGCTGTCATCTCAGATGAAGGTGAAGCTGTTTTCTTTATATCTTGTGTTCTTCTGTCCCCTTTGCAAAAGGCTTTTGGCACAGAGAATGGAGGCCTGAAGGAGCATAAGATCGCATCCCTAAAGGCTTTCATTCTCCTTACCAAAAGCTTTTGCAAAGGGAACAGACGCCTTCGGGGGTGGGTGTAGGTGTAGGTGTGCAATTTCACGCTCCTGCAGGCCTCCATCGTCTGTGCAAAAAGCCTTTTGCAAAGGGGACAGAAGAACACAGAATCTAAAGAAAGCAGCTTCACCAGCATCTGAGAAGACAGCCTCTTTTCTGCCACATGGCCCTGTCTCTGCAGATCTTCCAAAGGTGAGTGATCAGTGATGGGATGGGGAGGAGGCTTGTGGGCTAGAATAGCAGGGCCAATGCCTATTAGGTTCCAGGGGGTGGGGGAAATAGGCAGGGGAAATGTTGCAGCATCTCTGCGGTCAGTTGTCAGGGTGAACGACTGCCGTGGTGCTGCAACATTTGTAATTTCAGGACTGTTGTAAATACTTTCGGGGGTGTCGTAACTTTGAACTGTTGCTATCATAATTCAAGGACTACCTGTAAATTGTATCCTAGTAACCTTCAGCCTAGCTCAAATTTTTGTCTTATCTTTGAGAAATGCTGGGATCAGGTGAAATATGACAGAACTAGTGGTCCTCCTTGTCTTGCTTCAAAAAGGTGGGAAAGAAAATCCAGCCTAGTCCACCCTACAGCAATATTTGGAAAACTATAAGCACATGACATATGCTCTGTAGGAATTTAAAAAATGAGACGGTAATTTTGAGAGAATGGACTTGTTAAGAACAGACTAATCTACAGACTTGTCTCTGTCTCTTAATGCAATCTCTCTCTCTCTCTCTCTCTCTCACACACACACACACACTCACACACACACACACACACACACAGAAAGAAAAACAGAGAGAGAGAAAGGGAGAGAGAGAAGAGGAAGGAAGGAAGGGAAAAAGTTTGACAAGTTCCTTTAATAGCCTAGGATACAATTAATTTAACCCTGGAAATTTAAACATTAAAAATGTGGTATTCCATAATCGAGTTCCTATTAAATTTTATCTTCAGTTTTGGTCATTCCTCCTGCTCTTTTTGAATTGCCTTATCCAAATAGAATTCTCCTTTCCTCCTGGAGAAGTCTGAACTAAAATAGTCAAATAGTTTATACCTAGTTACCTATGTCAAGGAAAAAACCCAATAGAAAAGACAAGAGACAGCAACACAAACCAATAATTCTTACTTTAAGCTTCAGAGGTTTATTTTTCTGATAATTTGGAACATAGCAAGTATAATAACACATCATCACATACATTAATAACCCATTGCAATGAGGACCATATGACATAGCAGAATCCAATAGGACAGCTATAGGCCAATGGCAAATCAATCATGTCCAGTCCCAACCTTTTATACCCTTTCTTGTTCTAAAACTGTAGTCAGATGGTCCGCTGACTTTTGCTGACCTCTTACTGACCCCCTGCTGACCTACTTTCCACATGTACCGTACCTTTCCACATATACCCGTGTACATTGGAACCCGCATCCATCGGCTACTTTCAGTTCCCTATTTCTCCCACGGTTACCATACTCATATTCCAAATATGCATAGAACTATCTGCTTTGCAATTTCATATTGCACAAAGCTCAGCAGATTACAAATAGTACGTTCGTATTGTGAAATAATATAAAGTTCAAGCCAAAGCTTTGTTTTAAATCATTACTGTGGGGCCTATCTCAGGTTTGCTCCAGCCTCATCTTGTTATATGAGGAGGGGACTATATTTTCATCTCCTGCACCTATTAACATTTTGCTCTCTTCAGTGAGCATGTAGTATACAACTCCTCTCAGAGAATCCTATTTTTCTTTTTTCCACATTTATTAAAATCTCCCTTTAAAATCCAACAGGCTTAGAGTGTATTCAGAAATTATTCAGATCCCCTTTGCTTTTGTCATTTTTGTTATGCTGCAGCCTGATTTTACAGTTGTTGAAATTTATTTTTTTCTCATTAATCTACACTCCGTACCCAATAATGACAAAGTGAAAACAGAATTTTAGAAATGTCTGTAAATTTATTAAAAAGAAAAAACTGAAATATCATATTGGCATAAGTATTCAGACCTTTCACTCAGTACTTCGTTGAAGAACCTTTTGCAGCAATTACAGCCTCGAGTATTTTTGGTTATGAGGTAACAAGCTTTGCACACCTGATTGGAGGATTTTCTGCCATTCTTCCTTGCAAATCCTCTCTGCTCCATTCAGCTTTCCCTCAACCCTGACCAGTCTTCCAGACCCTGCTGCTGAAAAACACCCCCACAGCATGATGTTGCAACCACCATGTTTCATGGTTGCGATGGTATTGGTCCGGTGATTAGTGGTGCCTGATTTTTTCCAGACATAACGTTTAGAATGGGGGCCAAACAGTTCACTCTTGGTTTCATCAGACCAGAGAATCTTGTTTTTCACAGTCTGAGAGTCACTTTCTCTGCAATACTCCTGCTCTTTCATTTCCTCAGCTAAATCTTTTCTATTGGTTGAAGCCAGAATTAACTCATTCTCTTGGGCCATCCTCCATCTTCACAAGGAGAAAGTTGTCAGCAAGTCATGAAGAACCATGCTTGGAAGAATTTGTCTCTCAACATATGTCAGGATAATTAAACTCTCCCTCAATGCTTACTTATGTCTCCTTGAACGAGCTTTGGGGCCTCTTCCAACGCTCTTATGAATTGTGTTCTTTTGTTCAAGAGAAGCATGCAAAAATGAAATGGCAACTGTCAGAAAACATGATCTTAAAAACCAAGTGCCATTGACGAAACATAACATTTTAAAAAGTGAAAAATAGTTCCTGTTGTCTTTATAAATGAAGATTCATAATGCAAGTTTCAAGCACACCATCTGCGCGTGCTTAATCATGGTGCTTCACGTTAATTTCATGACAGACTGAAATTGTGTTGAATAAAGAATTCTGTTTGATGAGGCTATCCATTTTTTTTCTAAAAAGGAAGGCACAATGTATATTTTTTAAAATTAGGCTTGAGGGTTTTTTTTGTCATTTATTTTATTTTAGATATTTCAACATTTTAGAAAGGGGGAAAAAATAGCCAGCTAGCCAGACAGAAGCCGTCATAGCTTTCTGCTGCACCATTTAACTCCTTCTTTAGGAGGATACAACAATCAGCAGCGGTCTGGAAAAGGTTGCCCTGCAAACAACAGAACTCTAGAAGCGTATGAACTTTTCTTCCAGACAGTGAGGAGCCTGAACTTGTCTCTATTCCCTGCCCTTGCTTTCTAAATATGTACTTTTATCTTTAAAAAGGAATTACTATATAGCATACGGTACCTCTATACTGTTTATGCTACATAGCTACTGCATGAAATGAAATAAGAATATTCTTACATGTATGTGTAAGTAATAAAGGGATTGATTAATAAGGAGTAAATGGGTGAATGGGAGAACAAGGCAAGTCTGTCTCTGTGCTGAAACTCTGGCTTACATGTGTGCTATAAAGGAAAATTTATGTTGCAGCAGAACACCTCAAGCAATATTTTGTCTTCTGTTCCTTTATATAATGTGATTCTTAAAGCTTTTTGTTACTATTTTCTGTTCGCTCACAATCACACGTCTATGGAGATTCTCAGTCATCCAAGTCATGGTTATCCCAAAGGTGCTTTTCAAAAGATAACTACCGTAGACTTTGTTTTTTCCTTGAAAAGGTTCCACTTCTCACCCAAGAAGCTGAACAAAAGAAGCTTCCAGGATGAGAAGTGAAATGTTTTCAAGGAAAAAAAACAAAGACTAGCAATAGCACTTAGACTTATGTACTGCTAAGACAGTGCCTTACAGCCCTCTCTAAGCTGTTTACAGAGTCAGCATTTTGCCCTCAACAATCGGGGTCCTTGTTTTACTGACCTCGGAAGGATGAAAGTCCAGTAGCCTTTTGAAAAGCACCTTTGCAACACTCACAGTCACAGGTACCACAATCACAGGTACTCACATGCGATGCAACTCTGTAAATCATTACCAGGAGACAAAACGAAGGAGCATGTCCATAGGATTCTTCCTTGTGTATTTCATTACCTGGACTTGGATGAATGGATACCAGCAGATGACACCGAGACAGTGATGCCCTTCCATTATGGAGAGAGCCAGAAGGAAATGCACAATTTACAGAAGAAATGAAAGAGTGTATAATAAAACGGGCTAATAACTATAGCATTATGTTGTACTTTAAAAGAATTTAATATGATGCACCATTGGTATATAACTCCAGAAAAATTATCTAGATTGCATAATTGTATTTCATATGTATAGCATGTTGGAAATGGGGTCAATTATATGCCCCAAATTATAAAAACTAATTCTATCATGCCTGGTGGACTTATAAAAAAGCTAGAAAATAGTGGGTTTAAATATACACATGTGTATTTTTTATCCATATGTATAAAATAATACAAAGAATTTTAAAAGCTAATGTTCAATTGAAACTAGAACTGTTTTTGCTGGAATTAATAAACAGAAAAGGGACAGGGAAGACTATTCTTATGTAAGAATACTACTTCAAGACTATCACATGCACTTCTTAATGGAATGAATCAAAAGTAAAGGCACAATTTATTGTTTTAATTTCTGTGGTAAAGTAGAAATTATGCTCTGAAAAAGGGAACTAATAATCAAAATGGAGTATATTTCATTAAAGAAAAAATGAAGTTCAAACCTAAATATCTAACAAAATGAAATTCAATGTAGAGAAAAGTAAAGTCTTACACTTAGGCAAGAAAAACCAAAAGTACACATATAGATTGCGTGAAGCCAGGCTTAATAGCAGCAACTGTGAGAGGGAATTTGGAGTCTTAGTGGACAATCAATTAAATATGAGCCAAGAGTATGCAGCGGCAGCTAAAAAAGCCAATGCAATCCTAAGTTGCATTAACAGAGGGATTCAATCAAGATCACATGAGGTACTAATACCACTCTATAATACCTTAGTAAAACCACACCTAGAATATTGCATCCAGTTTTGGTCTCCACACTATAAAAATGATGTTGAGACTCTGGAGAGAGTGCAGAGAAGAGCAACAAGGATGATTAGGGGACTGGAGGCTAAAACATATGAAGAATGGTTACAGGAACTGGGCATGGCTAGTCTAGTCAAGAGAAGGACCAGGGCAGACATGATAGCAGTGTTCTGATACTTGAGGGGCTGTCACAGAGAGGAGGGGGGTCAACCCATTTTCCAAGGCACCTGAAGGCCAGACAAGCAATAACCGATGGAAACTGATCAAGGAGAGATTCAACCTGGAAATAAGGAGAAATTTCCTGACAGTGAGAACAATCAACCAATGGAACAGACTGCCTTCAGATGTTGTTGGTGCTTCATCACTGGAGGCTTTCAAGAAGAGACTGGACTGCCATCTGTCAGAAATGGTGTAGGGACTCCTGTTTGGCCAGGGGGTTGGACTAGATGACCTACAAGGTCCCTTCCAACTCTGTTATTCTATTCTATCTTTATGTTTACAGTATATGTTTATACAGTATAAGGCACATTCTCTTATGGATCGGTCTCATTCAATAGATAGCAGATGTAAACAGAGAATGGGAAAAATTGTGAGAGTCACTGTATTGGATCCAGAAGTTTTCATTTTTTCCAACTAATGTAAAATGTATCAAGTTTTGCAGATTATTTTGGATAATGAAATACTAAATGAAGAACACTAAAGGAATCTCATGAAATTGAATAAAAACACTAACATTTAAATAAACAACCCAATCATAGGCATGTTTATTTAGAAGTCAACCCATCCATCAAGCAGAGTTTACTCACAAGTAAATTTGCATAAGATTGCAACATTTATGAAAGTGCAAATTTATGCTCATGTGGGACAAAATGTTCTAACATTATGTATTTCAACATCACTTATTCAAAGGTAGACACCTGGAGTTCTCCCAGGTGTTTTGGACTGAAATTCTCCAAATATTAAACATGCTGGTTGGGAATTCATGGATCTGAAACATCTGGAGGGCATAGAATTATCAACACTTAATATTTATTGATGGGTCTGGACTCAATTGGGTTAATCAGAGGATCATTTTAGCTTAGAAAATCAGGGTTCCAAAGTGAGATTCCCAGTAACGTCAATACTTTGAGATGACACCCCCCCACACACACATTCTATCTCCTCTATCACCACCAAATGTAAAATTGATTTTATAATCATTGTAGCCATTTCTTACTTTTATTTATAGTATTAAAAAAATTCAAGTGTTAAACAGTCAAGAGTTCTAATATCCAGACAATCCAGAGCAAAATTTTACAATCTTTTTTATGACAAAGTAGCAGCTTTTCTACTGGACCTTGTTAGGCATTAGGAACAAAGGATTTAAAGTACTTTATTGCTAAAAAGTAAACGAATACACTGGCAACTGTATTTTGTCTTTTCAGTTCTAGGTTCTCCATGCATCCAATTTATAGTATTTGAAATGCAAAGGACATGCAAGGTGAAAACAGAGAAAGAAAATGGCAGGCCATAATGTCAAAAACAGGCTCCAGGAGAAACTGACAAGAAAGAGCCATTTTCTCTGTCTTAGGGAAGTTTTCTTGCCACCCACACCCAGAAAGCTCTTTAGCTCATCAACCAGAATACCTGGTGGCTTTATTTTTAAATGGAAAGTTCTTGTGAAATACTCAAATGTTTACATTTACAACCATCTTTACAAAATGGAGCACACAACAGCATTTTCTCTGATGTTTCTTTCCATAGGAAGAAGGCTGAGGCAAGGTGAGCATGGTGCTGGCACTCTCTCAGGAGAAGGAACAAGGAGGGAAAGAAGGGGGATCCAGAGACATCTGGATCGCTGGAGGCTTTTGAAACCCTTTCTCAAGAGCACTTTGCATGCCTTATTCAGGGGTTTTCAAACTCGGCCCTTTTATGACTCATGGACTTCAACTCCCAGAATTCCTCAGCCAGTGTGCCTGGCTGAGGAATTCTGGGAGTTGAAGTCCATGAGTCATAAAAGGGCCGAGTTTGAAGACCTCTGCCTTATATGTTCCATGATGGGGGATCGTATTTCTTTGACGATCAAACTGGGGTCAGAATTTGGAGGACAGTTTTGTTCTGTGCATGCACAGCCGTGGCTTATATCATTACTAAACAGCTGAGGTTTATCTCCAGAAATGGTGTCAAAACAGATTTTAGGAGCAGCATGACTTGAACTAGTATGATTTAATAATTTGCAATGTTTTGTTTGGGGGGCGGGGAGTGGTTTCTTGATCACAGATCTCTTGAGGATCAGAAATACATTGGAAGGGCTATTGATATAATGTAATTCTGTTTCCTTTCTTCTTCACCCTCATTTTTGTTTATGGTTTACCTTATCAGAGAAACCAATTTTACTTACCAGTATGTAGTATTTTCCTCGATAGGGAAAAATATTTATGAAAACATTGAAACATACATTTATGCGCACCTGCGCAAGAGGGAAAGGAAATGGGAAATGGGCAGAGAGCACGTTACTTTAGCAACACTAGATCATTAATCTCCAGGTATCAAGAAATTTAAAAGGGTGCTGTTCAAATGGAAAAATGCTAACTGGAATATTTTATAATAAATTGTCCCGAACATAAAGCCTGTGTTTCAAGAATGCTTAAACATAATATTCAGTGTGGACTCTGGCATTCACATACAGCAAAAAGGCACCACAATATTTTTGAATGATTTGTAGTCAAAAATTGGCCCATCTTTTAAAATGTTTTTGTTAAGTTTCTGTTTTTCTGAGAAGCTGTAAATCAAGATGTTACATATAAATAGATTCCTTACAAAAAAGGTCTTTGCCATTAGCTCTTATAAGACATCGTTGCTAAAATGAAAATAAAACATTTCATTTGTTATATTTTTGCATTTTTATATAAAATAAAAATTTGTCTTTTCCGTCACATCGTCTTCCTCGGTACTGATGTATTCATGGAAGCGGACACGAGGAAGAGAGTGTGTCACACCTAAGGTGGCGCAAAACCTTGGCTGGATCTGCTGTGTGTTTGTTGGCTTTCACCCTGTGTGTTGAATCTGCTGAAAGAAGACAAAGTTCTGTTGTTGTCAGCTGAGCAATACAAACCTGTGTCCGTTGCCTCAGTGTTCCAATTGCTTAGGAAAGGGGTGCTCTCAGCTATCAGCTCCTCATCAGACTCACTGTATGAGGCGCTGCTGACTGAAAAGGAATCTCTAAGCATTCTGCCTCTGTGAGACAGGTGGCCGTTCAGTTTAGATCTCCTCCACCGCCTGTTGCTGCTGCCTGTTCTCTTTGGCTGTTCTAGTGCAGTGATGTACTCATGGCTTGTCTCATATTCATCATCCTCTGCGATGCGGAAGGGACTGGAGGGCAAGCTCCCCGTGCTCTCGTGCAGATAGTTCCTTCTTTGGTAGTAAGCATCATACCTCTGTGCATCTTGACAGGGGGCTTGGTACCTTCTCAGCAATGGCTGTTGATCCTCCACTTGGAAATTAATGGATGCAGCCGGGGGAAGGGAGACCGCATGAGCAGAATTAGGAGAGGTGATTTCAAAGGTGGGCATGTGGGCTGAAGCTGAGCAGTGGAAGTCGACAGGGGACAGGCGTGCTGGGGTAGTCAAGGCAGAGACATATCTAGAAAAAAGAAACAATGGGATTGGTATCCAGCTTAAATCTTAGAAAGGAGGCCGAGTCTTCCATCACAAACTTTTCCATTCCTGTAAACACTTTGAGCAGGATAAAATAAAAGGAAGGGAATTTTCCCTGGGATTGAAGTAGATCTACAGAATAGAATATGATTGTTGTCATAAGAGACATAGGTTTTTCGGTCTAAGATAAGAACTGGCAAGATTTTGGAAAGAAGCAGGAATACACAGGGTTATGATAGACGTTAGGGTTAGTTAATGAAGTATATAACTTATTCATGGGGCAAACTAGTAATTTAAATTGGGTATTTGGCAATGTTAAAAAATCTGGTACGCTGAAGTACCTGAAAATCCCTCAGTATGGTTTCTCTTGGGTGGAATTAGCTACAATGCTAAATATGTCAAAACAAAAGTCCAGAGAAACAGATGGCTCACCTATTATTACCAGGGTATAGTGAATGTTCACCAGCCTAGGGCAAAGTACATACCCAAAGGTTAATTTTGGAGAGATTCATAACATAAAGTTTTGAGTTCTCCTTTCTCCTTTTTATGTGTACTCTATATTTATTTATTTATTTATTTATTTATTTATTTATTTATTTATTTATTTATTTATTTATTTATTTATTTATTTATTTATTTATTTATTTACATTTATATACCGCCCTTTCCCTGAGGACTCAGGGCGGTTTACAGGGAATTAAAAAAATCCACCATACAAAAGTTAAAAACCAAATTTAAAAATATTAAATTGACCCTGTACACTTAAAACCCCAATTAAAAATTTCTCCTCAGCCTGGGCCCGAGAGCTCAAAGAGCCAGGTCTTCAGGCCCCGGCGGAATGATCGGAGGTCGGGGGCAGTTCTCAGCTCCACCGGCAGCTGGTTCCAGAGGGCAGGCGCTCCCACTGAGAAGGTGGGTGTCACCCGCCGGCAATTTCTTACCGGCGGAACCCTGAGCAGACCCTCCCTGTGGGAGCGCACTGGGCGAAGGGCGTTTGATGCCGGCAGCAGGTGTTCCCTCAAATAGCCCGGACCCAGGCCATGTAGGGCTTTATAGGTGATAACCAGCACCTTGAATTTCACCCGGAGGGCAACCGGAAGCCAATGCAGCTCGCGGAGTAGAGGTGTTACATGGGAGTATCGGGAGACCCCCATTACAACTCGCGCAGCCGCATTCTGCACCAGTTGAAGCCTCCGAGTGGTCTTCAAGGACAGCCCCATGTAGAGAGCGTTACAGTAGTCCAAACGGGAGGTCACAAGCGCATGAGTAACTGCGTAGGGCGTCTCGGTCCAGATAGGGACGCAACTGGCGCACCAGGCGAACCTGTGCAAAAGCCCCCCTGGTCATGGCTCCTATGTGGTCTTCAAAATTGAGCCGTGAGTCCAGGAGGATGCCCAGGTTGCGAGCCCTATCAACGGGGGGTAACAACTCACCCCCCATCGTTAGAGGTGGAATAACTTGGTTAACCCGAGATGCCGATATGCACAGCCACTCAGTCTTGGCAGGATTGAGACGAAGCCTGTTTCTCCCCATCCAGACCTGAACCGCCTCCAGGCACCGGGACATCACGGAGAGGGCATCACTGGGTTGGTTCGGGGTGGAAAGAAAAAGTTGGGTATCATCAGTACGGTGATACCCCACCCCAAAACCACGAATGATCTCGCCCAGCGGCTTCATATAGATGTTGAACAGGAGAGGCGAGAGGACCGACCCCTGAGGAACTCCACAAATGAGAGACCTCGGGGCAGATCTTTGCCCTCCTGTCAACACCGACTGCGAGCGGCCCTGGAGGTAGGAGAACCACCGTAGAACGGTGCCTCCCACTCCCAACCCCCTGAGACACCGCAGCAGGATACCATGGTCGATGGTATCGAAAGCCGCTGAGAGATCTAATAGGACCAGGACAGAGGAGCAACCCCTGTCCCTAGCCCTCCAGAGATCATTCACCAGTGCGACCAATGCCGTCTCCGTGCTGTGTCCGGGCCTGAAGCCCGATTGGTACGGGTCCAGATAATCAGTTTCCTCCAGGAACAGAGGGAGCTGATGCGCCACCACACTCTCAACAACCTTCGCCAGAAAGCGAAGGTTGGAGACTGGACGATAGTTGTTTAAAGCAGCCGGGTCCAAAGCAGGCTTCTTGAGAAGGGGTCTCACCACCGCCTCCTTCAAGGCGGCAGGGAAGACACCCTCCTTCAAAGAAGCAGTTATTACTGCATGGAACCAGCCTCGTGTTCCCTCCCGAGCCGCATAAGCTAGCCAGGAGGGCACGGATCCAACAAACAGGTGGTGGTGCTCAGTCTCCCCATGATCCTGTCCACATCATCAGGGGAAACAGGGTCGAACTCAGTCCAGATAACGTGCTCAAGACCGCCTGATTCCTCCACATCAGACTCTGCCCAGTCAGAGTCCAGGCCGGTCCGGATCCGAGCGATTTTGTCCGCCAGATGATGACTAAACTCCTCGGCTCGTCCCTGCAAGGGATCCTCTCTCACCTCCTGGTTAAGGAGGGAGCGAGTCACCCTAAACAGGGCGGCCGGGCAATTATCTGCGGACGCGATAAGGGCGGCAAAGTAGTTAGACTTCGCCGTTCTTATCGCCGCAAGATAAGACCTTATAAAGGTTCTTAACTGCAATCGGTCGGATTCGGATCGGCTGGATCTCCAACCGCTCTCTAGACCTCGTCTCCGATGCTTCATCTCCCGGAGCTCCACAGAGAACCATGGGGCCCAACGGGATCTGCGCCGGGTCAGAGGTCGCATGGGTACAACGCAGTCGAGTGCCCTGGTGGCAGCCGTTTCCCAGGCCTCCACCAGAGCATCGACTGGGCTGTGGGTAAGGGTGATAGGTATAGGCCCAAGCGCCCTCTGGAACCGATCCGGGTCCATTAGGCGCCTGGGGCGGAACCACCTGGTCGGTTCCGCCGCCCAGCGGCGGGGGGTGGCATGACAGAAAACCAGCCTCAGGAGGTGATGATCTGACCATGACAGAGGGGTGATGGACGGGGAACCCCCTCCCAGATCGTCCAACCACTGTCCAGACAGGAACACCAGGTCGAGAGTATGATCCCCCTCATGAGTCGGGCCCTCAATAACCTGAGTCAGGCCCATGGCTGTCATGGAAGCCATGAACTCCCGAGCTAACTCCGACGACCCTCCCAGTGATGGCAGGTTGAAGTCACCCAGGACTATAAGCCTGGGGAACTCCACCACCAACCCTGAGAGGGCGTCGAGCAGCTCAGGCAGGGCTGTTGCCACACAGCTGGGCGCCAGGTATGTAAGCAACAAGCCCAACTGAACCCGAGGACCACATCTCAAGAGGAGGGATTCACTCCCGGCCATCTGGACAATGGTGGCCTCCCGAGGACACAAAGTCTCCCGAATAACCACTGCCACCCCACCACCCCTGCCCTGAGCCCGTGGCTGGTAAAGCACCCGGAAACCTGGCGGGCATAACTCGGTGAGAGGCATCCCTCCCTCCGAGCCCAGCCAAGTTTCCGTGATGCACGCTAGATCCGCACATTCCTCCTCGATCAGGTCACGGATGAGGGGAGCTTTGTTAACTACGGATCTAGCATTAAAATAGACCAACCTGAGCTCAGGGGCCTGATCACCCTCATCCCCGGGTAAGAGGGTGCTAACCGGAGGGTCGGAGCGCGCCACCGCTCGGAGATAGCGGGGGCGCGATCCCAGATGCTTATTAAAATTTATATATAGTCTTCGGAATGCTTTGTGAGCTTAAATGTATACAATATGACAATGACAATGTTTGTGTTAATGTTTCCTTTTCCTTGTTTTGTTTTCATTACATTTTGATGCTGATCAGTGATCATAGATAAAAATATGTGTTCTCTCTCCCACTGACCTGAAGTATTTATATACTGTAGGTGCTTTTTTTCTTGGGATGGATACAGCCTGTGTAGCAGCTACTTCTTATCAATTTTTATTAGTCATAATCACTTTTTATGACAGACGTCCTTGTAACATGGAATGGCATTTTTATTTACAGTCATCAAAATAGCAAAAAACAGTAAAATCAAAATTAAAACAGCTGAGTCACTAAAGGAAAAGAGAAAATTACTTTAACTTATCTCTAATGCATGCCTGCTGTGAAGAACAAAAGCTATCACTTGTTATCAGAGTAACCAGGCAGGCTGGGTTAAAAATCAAATTAACAAGTAGCTAAAAATAGTCACCCAGATCTGAGCCTCTACCCTCGTGATGCTCAAATCCCGTCTTAAAGCTACATTAGAATCACATCTGGGCACTTCCAAAATTGCTCTCAAAATTGTTGATTGTACTTTCTGTGCTGAAGCCCAGTTGAAATAAGGGTCATTTGCACAATATGCAATAACTGTAGTATTATTTCTGCCTCAAATAGCTTTAATGTGACAGGGATATAATGTCCTCCTTTGGAGCAAAAATGGGTTAAAGCAACGACAGCACTTGTCTGTGCCACTTAGGTTATATAATCTAAATGTACCTTTCTCCACCCACAAGAGTCTAACATTATCCCTAAGTCATTAGGAATAGTATATTATATAAGTTGTTTGTTGAAGTATAAAATACCAAATCATTACAGTAGATTTTTAATACTTACTATTAAATTAGGTGACTAATTCTCAATATTAATAAATGTACTTCATCGGATTATTGAAGTCTTTTACAAGATTATGTGTGTTGATATTTGATAATTATATGACATATACACATTGGCAAGAATATCTGATATTCAGTTAAATATCCTCGCCACTGCATATATGCCATTTTCTCATAAATGAAAATTGTTTTATTTCAAATATATCCAGATACCAAAGTCAATGCAAGTATCTATTTCAGACCACTCTCCACTGAAGCTTATAGTTTTATTTCATAATAAAATTGAATATTGTTTTAAATAGATCACTGTAGCACAATCATAAATTTACAAAACAGATGGAACAATTTTTTTTATTTCAACAGCAATTCAGTTGCATTTTACTGTATTATTGCAGGTATGCTTTTTAGATGAAGAGTCAACACTGACTGAAAATTATGTCATGTTCCCTTGTGGTTAGTCATAATTCCATAGTTTTCAAATGTTCTACTATTGTTGAATCGTATTGATTCTTTGTCATCTTAACTGATGCTTTATCAACATTTGTGTAATATTAAAAATAATAATTTGAAATCTACATTTTTGTTGTTGCTAATGTCTTTAACATTAGTACTGCATGTTTCTTTAATAAAACTTAACAATGACAACAAAAGTGCGTATAGTCAAGGCTATGGTCTTCCCAGTTGCAATGTATGGCAGTAAAAGTTGGACCATAAGAAAGGCTGAGTACCAAAGAATTGAGGCCTTTGAACTCTGGTGCTGGAGAAGACTACTGCGAGTCCCTTGGACTGCAAGGCGATCAAACCGGTCAGTCCTAGAAGAGATCAACCCTGACTGCTCTTTAGAAGGCCAGATCCTAAAGCTAAAACTCAAATACTTTGGCCACCTAATGAGAAGGAAGGACTCACTGGAGAAGAGCCTAATGCTGGGAAAGATTGAGGGCAATAGAAGAAGGGGACGACAGAGAATGAGGTGGCTGGATGGAGTCACTGAAGCAGTTGCGTGAGCCTAAATGGACTTCAGAAGATGGTAGACGACAGGAAGGCCTGGAGGAACATTGTCCATGGGGTCACGATGGGTTGGACATGACTTCGCAACTAACAACAACAATCAACAATTACAAAAAGAACCCAAAGTGATTTGAATTCAAGATAAAGAAACCTGATACTCGGTTTCAGGTTTGTTGTTTTTTCCTGATCAATTTTTTTCCACAAGTATTACCATGCTCCTATACCTTGCTGGCAGGTAGGGAAGGGGTAAGAAAGAGAGATGGAAGGAGAGATTGAAATTCTAATTAGAGAATCTCTTTTTCCTTTTTCACTTCTAATCATTTCAGGAATGCCAACACAAAGAACATGACAAAAACTATTTCAGTGGTGTCTGTGTCTGGCAGCAGGAAGGATATTTTGTTGGCCAATTCTTTTCTTGCTAGACCCTTGGGTTTGATTATATCTAAAACAAACTCTGTGTTCATTAGAGCCCCACTATATCGGGCCATTTTTGCAAGAATATGTGTTTTACTAGAAATGCAGCTGTACAAGAAAAGAATTGGCCAATAAAATTAATCCACAGTAAAGAAAGTCTAATAATCAGACTTAATTTTGAGCTGACCTGCATATAAATATATTTTAAGGTGAATGAAAAGAGAATTTGCTAAGCTAAAATAAAAAGGACTGGATTTGCTTATAATAAAGGAAAATAATGACTGGATTATATATTTCAGGAAGTTTTAGCATCTATTTAAGCAGTTCTATAAAGGTAAAGATCAGTTTATTATTTTTTACTCTTTAAGATATGAATTTATGTAGCCTCCCAACTCACAACTGTAACTTTGGGTGGAGCATGCAGAGTTAAAACTAGACAAACTTACATAAATACATAAAATGGCCAAAAACAAACCCAGGTCCAATCATTAAAAGGACAAACTTACAGTGACTAGCAAAACATGCGCCTGAGGGAACACCCAGGTTTTTAAGCATTCCCAAAATGCTAATTTATCTGAACTTTTACAGTAATGATTATATGTCAATCTGTCCTTGAGAGAAGCAGGAATGTCTTCTAGTTCCCTTGCTTTTAAAAATGTATATTAATTATATTTTCTTGGTTGTTTGCTACAGGATACTTCTTTCTTCCATTGCATTTTTCATTTGCATTTTTTTTGTTATGTGCTTGTGACTTAAATCACTTGTTGCCGATAAAAGTTGTATTGGAAAAAATATAATTTAGGATTTTACTTAAAGAAAAGCTTAAGTATGTACTGCAAGGAAAAACAGAATAATACAGTTGAAGGTCTTCTAGTCCAACCCCCTGAAGAAAAACATTATTCTCAATTATGTTAACCAATGAAATGACACTTTTTGGAAAGTGGCCCAAGTGATCTGACTCAGGTTTGGTTCAGAGCAGTACAAACCATTTAATATTGAGGCACATCAATATAGATCATGTTAAGTGGTTGCAGCAAAGACACTGGGTATAAGTTTTATACTTCTTCTACCCTAAGAGTTATTTTAAAAAGTAGTTCTAGAATCTAGATAATTTCCAGGATCTGGATGAGGCTATTAGAATTCTGCTACACACAGCCTTTGAGGTAAAGTCTTCCTTCAGAAAATAATAATTTAGCATTTTTATTTATGTATTAAGCCACACATCTCTCAAAAGTGACTTCATGTGGCACGTGACGGTTAAAACCACAACTGTTAAGAAAGAACAAGCAATTTAATCAGAGCAATTCTAATAATCATTTCGAAAGAGATCCCCGAGAAGCTGAGGATCTTTCTGATTCATAGTTTGATTGATTGCTTATGTGATGTAAACTTACAACCTGTGTTTATCCATGTTCTCAACTAGCTCTTTTCCCCCCTTCTCTTCCCTTTTTGTCTTATGCTGTGTTAGAGACTGGCCATTACTTGTGACTTCAGTATAAAAGCAGTGAAATGCTGTTTTGACTGGCCATTTTAGGGGGAGGAGGTATTTGTTATTCTCGCAGACCCATTAAATATGAGGCTATACCATTTACATCAATTTATCTCAATTATAGGATTAAGCAAGTGCAGAAATGATGTAAACTGATGCAATTGACAGAAACCATTGCAGGTATTCTAAAAGCAAGGTAAAAATCACATAAGTGTCATTGCCTCATTCAAACTACTTTGGATGCAGAGGGAGATAATCGAGATGAAAATTTGAACTTATTGCGCTCAAATTCTGCTAAATGGGGGGGGGGCTGTTAAGTTGAGCTTTCCTTGTATAAATGATAATAACAGCAACAGAAAATGAGACCTCTCACTATGTGGTGAGTCTCGAAGGGAATCCACAGAATCTCTGTATTGCATCATTGGCCTCCTCTGTTCCTCAATGGAATAGGATGCTTCCCGCCGAGCATAAGCTTCCATGCATGCAGGACTGTTGCACTTGCTGGTTCCCACAGAAGACAACATCATCCCAGACTGACAATCAGAAGTGATGCTTTCTGTGCGGTCCAAGCTCCAGGTGTGGCTTTCATGTCTGCAAGTTAAGCCAAATGATAAAGAAGGTTAGAAGTAGATCTTTCCTAAACCTAACGACTTGCTAAAGTGGACTTGTCTTTCACAGCAAAGTTCCTAAGCCATATTTGTAAGGCTTATAAAATATGAATGCCTAAAATTATAAAGGAACAAGGCAACGTGTATCCTGTTGGGTCATTGTTTCAGAGATATTTCCTTAACATATTTTTTCAATGCCTTCAGCAATGACAGAGCTTTTAATGTCCTGCCTTCGCTGGCCAAATTTCTTAAAAATTCAGGGAGATATTCAAAGAGGTATCTTCTTTTAAAATGGCGCGTGTTGAACTGTATAGCACAACCAAACATCAGGAATTGACCACAGGAAATGTTTCGTGTCAGGAGGTCATAAAATGCTTTATGGTAATTATTATGTCATAAAACGTTTCATAAAATTTGCCAAATTGTAATTTCCTGGGAGCCATAGGTCCTGGATTTTGGATGCGTTTTGTAAGCTGCTCTTTTGAGATACCTTGGTTCAAACATTCTTGCTCAATGATGCACTGTTTCACCCAGTTAAAGATTACAGGCAAGAGAGTTTGTACTATATAGATTCGTATAATATTTCTTACGTTATAACGAATGTCTAAAATAAGACGGAAGTGCACATTATATGACAATCAAAGATAAGCTAAAATTTTCAGAGGTTCTCTTGAACTACATGCCTAGTACTTGGAATCTGACAACTGGACAAGATAAAAATGGATTCTCCATGCCCTTACTATGGCTAAAAGACTGATACTGTAGCTTTGGAAAGCTAAATCTAGAGCCCCTTTCATTTAATGGATTGAAGACGTGATATCACTTGCCAACTATTAGCAAACTGCCTGTAGATGATGACTCTATATGGACAAATACAGGGCTTTTTTTCCTCATATAACGCTCAGAACGGAGTTCCGGCACCTTTTTTGGATCGAACCTTGTAGGGTAGGCAAGGTGGTTTGTGTGACATGTGTGAGTTCCGGCACCTTTTTCTTTTACAAAAAAAGCACTGGACAAATATAATTATTGATCACATTGTTAACCCACCTTTATTATTTTTATGTAGCTATAATGAACTATAATGAAATTTAGAACTCATTTATAAAAATACAATATATTAGAAACATGATAGTTACATAAATGTACTAGAAATATATGCGTACATGAATGGTAATTGTATTAGATAAGTATTGTAGAATTGTAACTATTTACCATTAAAATGATATATTTTACTTTTTCCCTTTGTTGTATTTTTTCACTTTTCTAAAAAGCACTTTCTATGTCTTTTTTTTCTTTGACAATTTATTCATTTTTATCATAATTATCTTAGAATAAAATTATGGTAGGTTTCTTTCTTTCTTTTTTGTCAGTATTCCACTGTTTCTAAGTATCACTTAGGTTCATCTGTTTGGAAGCTTTTAGGTAAAGGCTTGATTTAAATCAGTACCTAATGAATTTTCCACTTTTTCACAAACATTGCGTAGGACATCAAACAGCAATACATAAAGATTCATATAATAAAGGCCAGTGGTACAGCCAGCTCATTTTAGAGCTTCCTAATTTTTTTTATTAAGACCTTACTGTGGACTTAATGGACAGAGGGATGAATGGAGCTCACCAGTACCAATACCAGCTGAAGCTGATGCAATTGAGGTTGAGTAGTGGAAAAGAAAGAGAAGGCCTGATTTCTTAAGGTTATCATAATCAGGCTGCAAATTACTGGACAAATACTAGATGGCAGCAAAGAGTTATACTTTTCTGCATTTCCTTCTATCAAGGGTTCTCCAGATCTCTTTACTGCTAAAGTTAAACCACTGCAGTGCCTTAAGGCTTGTAACTTTTAGTCTTGTCTTATTTTTATTTTTACTTTTAGTTCTACTGCGTATATTCTGCAAATGGAAAGGCTGGATATAGATAAAATTAAAATAGGTTAAAAACGATGACTTAATGTGCATCGCTATTTAAATGATTCTCCGACCACTGTCTATCCCAAAGTGGTTAAAAAGAAATCAGAGCTGTGAAATCTTCTGCCCATACCTTTGGCTTGAAGTTGGGGTTCCTGTGGAAGAGGGATGTGATGGTGAACAGGAACGACTCCCTGAAAAGGTGGTCTCTATTTCTCTTCTTATGACATGCTCAGAAGCAGGAACATTTTTAGATATATACTGGGGAAAAGACACAAGTTTATAGATATTAATTCGGGGATGACAACATTACTGTATGTGTAGGATTTTTATAAACTGTATTAGCTTATATTTCAATTTTTGGAGAATAAGAATAAGCTTAACTTTTTGTATATCTAATTCCTTTTTTTCCCCACTTTTGGGGCTTTGGTGCAAAGGGGTATTTCAATGTTTTTTTTTCCTAATGGCCTTATAACAATGGACATTCCATTTGTATTGCAGTATGGTAAAATAATAAGAAAGCTCAAAAATTCAAATAAGCGCTTAAACATTTGTGATCAATATAGGCAACTTGCAGATAATTCTGTGTATGTGTAGTCAGGGTAAAGCCATCCCAAAAATTTGGTAAAGCCCCCCCAAAGATCTTAGGAAGAAATTTGACTTCACCAACTAAATAGCACCAGAAAGTGCATTCCAATGCAGAAGTGGCACTTGAAGCTAATATTGATATATGTATTTAATTTCTTGACTAATTTCTGTTCGGACTTTTCAAGGAAAGTAAAGGTCTTAAACAGCTTATAATTTAAGACAAGACTGTTAAATTCTTCTACCAAAATTGAAATTCAAAAGGTATGGAATAAAATTGAAATCTACTACCACTGATATAATTTATTCTTTGTGGCTGATCAGCCACACCCAGTGTGTGGACCTAAAGTACATCTACATGGAAGGAAGCACGCAGTGGGGTGCCTCAAGATTCTGCCTTGGACTCAGTGTGTTTCAATTTCTTCGTAAAAGATCTAGATGTGGGGCTAGAAGGGGAATTCATCAAATTTGCAGAAGACACCAATTTGGGGGTGGGGGTGGGAAATAGCTAACACTTTAGAAGATAGTCTTAAGATTCAGAAGAATCTTGACAGGTTTGAACATTGGACCTATGCAGCAAGATGCAGTTTAATGGTGAGGAAGGTAAGGTCTTGCACTTAGGAAGAAAAAAAGCAAATGTAGAATAGGTGTTACCTGGCTCAACAGTAATAACTGTGAGACGATCTAGGTGTACTAGTGGATCACCACTTAGTATAAGCCAATAGTGTGCTGCAGCTCCAAAAAAGCCAATACAGTTTTAGACTACATTGACACAGAGATATCAAGATCATGAGAAGTGATAGTACAACATTATAGTACCACTTCATACTACTCTAATGAGCCACACTTGGAATATTGCATTCAGTTCTGGTCACCATGATACAAAAAAATTGCTGAGGCCCTAAAAAGTTTGCAGAAAAGAGCAACAAAGATGAAAATG
The DNA here is from genome assembly GCF_947247035.1 of Vipera ursinii. Taxonomy (NCBI): domain Eukaryota; kingdom Metazoa; phylum Chordata; class Lepidosauria; order Squamata; family Viperidae; genus Vipera; species Vipera ursinii. Next base: position 120,067,329 of record NC_139516.1, on the reverse strand, counting down.
TGTTTGGAAGCTAAACTGTATGATGAATGGTTAAGAGATCTAGGTACGTCTAATCTATCAAAGAGAAGGATTTGGGATGACATGATGGATGTCTTCCAGTACTTGAAGGGCTGCCGCAGAGAAGAGGGGGTTGACTTATTCTCCAAAGCCCCTGAGGGCAGGACAAGAAGCAATGGGTGAAAGCTTGTTAAAGAGAGATCCAATCTAGAACTAAGGAAAAACTTCCTGACAATGAGATCAATTAACCAAAGGAGCAGCTTACCTCCCAGAGTTGTGGGTTCTCCATTGATAGAGGTTTTCAAGAAAAGATTGGACAACCATTTGTCTGGGATGGTATCCTATGCTGAGCAAGAGGTTGGACTAAAAGACCTCCAAGGTCCCTTCCTCCCTTCCAGCATTATAATTCTATGATTCTATTTATCCAAAGATTTGTAAACACATGTTCAATTTAAAACAGAAAAGTATATTTGGCAGGGCTTCTAAAGGTCCTCTTGCAGGATCCAATCTGGGCTGGTCACCAGGACCAGAGGTCTAGTCTTCTGAGCTTTTGGACCCGTGCTGGAGCCCATCTTCAGGGAACTTTTCTCTAGCAGAGTGTCACACAAGGAAAAAATAGATTGGATCCAATAGCTTGAAGTCCTGACTCTAGAAAAAATGGGAAATCCTATATTATAAAATACTGAAAACACAATGGCGAATCATTCTCAGAAGCAGGAAAAATCTAAACAGGCTAATATGGATAAACACAGAGCTCCTCAAATGCTGGAAAAACAATTGGGGAGTGCATGGGAAATTAAAGGAGGTATACAAGAGTAAGGAAGATGGCTTCTAGAAAGTGTAGGTATTTTGTCAGAATCACTAAAAATCACAGTAGCCTGAGGCTTGCAAGATATGCCAAAAACAAGAGAAGACAGTTCCTTTGGATATGTTAGAAATAATCATGGAATAAAACTACAAGAAAATTGATTCAGGCCAGACACCAGGTAGAACTGCCTGAGTGTATCAGCTGTCAGTCAGTTGAACTGGTTGTCACACAAAATGTTAATTTCTTTGTTGGAAGTCTTGAAAAAGGCTGGATGGTCATTGCAATTATGAGTTTGCAGCATCCCTCAGTCCCATTTACAACCTTCTTTGCCCATTTCCTACAAGCAAAGTCAATGGGAAATGAGAACAGGAGACTGATGTCACACTTAACATCTTGAGATTCACTTAAATTCCAGGGGTGCTGGAATTTCTGTTGATAAGTGGTGTGTGATCGTGTGATCAGCATTGGCTGAGTGACAGAAATTGCAGTCCCAATTACTATTGTTAAATGAGAAATACCAATATTCAACAGAAATCAAAATGTGGCTGAGCTTTTAAGACTATGCTTCCGTGTCTTCCGTGGAGTAAATCTCAGGGCAGATGGTCTGGCTTTCCTGAAAGTCCTAAGCCTTGTCTTGTGTGGCCTAGAACCTCTAATTTTACTTCCTTGCTGAGCCAATTATACTATATATAATTACTATACGCTGAGGAAACGTTAATATGCTAAATGATTCCATCAAAAGCCAATTCTGGAACAATTCTTATAAGCAGGGGGTTTACCCTATATTCTAGTTCAGGCAGAATTCAGTTCCATTCCTTCCAAAGAAGTATGCAAGAAACAGATCATACAAAAACCAATTCTGGTAAAAGGTCAAGTAGGAAGCCATTTTCATGGAGGTTTGTGAAAGAGAGAAAGGCATCATAGATTACTGGTATTTCCAGAGAGGCCTGCTATTCTGACGGCTGTGTAGTTGCTTGTATAAATCATATGATGAGATGCTTTCCTTATAAGAGAAGAATCAATTGTATCTTCAAAGTCCTCCCCCCCTTCCCAAATTGTAGCCACTTAAAATCTCAGTTGTCATCCTTAAATTTGGGGGGGCGGGCGTGTCCTGCCAGGATATTTGCAGACTGTTCTTAGAAGATCTAAGGAAGGCATTAAAGCAGCCACCCAAAGCCTTCACATTGTGAGATTGCTTCACAGCTTTGAGAAATGAAGCAGTACTTAAAAGATGAAATGACTTTACAGGTCTCCTATGTGGTACGTTGCGATACCTCTGCAGTAATGTTAAAAAAAATCCTCCTACAAGTGTATTTGCCCCTCACACACACACACACACACACACACACACACACACACACACACACACACACTTACCTTTGGTAAAGGTAAGAAAGGAAAGAGAGGTTGGGGGAATGAAGAAGGGGAAGGGAAGGGGTGAGTTGTAAACAGAGGATGGAAGGATGGGTCTAGTTCTGCCTACTATGCTTTCTCAGGAGGCTTTACACAGTGAATTAAGAAATGTTACTCACATCAACCATCTGAATTTCTTCAGGGTCCAGCCGAGGATGGCTAGGGCCATTCGCTAGATTCCTGTTCTGATGGGCTGGACACATGTTTTGCCGCAAATGATTGTGCATCTGATTTCTCTGTTTTCTGAAGAATAAGTACATTGAAAGGTATTGATTCATATTGGAACAGTGGACCAGTTTTACCCTGATGGACTATATAATCCTGTTACGTTGGGGGCCCTAGACTGAATGGTTTGGCTGGAAAATTGCCTAGTTTTGATGCTTTTCTGCTTTTAGTCTTGATTTCCTAAATTTGGAGTTTTAGTTTTCACATAGAGAAAGTCTTCATTTTGGATTTCATATATCGTTCCTACTTTTCTGTTTAATACTAATTTTAACATGTTTAAACAGTAGCTATATGAAGAAAAAAGATACAGAAAGTATAAAGAAAAACAAAATAACAATAAGAATTAAAATATATAAAAATATATAAGGCTGGATCTTATTCTGAAATATATAATTATTTTCTAGCCATATTGATAAATTAGTTGTATCAGAAGTCCACTAATTTCTAAAGAAGTTAATTTACAGTACAATACTTTTTATTGTTAATAGTCCATAAACTTAGTGCCTCTATATTTTTGCAATATTGTTCAATATTATTTTAGCAGTTGTTAGAAAAAACTTAAAATTACAATTTACAATTTTCACAAATAGCAGTTATCTTCTAGTAGCTCTTAGCCTGATTTTTTAAAATATTGCATAATACAAAATTCCAGAATAATTTTGCATGTACACATGATTAAAATTACAAAAAATTCTGTTTAGATTCTTAACATTTCCAATATTAAATTTATATTTTATTGTAATATATAATTTATATATTAGCTAATATTGCATCAAATATACTTTTGAAACTGTATTTTAGCTTGCTTTTAATTTATTAGCTGGTACACTGAAATGCTATTTTGTTTGTTTATAAGAATATTCAAATCTTGTCTCTGTTTTTCTTTATGAACACCATGTTTTCATTTGTTTTCTATTGGGGTCATTTTATAACCATATTTTACTGACATATCTAGTTAGAGGAGCTGAAATTTGCATTTCAAATTTAGTCATGTTTCACAAGTGTTTCTATTTAGCTAAAAGCTATATCACAATTATGTTATAGTTATGAAATTACTGAACAAAAGATATTTCCTATCCATGTGTATGGTTAGTTCTCTATATGAAATCATATTTAGTACAGAAAGAATGAAATGATGATCAGTCAGGTTACATAGGATTAAATTGCACATTTCATGTATTAAATTAAGTCATTAGGAAATAACTGGCACTTAAAACTTTTTGAATTGTATAGAATTTTTTAAAAAGACCTTTGTGAAACAACAGAATTTCTTTAAGTACATAAATTAATGGCTGGAACAAAGTAAATTTAGATTTTTTTCAGTTCTGAAAATATGATTATTTTGCTGCATTCAACATTTTTATATTAAGGACATAACATCGAACTGCAATTAGTTTTACAAATATGAATGAATTTATAAATTGGGTTGAGTTATTTTGTCAAATAAATCTTGCAATTGCCTGTTACCCTTTATTGATAACAGAGGAACTCATTGTTAAAAAGTTAAAATAATTTGGAAGCAAATTGTTATCATTGCAATCATTTCTAAGATCATTGATTCAATGAATAATAATAATAATAATAATAATAATAATAATAATAATAATAATAATAATAATAAGTTGGAAGGGACCTTGAAGGTCATCTAGTCCAACCCCCTGCTCAGGCAGGAAATCCTATACCATTTCGGACAAATGGTTGTCCAGTCTTTTCTTAAAAACTTCCAGTGTTGAAGCATTCACCACTTCTGGAGGCAGGCTGTTCCACTGGTTAATTGTTCTAACTGTCAGGAAGTTTCTCCTTAGTTCTAGGTTGCTTCTCTCCTTGATTAGTTTTAGCCTCCAGTCCCCTAATCATTTTTGTTGCTCTTCTCTGTACTCTTTCTAGAATCTCAACATTGTTTTTACATCGTGGTGACCAAAACTGTATGCAGTATTCCAGGTGTGGCCTTACCAAGGCATTGTAAAGTATATTTTATTGTAAAGTATATATTGTAAAGTATAAATATCATTTTCTGTAAGACTGATTAATTCATTTCTTAACTTCCACAGAAATGTTAAAACTGGATAATAAATACTTCATTCTCCTATACTTCCATTGAATATTAATAGCTTATGGCTAGAAACTATTCTTTAATTTCCTTAAAAGGGAATATTAATAGCCAATACTTCTGAGTATTTAAAATGTGTCCTAAACTATCTTTCTTATCCTCTCTACATGTCTTTCTTAAGTATTTGTGAAATCTGGAATATCAGCACTGAGTGTATTTTTTTCAAGAATGTTTTATTTTATTTTATTTTATTTTAATTCCATTTATATCCTGCCCTTCTCCGAAGACTCAGGGCAACTTACAAGCTTAGCAGTAGCCTTCATTTTTTGTATATGCCTGCTTATTAGGGCTTTCACACCCACCCCCAAGCGGCATTATTACAAAGTCAGCTTAATTGCCCCCAACAATCTGGGTCCTCATTTTACCTACCTCGGAAGGATGGAAGGCTGAGTCAACCTTGAGCCTGGTGGGACTCCAACCTGCACTAATTGCAGGCAGCTGGTGTTACTTAAGGAGGCATTAGCCCACTGCTCCACCAAGGCTCTTAAAGGCTGTTTCTCAATGGGAATATTTGTTTTGTGGAGCTCTTCTAGAGGACTTTTGGAGGGTGATGATCTTAACTGCATAAAACAGTGCGTATGGGATTAATATTCAAATTACTACCTTAATTTGTTTTAGCCTAATTTTCATGTCTTGTAGGTTTTAATTTAGATTATTATGATGGATGCACTATGTTTTGCAATTATTAACTTCCAAGAGTCAAACTGATCACATATTTGATAGAGGATTATGTAAGAATACAAAGATGCTCTTTCTGATATAGGCTCCGTGGCAGTCATATCATTACTTCCGAGGTGAAAAAGAAAGCACTGTATAGTATAGATTCAAAGAGTTTTCCCTTTTTTAATCTCTGTTTTCTTCCCACATCTTGTGTAGTTTGTTTATTGGTACCCCACCTTTATTTTTTTGCAAATAACTCAAGGTGATAAACATATCCAATAGACCTTCTTTGTCTTATTTTCCCCAAAAAAACAATCCTGTGAGGGGGGTTGAGCTGAAAGTCCCCCAGCTGGCTTTCATGGGTAAGGCAGGACTTGAAGTCAAGGTCTCCTGCTTTTTAGCCTGTTGCCTTAACCACTAGACTAGACTGTTGTTAAAATGGTGCACAATTTAGTTTTATTCATTTTCTGTTTTTTCCAAATACAACTGGCAATTTAATTTTAATAGGGGTCTGTGATGTGTTTTCCTGGGAATACACACACACACACACACACACACACACACACACACACAATGTATCATCAGTTTAGAGTCCTTGTGTTGCCACTAGAGATCCAACTTCAGCTCCTCTTGAATTCCACCGACCCTTATCTAGCACCAATTTAGTGCTGACCATTACTTGACTAGATTCTTGGGTATAGGTTTGAATAAATCTTCTATGCTGCAACTTTACAAATGATCCTGATTCTTTGTTTACCTGATATTTATATACACATCTTGATGTGTGTTTCCTTAACATACAGTTTTGTACACATTTTGATTTATGACCAGCTGTGCAAATTTTGAAGAAGTATATATAACTGTTCTTCAGAGAGTTGAATGGATTAGGAAGTTCAAAGCACATACATTTGACTTAAAATGTGAACTATATCTTTCTCAGATCTTGGTATTTTTAGGATAACCAACACTACGACTATAAAAATGATACAAATTTTCAATCAGTAGGATAAAGAAAAGGCATATTTTTAAAGCTCACCAAATCTCATAAACTACAGTCTTTATAAAAACTTTCAAAGAAACAATCTTACGTTGTAGACATAATTTCAATGTTTTGTAACATTCAAACCAGATACAACTGCTTTCTTTGTCATGTGCCTGCTTTATGGAACAGCCTTCGCTACGATATATGGATGGTCCCAACCTAGCCCTGTTGGCCTCAGGACAGGGGATAAGAGCTGGTTTCTCCTCCAGGCACAGGGACCAGGAGATTGATGGAGTGGTTGATGGATGGATGGATGTGGGTTTTATGGGGGCTATCATTGTGTTTATTGCTATAACTTTTTAATATATTGTGTTTTTATTCTGTTTACCTCTCAGAGTCCCTTCTTGTAGATGGGTAGCTGCATACGTTTGTTTAATAAAATAAACTGTTCCTTTTGAAAGCCTAAAAAATTTAGGGTATGAACTTATTCTCACCAGAATAACATTTGTTTCAAACACGGTTTGACAAATCATAAAGAAATGATAATAAAGATAATCTACACATAGTATTATACTTCTCTTATTTGTATTTTTTGTATTTGTATTATTTCATTGAAACTTTTATAAATTGCATTGGAATGACTATTAACCAATTGTTACATTTCTTGTGGTTTTACTTAATAATCCAACTATATTTACCAAATAATTTTACCACTTATTTGTTGCCTGCATTTCCAAAATATATACATCAGATCCACATGAAATATGAACATGAAATATGAATTTATTTTTGTTAGCTGACAAATTTTCTGTTGCAAGGTATTTTAATTTTCATTAATTATTAAAGCACTTAGCAATTAAAGTAACTTTTAATTCATTTTAATACTTTAATCATAAACTGCATGTTTTTAAGATTGTTTATAAACCATGCCTATGTATTTCTAAAATGTTTAAGCTCCCTTCTCTTTTTCATTTTCAGTTCTTTCCCTTCTTTTTCTTTTATTGTATTCATTGCATTAAAATTGATTTTAATATTAATAAGTAAAATCACTCACTTGGTTTTACAGTAAGCTACTACACATACTATTCCCACAACAAGCAACGCAACACAAATCCCAGTAATGGTTAAAACTCTCTTCTGATACAGCTCCTCGGCTTCTGCAAGGACATAAAAATAATTGACAATTAACATTTTTCTCAAATTATAATTCCACTTTGAAGATACAACTACAACTTTCCATGGTGGAAATTGGAAACTATCTACTTATTTTCCCGAGATAGAATTTAGAGTTTTGTATCTGTTTAAATATTGATGCTCTTCTTGACTTCTATCCATACCTTTTCTTTCCCTTCTAGTTCCCGCAAAATCAAAATAAGAAAAATCTGCTGTGCCTTTTTTTCTGAGCCACCTTCCGTGTGTGTGTGTGTGTGTGTGTGTGTGTGTGTGTGTGTGTTTTAACCTCGTACTGTATTGGGAATATGTTCTAGAACTTCTCTGAAGTATTCAGTTGCTGTTTCCTATGTATTTGGCTGAGATATTACAGAAAAAATACTATATACTGAGCCACAATGAATATATTTGTTGTGATCCAACTTTGGTTGATAGAGCAAGCAAGATAGTTTTCCTTTTTTCTGCCCTCTCTGAACCCAATTTAATGTCCCCTACTTTTAATGCCACTTTCTGGCAATGCTGAGAAGTTTCAGAAGCAGAAGTACAGAATGCATGCTCAGATTACATCACTAAACTATTTTAATATCTTTCTTTGCTATTCTAAGCAAAGGAAGGATATGAGAATTCATGTGGCAGCCAATGAACATATGAGAATTCATATGGCAGCCAATGTAATCCCAACATAGTAGAAGGGCATGCAGACTATATGCTATTAAAACATGCACCTCTATTGTTGCCCCAAAGACAAGGGAGGAAAATATATTAGTGACTCTCCTAGTGGATGAGGTGAGGAAGGAAACAAGTTAAGCTAATTAAAGACATTAGTGAGAAAGAATCCTTTATATTTTCTGGTTGTTTATAAAGTTCCTGTCAATTTTCTAGAATACCAAACTGATTGTGTTGGAATGTCTAGCAAACCCTAGGAATATAGAGGGAGAACTTCTACCGTGTTTCCCCGAAAATAAGACCTACCCCAAAAATAAGCCCTAGCCTGATTTTTTGGGGTGGGCCTAATATAAGCCCTATCCCCAAAATAGGCTCAGGGGTGGGCCTGGCCAGCACAAGTGGTGCTGAGCATGCGGTGGCTGACGGTGACTGGCAACAGCCACAGCCTGCTGGCCTTCGCTTAGTTTCCAAGCACCTCATAGGCACCCAAACACTTTTCACCCAGATGGAGAAATGACGGAGACTGGAAGCTTTGTCTGCTTGCAAATGGGATGCTTGGAGAAGGACTGAATCACTGTTTCCAAGCACCCCATTTGCAAGCACATGAAGCTTCCAGTCTCCCTCTGGACGAAAAGTCTATGGGGCACTTGGGGCAACTCCACCCCTCTGCCACCTGCTCGCCTCATGGCAGCGCCACAGTAAAGTTAAAGTTTCCCCCGCACATGCGTGTTAGTCGTTTCCAACTCTAGGGGCCGGTGCTCATCTCCGTTTCAAAGCCGAAGAGCCAGCACTTGTCTGCGGACATCTCTGTGTTCATGTGGCTGGTATGACTAGACGCCAAGGCTCACGGAATGCTGTTACCTTCCCACCGTAGTGGTCCCTATTTTTCTACTTGCATGTTTACGTGCTTTCAAACTGCTAGGTTGGCAGAAGCTGGTACGAGTAACAGCTGCTCACTCTGCTACGCGGCACTCGGGATTCGACCCGCCAAACTGCCGACCTTCTGATCGACAAGCTCAGCGTCCTAACCCACTGAGCCACCGGGTCCCTATGTTAGGTATACGTTCTGGTTAATAGCTTTGGCAGGCTTTCAAGATTCTGTGACATTAGTCTATTAGCAATAAAGTTCATTCCAAAGTCCAAATGGTTCTTGTTTCCTGAGTTTTCCAGCCTCAAAGGGCTTGACACTCAGTGACAATTAATTCCTTTACTGTTCCTAGGTAATGGGTAGCACTCTTTAGGAACTGGCTGTTCAGACAAGGTATGTTTTGAAAATGATTTGGAAGAAGTATTTCAGATAACATACAACTGCAAGAATTAGCAATTCTTTGTGATTCATTAAAGCAGCCCCTCTTTATATCTAACTGCTCTACAAGGCCAGAAAGAAAAATTAGTTTAAAAGTAAACAAAGAAGCAAATAAATAAAATCAACCTTCTAAAGGAGAGCGACCATTGAAATATATTTAGCTTGTGTTGAAACATCTACCTTATTCCTGCCCTGAGACTATGGGACCAGGTTACCTGTGACGATGTGAACCAGATTTGTGCAATAATGTTCCCACTGGATAGCCCCAGATGTCCCCATCACTACAGATGTAAACAGAAAGAACTGTTATGCTAGTTTCCTGGATACAGATTTGTGATTTCATAGGCTTGCTTGGTGCTAAGGAAATATGCTTTTATTCTCCTACACAGCTTTTATTTGTTTACCTGTTTTAAGCAGTACAGTTCTGCAATTCAATATAAACAAGTGGGACCAGATTTAAAACATACAGTGTGAAGTGCTCCTCAGCACTTACCCATTTAGAAAGGATTTTTGCTTTCCTATATATGTACATTTTGTTGTAATACTTCAAATTTTGATGTTACTTTAAACTTGCTGACCTTTGGGCCTCTATAATGTTTGGGTGGTACTATTAAAAATCCACACTATGTTTATTTATGTTTCCATAAATATATATTATGACACAATATACAATCTCTCGGACAAGATGCACTTGAAAATCTAAAATCTGAGGAAGAGGTAGCTTTGGTTTTGATGAATGGTCGAAAAACAAAGAGAGTCTTTCCCTGATGAATATATATTGGTATCTTTTAGTAACAACATTCTGATTACCATCAGCATCATCTTATTAAAATGATTTGGTGGGCTAAGGATGGAACCTACAATAATATGGTAATTCCAACCATATCTACATTTTGAAATTTATGCTTAACTTCCCAGCATTTAAACTGTAGTGACTTGCAAATGTTTACTGTACTCCACATGTTCTTTATTGAAGATCTTTTGACTAATTAACTGATATGCTGATGACAGCTAGCAATATGTTTCTTCGGCATTAGATTCAAATTACACTGAATTGTTGCCTGCATACAATAACTGGCTGCATGAGGCCAAGAAACTGAGAAGCCCAGGAAGCTGATATTCCATATACAGTTTATCTCCACCTGAAACAGAAGCAGAGTTTGAGGGTTCTCTTAGATATATTTTAGGAGGCAGCAAAAACATGAACTGTGATCATTTGCTAAGTGGTCCACAAGTGATCTGACAATTTTAGCTATATGGACAGTATAGTACATATTTCAGGTTTTGGCTATATTCTATGAATGAGAGGCTCTGTGTACTATGCATCAAACATAATTCTTAAAAGAGAAGGCACTATCATATTAAAGCTTGTTATATCTTGCAGTTGCTTGTGTGTAATTGACAAATTCTTTTGTATACATGTATTTTTTTTACTGTAAATAAGTGGAATTAAATTAAATTAAATATATTTCATTTAGAATGTACCTTTGTTTCCCCCTTCTCTCTCATTCTCTCCACATCCACCCACCCCCAAACACCCCCCACAGAACCAGAATATAGAGGGTACCTGAATTAAACATAATTCTGTAAATGTATCTATAGATTATCACTACATTTACCTTTCTCACTCTCTCTTACGAGCGTACAGAATTCTGTCTTAAGGCATAATTAAATATTATGTGCAAATCCATATAACAGAGTTCTTATGTCTACAGAAGAGAAAAAATGTACAGTATAAAGCAGGAAAATGGGTGGGTCTTCCTCTATCCATTCAACAACACCCCTCTCCTTTGCTTCTGCATCAAAAAAGGGGTTCCTTCTAGGGAATCTCCTTGGGCTTCCACCAAGGAGTAGGCAATACAGTAAGTTGGCCAAGCTCAACAATCTGATAATCTCCAAGGCAAGCCTTACCATGTCCTCCCATTGAAGAGCAAAAGGTGGCAGTAGGGTGTCTGGGAGAATTGAATATCCAAATGCTCTTACGTTAACAGTCCATTTTTAAACATCAACAGAATATGTTTGAAAGCAGGGTGAACTCCATTTTTCTTTGAAGGCTCTTGCCCACAAAAGGAATATGAACTAGTAGCAAGATTAGCATGGAATCCTGGGATTCTTACTGATGACGTTATGAATTATTATCCCACAATATGAGTCCAAGCTCCATTATTTGGACATATCTATACAAATAAAAGGGACGTGGTGGCTCAGTGGGTTAGGACACTGAGCTTGTCGATCAGAAGGTTGGCAGTTTGGCGGGTCGAATCCCGAGTGCCGCGTAACAGAGTGAGTGCCTGTTACTCGTCCCAGCTTCTGCCAACCTAGCAGTTCGAAAGCACATAAAAATGCAAGTAGAAAAATAGGGACCACTACGGTGGGAAGGTAACAGCGTTCCGTGTGCCTTTGGCGTCTAGTCATGCCGGCCACATGACCACGGAGACGTCCTCGGACAAGCGCTGGCTCTTTGGCTTTGAAACGGAGATGAGCACCGGCCCCTAGAGTCGGAAACGACTAGCACACATGTGCAGGGGAACCTTTACCTTTACCTTTACCTTATACAAATAAAACAGTACTAGCATTAAAGAGTCTAAAAAGAAACTCTACCTTATATTGAGAAATTTAATATTCAGTGAAAAATTAGAACTAAGTAAAGGGGGGAAAAAGAGTCTTAAACTAATTTTAGTGCCCATTTTCTAAATTCTGTTTTGATGTGCTGAAATATTCCAGTGTACTTAAATTAAATGCAATTACTGGAAATGAGAACTGGAAAAAGAAAGCAAGACTTCTCTTCCTCCCCAGCTCTACTCTGTTATAGTATTAGCTGCCTTCTGCCAGCACTGCCCCCAAATGCTATGCACCAAATGCCAGATATGCCACAAATTGCTACATGATAGTATTTCAAGATTAGACAACTGTTTAAGCAAAAGACATGTTACATCTGTAGTTTCACTCCTACATATTCTCTTAAATTATGTTTCTTTAGATGCTACCGTGTACATTGATTCTATATGATGTCAGTTGTTTTTATTCAGTCAATTTGTGGGAACTACTTTGTGTGTGTGTATACATACATACATACAGGGCTTTTTTTCTCATAGAACGCTCAGAACGGAGTTCCGGCACCTTTTTTGGATGGAACCTTGTAGGGTAGGCAAGGCGGGTTGTATGACGTGTGTGAGTTCCGGCACCTTTTTCTTTTACAAAAAAGCACTGCATACATACATACATGTATGTATATGTTTGTGTGTTGTGTGTATACATATACATACATACATAGTGCATGTGTGTGTGTGTGTGTGTGTGTGTGTGTGTGTGTGTTTTGGGTGGAGCACCCGGTCTACTAAATATAAAGCAGTCTGTTCTGCATTTCGTTCCAGTCTAGGAGCATCTTTTGCAGGCAGACGTCACTACTGCCTGAAATAGCTATACTAGTCTCCCTTTAACTCTTTGTCAGTCACAAAATTTTGAATATGTATGTATAGGAATACATTGCAAATGTGTGATTAGTATATATTACTTTATTCTGACTGAATACATCTGGAAAAAAATGTGATTTCTTTCAGTCTTCTTTAATCTTGTGCCACCCTGCCATCCCTAATTCCCCCCATAGGAGAAATGTGTGTTAGAGAATTAACGGTCAAAATATCCCACATTTTCATATATTGGAAATGCTTTACAAGAGTCCTGAGCCTTTGAAGCAAAATGAACTTAAGTGCAGATGAGCAATCAGAGGAGTGTTTTCCACTTTTAAGTCCTGTAAGCACCATGTGTTGTTCTGGGTTGTCAGTAAGGCTGTGTGGTAGCAAAGGAAAGACATTGTCTTGTTCTATGATGCTCCATTGTCATAGCTGATGATTGCTGTAGTTCATATTTCTACTCAGTGCCTCTTAGTAATTTGGAAGACATTTCACAACTGCTGTGCGTTTCTCTGCTGTGTCCTATTTAATGACACATAATCAGGAAGACTTCTGCCGATTGGTGCTTTGATGTGGAAAAAAAAGGAAGCTATTTCTTGGAGGTCTTAAAATCCTTATTTTGTTTTGGTTATTTTATGGGCCATTAGCTATATTTTGTTCTGGCAATTTTACTATCTGTATTTCAACCTTCACATAACACAAATGTATTCCTTTGGAGATTAGTGGAAACATTTTGCAGCTATTCTTTCAGTTTCTGCGGCTAGGGAAGAGAAAGAAGAGTTGCCATGGCCAGAAATCGGGGGGGGGGGGACTAAAATCTTGTCAGATTGTAATATCTACTCATGCTGTAGATTAACATATTCCCAAGGGAGAGGCAAAAGGTGATGAATGGTCCCTCTGGAGGGAAAGAATAGAGGAGATCCAGATCCTGGCAGCCCAAGTGAGCATAGGGCTGGTGTGGGAAAGGTGATAAATGAGAAAAGAGGAAGAAAGGGTGATGGAATTAAAGATGGGAAATAATTTGGAGGCTGGTGAAAGTGGCATTTTCAAATATTAGCCTTCAGATGACTGATGATGACTGTGGGAAGGATAGGGTAGGTCCTAGGTCTAGGTCTAGGACTTGATAAGCCTGTCTAGAGGACTTGCTGGTGACTTTGTAGAAAAGGAAGACAGCAAGAACATTTCAGTGGCCCCTTAATTATGGGAAATATTTTGGGAGGAGGGGAATTTGTCAGGTAGGAGAAGGGAAGCCAACAACTGCCTTATAACAATGCCCTTCCAGAATTGGGGTTGCTTAGCCAGCAATAATCAGGAGGGATTTTGTGTCTATGATCAGGGATCTTTCCTGCAGGAATGGCAGGGTGTAAATGTGCATTAACTTGGGCAATAAGAAAAAAAAGAGGGTTGTACTTACCTATTAGCCATTCTGCTGCCCCTGAGGATTCTTTCTAGTGGGTCTGGAGCTTGCTGCCAGACTGGTTTAAGAGTTTCCTTGGCTATTGGTACAGGGGGGTTCAATTTCTATATGCTGGGAGGAAGTAGTCTGGAAGGGCCGAAGTGATGACCAAGGCTTGCCCCAAATAATATATTCCCCAATCACACATGTGAACTTACTGTACTTCTGATCAACTGTATGATTTGGATATGAAAGACATCAAACTGAGATCTTAATGGTGATCAGATGACTTCCTGATCCAGATAAGATTTGTCTCTATTGCTTCATGAACTCATTAAGATGGTCCATACCAGAAGTGTAATAGATCCAGATGGATACCAGAGGGAATTTGTAGAATTCCCTAATGACTTAAAAGGTTGCTCTTTTATCTTGTGTCTTTAGAAATTGAGAAGCAGCCAAAGACTTGATGTGATTTCCCTCAGTAGTCTGGCCTCAGGATCTCTTGGAGATAGAGAAGCAATGACTAGAGTGCCCGTGGAGAAAGGCAAACAAAGATGCATGCTCTTGTTTGAACCTACATGGTGACAAAAGCAGTAAAGCATTTGGTCTTCTCTGTTCTTATTTCTCCAATGAGGAGCCATCCAGTAGCCTTGTCTAAAATTACCTGTCTTCTGTTAAGGAAGATGGGAAGGAGATATTCTATTTAGTCGCTATGCCCTATCATGATAAGTTTTTGTGGACAAAGTTGCTGATGTTTGTAGGCTCCCAAGAGTCCCTCTGTGATGTAGACAGATGGTTTCTAAATTTGACAAATAAATGTTGGCTATACTTTTGACATTTTGCAAACAGAATGTTTAATGGTACCCAATCAAATATTTATCAGAATATTATCAGAGACTCTTTTCAGCTTGTGTAATCTGGGGAAGATGAATGCTACCACCGCTGGACCTGACCCATGACCTTCATGGCTGATTTGGGCTGTAAGCTATGAATGACAGGCTGGCATGGGAGGAGGTCAATGTTACTTTGAGGGAAGAGATGTTGAAGGAGGCAGAGGTATGTTCCATTCTCAAGAAATCCTCCCTGGACCCAAAAGTTTTAGATGATTAAAAAGGTAGTGATATGGCTACCTAAGCTACAGCGTGTTCTTGAAGAATCGGATCACCCAGACCCTTTTCAGTTTGGATTCAAGTCCATGCATGGTACAGAAATGGCACCTGTTGCTCTGATTGATGATATTAATTTGAAAGTGTACCTTTCCCAGTCCTTTTCAACTTCTCAGTGCCATTTGATACCATCATCAGTATTATTGTTTTGGACCAACCCTCAATGTTGTGAGTTGGAGAAATTGTGTTTCAAATTGGTCCCACTCTTATAAGACACTGTTCATTCACGTTAGAGTCCCCATTCACTAAGTAGGGGCACACCAAAGTCACCCTGCTATCACATTCTATGAAAGCGGTCGTCTTCCTTCATCTCTGTAGCAACTACCACCTCCTTTTTTATGGGTTGTTATAATGTGGATGAGAGGGGGGCCTCTGGGAGGTTGGGTCTTCTGTCCCTGACTGGATAGCCAAGTTTACCAGATATGTAGCATCCTCTCGCTTCTCTATCAAGGCTTCTCTGTCTGGAATCATCCATTTCTGTCTGTGTTTTCTTTTATAAAGAAAGTTCTCATAAATCCAGTCACTTTCAGTCACACTTTCTTTTATTTCTAGTGCCCTACCAAGCCTCCCCTCCCTAGACAGTGGTTCTCAATATGGGTCATAGTCCAACTAACCATGATTTATGATGCAGTTACACAGGAGTATGAGTCTTAGGAAGCCATGGCAGGAAAAAAAGTTGAAAAGTCCTGGTCTATATTGATAGACTCTTAGGTAGGCTACCTCCTTTTTTGTGTCTCAGAATGAGGTACCTCAGTGTGTAGTACATGAAGGAATCATTCAAGGAATACAGGGTTGAATATTGCCTCTGGTTCAATCACTGGGCCTGAACCATTTTTTCCCCTTAAAATCAGCCAAGTAACCCTAAAGTTTCTGTACTCCTTCACAAGGGCTATAACTATGTTATATGTAAAGAACATAGGATTAGGATTAAGACAATAAGTACAAATATAGAGTAGAAAATAAGAAATAGTCCCCCTGCTGTACCCAGATCCTGGAAAGTTTCAGCCAAACAAACAAAAATAAGGCAGACCATATTGTCTCTGGTCTATGCCAGCCCAAGAGAGCACCCAGAGGCCCCCAAGATGTCTTGGAGGGGTGTTTTCAAATGTGGAAGGATGCAAGAATTGGGGTGTATGGGTGTGTTTTTAGCCTGAACAATTACTTGTCATTTTAATTTCTTTTTTACCTTAAACAATGAGTCTCAATAGTGCAATTTCTAGAATTTCTTTCTGAAGACTGAAGAAGAGGGTGCACACTCAGCCAGCTGGCAAAGGAGATGCAATACATCTATTTGGGCTTCACCTTCATGGAAGGAAGACTCCAGCTGTTACTATCAGTAGCTTTGGCTTGTCAAATTGTGAAACTAAAGGTATTCAGGCACTTTAAAAACTTGAGAAATTGAGTTAAAAGTGCCAAGATTTTCAGGGTGTCCTAAACAAATTATAATTTGAATTCCACTCCACTCCCTAACTTTTAGAGCGTTTTCACACATCATGCTTATTTCCCCTTTTGAGTTTCTCTCGTGCTGTTCTTATTAATGTCAGATTATTATATAGAATGAAAACTGAATATGCATTAGTTATGCAAATAAGCTATAGATTTTACATTTCAAACTCTGTTAAAGGAACAGTTGCTTCAGATAAGAAAGTACCTGGAAACATCTGAGTAATTACTACATTTCAATGTAGTAATGTGCTACATTTCAATCACAGAAGCTTCAACATATTTATATTTCAATGGTCAAAATTAATGGGTATGGATTTCAATCTCTACTTGACTCTTTGAAATGTGAATGTATTAAGAAATTACAAATCTAAACTTCACGTTCAAAAAGTAATTTGTTCTGCTTTTCAATGAAACTGAAAAGCCATCAATACTCTTATTTCCCTTATTTCTGTTTTGAAATCTGTCTGCTCCAGTTCAGTTGCAATGTGCGTTGGTTATCCATCTTTGCCATAATTTCTAATTTTTTTATTTTTGGAAGTGGGGAGACTTCATCTCAAAAACAGTGCCAAATCGTGCAATAAAAATTGATCTTGTTAGTACAATGTACATAATGATGGATTCAAAACAAAAGAAAACAGTTTCAGTACACCTATTTAAGAATGTAGCAAAAGTTAATTCTCAAATTGGTAAATATACTTGTGCGTACTGCAAAAAATACACTTTGTCAAGATATTGCATAGACTTTTGCAAGTTTACCAGTGATAATTTTCATATAAGAATAAAACTATTAAGAAAATAATATTTGCTATGATTCTCCTAATCATTTAGCAGAGTTATTTGGACTTCCATTTGAGAACTGCAAAATATTTCAATATTCAACCATTTCCAACGAAGATTCACAACTAGATCTCATTGCTGATTATTCTGTCAGAATATAGTTGTGATACAGTACTTTTGTAAAACAAAATATATTGCTTAGATAGAAAGAAATTTATCACTTTGCTTTGCATTAAGTAAATAACACTGTGTACATTTATATGAGCCTTACAGAAGAATTATAGAAGAACACAAGACAATGCAAAACAAAATTTACTTAATTATAAGACATTGGGATAACACAATTGTTCACGTGATATATCTGTGGTATTTTTGAATGCATATCACAAATTATCATTGTGATAAAATATTAAGTGCAAACCAGCACATGTGACATAATGTCATCCACGAGCATCACAGGAAATACATGGCTGGCAGAAAGTATGAAAAAAGAAGAGACAGCATGGCAAAATAAGTTTATTGGCACATAAACAGTCAGCCTAGAAAGTAATAGATTTTTAAATAAAGCGAAACAAGCATAAGTCAGGAATGGATGTCAAAAATCCTCAATTCAAAATAGCAAGTCAAAATGTTTTGAATCAATAGCAATGTCAATCCAAGGCCACTTTCCACATTATGCTTTTCATTTATACAAGATTTGCTCCTGGGAAGGATTTATAATTTCCAGTCAAATTTGTCTATTAAAAACAGATCTCACTGAATTGAGTGAGACATATTCCTAGGTAAGCATGGCAAGTGCGGTAGCATAAATCCGACAACACAAGTTGCTATAGGCACAATTAGTCTTTAGTGCATAATTTTTGTCATATAGCACATGAAATAGGAAACTAGCATTCCTGGGAACAAAAAAAATAAATCAAAGAAGTGGAAAAGTGGTTTCCATCACAAAGAACATGATGATAATGCATGAAAAATATTATATTCTCATAGGTCAGTTTGGAATTAGCACTGCTAGATGCTGTAGCAACTCTCCTCTAAGGATCAGGGTGATTCTATTGGGAGGGGGCACTACTGACTTTCTTTTCTTCTTTCCTGCCTATCCACTAATTGTGCAAGTGGAAACAGGAGACTTCTGGGAGGCAAACTACTTCCATTCCTCCCTTATGCTCTCCTTCCAAATCTCAAGTGGCTGGAAATCACCTTGGTGAACTTCAGCCATTCAGAGGTACAAGAATGATGCCTATTGGCAGGAGGAATGGATTAATTTTAATGGGAGTAGTTGACGCAGCACTAATGATAAACAACTCTAACTCACCTTCATAAGGAAAAACAGAAAAGCCCGGGGGTTAAGAAACGCAGCACTGGTTCTACTTATTCCTAAGAATGATTCCTGAACATAACCAAGCTTTGTTATCCGTGTGTGCATTTAGCTTTGGTTAATTAGTGTAAAGACGCTGATCTCCTCTTGAAACTAATATAGTTTTTTTTTTAATTAGGAAACTATGCACTTCAATTTTCAGTTGGAAAGGAGTAAAAAATTTAGACCAGAATTGGTGCCTCCTTATGTTGCAAATTTCCCCCAGGTTGTTGTTTTATAAAGATAGTAATTCCAGTGGCATGGAATTATCCAGAATATGATAAAGGACAACTGAATAAAACATGCATTCAATGAATACATGAAAAGTTACTGAAAAGACATTAACTGAAAATGTGTCCTCCCATCACTAGGCGCAATGAAGTAGCCATTCCAAGAGTTGGATCCACCAATCAATCAGGCGATGTAGGAGGCTATGTTTCCTAGTAGTTCAGCATGTAGTGCTCGCAGTGGCCACATCACAATGGGTCACTTTGAAGAGCACTGAGAGCACCCCATAGGGGGGGAGGCGATTGGCCCTCGAGTGGCAGTATTCCTGCTCCTGGAAGCAAGCCTATGAGAGGGATCAGATGGGACCCTTTTGGTTGCTCCTCTTTAGCTACTTGCTCTGCGGGACTGTTGTGATTCAGGGTCAGCCTGTGGGTTGGGCAGTTGGGTCGGATGACTCAGAGGAGGAGGAGGGGGGGTGTTGAAGACCTTGCTGAGGGGGTTGAAGATCTTGCTGAGGGGGTTGAAGATCTTGCTGATGAGAGCCCTCAGCCAGGCCCCTCCCACTTGGTCACCACGGAGACCCAGCTGTGTGAGCCTGACAGCGTGGATGAAGATGACCCACAGCTGGCCCTGTTCAAGGATGCCCGACGCAGGAGGCAGTCAATGAGGAGTAAACAGAGGAAGGCAATGGGGCTTCTCGGAAGGAGGCAGAGAGAAGCCACGCCCTGAACTCTATATGGGGAATGTGTGGGGAGGGCTGGTTTGCTGAAGGCAACCGCTTGGATACTTCGTGTTTCTTAAAGCTCTTGTTTCTTGGTTCGTGTCTTGTTTGTTTTTGTAGCTATAAATTTGGCAGGCGTAATTCCAGCCTCTTGCCGTTTGTAAAGGGGTCGTCCCTGCTTTTGCTGCAGGGCCGGTAGCAGGCTGGTACAGAACAGGGACAATGTGTTGCACCTGGCAGTTGTGCATTCAGCATTTCTGAGAAAGTGTTTCACATTATGCACAGGGGTTCATTCTCCCCTCCCATTAGAACAGTTATCACTGAGATTCAAAAATATAGCAGCCCTCCCTCATTAATGTAGCCAGTGAATTATGGTCTTTGGCTTTTCCCTATTCATGCACATTGAAATTATAAGTGCACTTTTATGAATATTCCTATAGAAGCCTGAGGTTGTACACTGCTGCATTATGTCACTACGTTGGGGTTGGGGATACTTTTCATGTTCCTTCATGTAGAAGTCTACGTGCTTGGAAATCAAAGATTTAATATATCTTAAATTACTTGCTATTTCTCCTGTCCTGCTCCTGCACTCTGCATTCATTCGCTCTAATTTTCTGGGGGGGGGGGAAAACCATTGAGGGTATATATAACGGGAGTACTGCAATCTCTCCTTTCCCCTTTTACTATATAGAAAATCTTTTGGAGGAAGAAGCAAAACTGGAGCGATACAAATTCTGCTGGTCCAAGGGTGGGCGGATGTTGCAATATTGTTTTGCTGCTGGGTCAAGCTTTTTAAAAGAAATGCTCCCAAACCAGCATGAAATTAAATAAGGTGAGAAGGAATGGTTCCAAATTTGACTTTGATTGGTTTTGTAGAATTGCTGTAACTTCTTTAGTGCAAGTCTGTTCTTTACTAGGATTTGCATCCACTACTACTGCTATACAAGTCTGTGATCTTCCAAACTGACCTAGGCAATTTTTTTTTTACTCTCCAAAAAGCACAAACTAAAATGGCACAGAAGTGCTACTGAGCAAGCACTTTACTTCTGGTCTCACTGAGCCCCACAGAAAAGTGCTGCAGTGCACCCAGGCACACTTATCTATATTTATATTAATATAGATAAACTGGTTTTGACGGCATATGTATACTGTATATGCACATGTATATACATATACATATGCATATACATGACTTTTCCACAAACTGTGCCAGAATAAGAGATGAACAGCTGATATTCTTGGTCACCCCATAAAAACTGTAAAAACATAATGTGAAGAACTGTGGTGTCTGTTTCACAAATGAATGGTTTGTTTCATACCCTTTAACTCTAATCCAAGATGCTCTGCCAATACCGAAAAAAGAAGAAAAAGAGAAGATAAATAAATTTCTAAGAGAAGTTTCCAAATGTTAAAAGAATTATCAAGCATGTATTTAGAATAGCTTGCTTTCGGGTAATCAACATCCGAGGGGAAGTATCAACACAGTATTGTTAGCATAAGTATAAAGAAAGCATACACACATGCACACAAGTCGAGAATCTTGTTACGGTGAACTTTCCTTCTTGTTAAGTACTCTTTAGTTCTGTACACCTTCAAAAAGGATTCAGAATAAATACCTCAGACTCTGTATGAGCACAGAAACTCTTGGCAATTTACATAAGCAGCCCAACTGTTTTAGGCTTCTATGTAGCCTTGAAAAAGATGCTGCTGCTTTAATAGCTGTTTTAATACACTCCTTAATAAGATTGTTAAAGTTGCAGTGTCCTTTTTTCAGGCTTGCACTTAAGCCTAAAAAAAAGTGAAGCTGATATCAGCAGAGAGATGCTGTGCTTGCATATTTCTTCTGAAACATTTCGAAAGCAGTGCAGAGCCTTATTATTCTTGCAAATAATTTCTATCATGCAGAAATATTAATATAACTTAAACTAATTTGAAGCCAAATTGATCAATTTCTATTATGATCATAGACCAGCATTACAAATAAAAGCATTTAAACAATAAGCCAATTATTATTTTTGAAGCCAAAATTATAAGAACTTTGATGTTATGAAAAATATATTTGCAATCAGATTTTAAACATATTTACTTGAAGAGAAGTTGTCTCAAAGTGAGACATATTTGGTCTTAAAAAGAGATTATTAATACCCCCCCTTGAATTAAAAGAAGCTCTAAAATCTATATGAAACCAGTAGGTAAGTTCAGCTATCATTTGGGGATCAAGCAGTTAGAGTAGCATTATATCCCAATTCCTGTCTGCACAGGTGAAGTTTTCAATGTACTGCCCCAGCGTGTTAAACGTTCAGGACTTGATGGGGAGAATCAGCCTTTGACTCAATTCTGACAAAACTGAGTGGCTGTTGATGCTTGGCGCTCCTTAACAGGGAACATTTCAGCCATTGGTCTTGGATGGGGTTGCCTCTTGGAGGTTTTATTTTATTTTATTTTAATCCCATTTATATCCCGCCCTTCTCCGAAGACTCAGGGCGGCTTACAATTTAAGCACAAACCAATGTGCTTAGCAATAGCCTTCATTCTATGTATATGCCTGCTTATTAGGGCTTTCGGCCCCCGCCAAGCAGCATTATTACAAAGTCAGCTTATTGCCCCCAACAATCTGGGTCCTCATTTTACCTACCTCGGAAGGATGGAAGGCTGAGTCAACCTTGAGCCTGGTGGGACTCGAACCTGCACTAAATGCAGGCAGCTGGTGTTACTTAAGGAGGCATTAGCCCACTGCTCCACCAAGGCTCTAGTCACTTCATGACTGGATATTGCAATGTGCTCTACATGAAGACACCCTCGTGAAGCTACAGCTGTTCAAAACGCAGTGGTGCAAGCAATAATGGTCACTTCTCTTTATGCCCATGTTACAGCTGTTGTACACTTTACCTGGTTGCCAACTGGCTTCCAGGTACAGTTCAAGGTGCTGGTTGTTACCTAGAAAGCCCTTTATGGCATACAGTTTGGTTATCTGAGGAACTATTTATCTCCCATTGCTTCTCCCCACCCACCACATTGAGGCAGAGTGTGTGCCCTCCAGGAATCCTCCGTTGAAAGTCATCTCATTAGAGCAGGAAAGTCTGCCTTCTCTGTCCCATACTCCAAAACCCCATGTTCCCAGAGATGGGCACAGCACTCTTTCTTCTGGGGTTCTGGAGAGCCCCTAAGGCCTGGCTCAGTTCCCAGGCTGGGGTCAGCCTGTTGTTTTATTCGCACGGCTGTTTTCAATCCAGGCTGCCATGTCTTATTTTTTTTTAATCCCATTTATATCCCACCCTTCTCCGAAGACTCAGGGCGGCTTACAATCTAAAGCACAATGTGCTTAGCAATAGCCTTCATTCTATGTATATGCCTGCTTATTAGGGCTTTCACACACACCCCAAGCGGCATTATTAATTGCCCCCAACAATCTGGGTCCTCATTTTACCTACCTCGGAAGGATGGAAGGCTGAGTCAACCTTGAGCCTGGTGGGATGCGAACCTGCACTAATTGCAGGCAGCTGGTGTTACTTAAGGAGGCATTAGCCCACTGCTCCACCAAGGCTCTTTTAAAATTTTCAAAATCCACCAAGGCTCTTTTAAAATTTTAATTGTCTATTTGGATACTGTCAGTTACCCAGAGTCTTCTGGGTGGACATAATAAATTTAAATAAATAAAGAAACAAACAAACAAACAAACAAATAAATAAGGAATTAGTGGATACATTTAGCTTATAATATGTAATTTATCTCATTTAAAATTATTGCATTAAATGCCCCAGCCTACAAATTCCAAAGAGATAAAGGAAAATTATAAATTCTAGATTACCCAACCCAAAACCACTCTAACAAAATCTCTTTGAAAGGGCTAATTAAAACATCACAAAGAAGAGAGCAACTTTGGAGCCTATATAACACTTCTGCCTTGAAGTTAGGTGAAACAAAAGGGGAAAGAAAGCTAAAATAGAAGTCAAAATATGCATGGAAAGCCAAATAAACTAGATTTACTGTGTAAGGGTGTGTGTGTGTGTGTGTGTGTGTGTGTGTGTGTGTGTGTGTGTGTGTTGGTGATGAGTATATGTAGGAGAGCTTGAGAGAGAAGGAATGCTGCCATTTATGTTTGTCTGTGTGGTGTATGTTGTATGTGTGTGAGAAAAAATAGGAATGGTTCAAATAAACTTTTCCCTTGATTATATATTGTGCTACAGTATTTTTATGCATTTTTCCTTCATAGTATAATCCATTTTAATACCATATTGTGATTTCTTTATAATACGTAGTTTGTTTCACTTCCACAAAGGGTATCTACAACATTTGTTTTCAGATCTCTGCTAGTTCCATTTTGTTGTTGTTGTTTATTTGGGAGAACCAGCCCACTTTAGAATAACCTCTTCTGACATTAACAATGGTCACATTGCTGCTTAGCAAATTTTGTGAACCACTGGACAAATGCAACTGGTAATAGAGTATATGCAAGACTCGCTGGGACAGTTATAATGAAGGTAAATTATGTTATTCTTTCCTGTCAGAGGTCCATTTAATTCATTTTGTTTCAAAGTATAAAGAATTAAGCCATTTCCTCCCCCCCAGATAAGATTAAAAGTGTTTATAAATTTATTCATATATCAGAAATTTTGTAAATTATATGTTAGGAAAGCTCCCTTAACTTTTAAATCATATGTACAGTAAACAGATTCTACAGACTCAAATAGCATGGCTCAATTAAATGTACCTTTCAGGTAAATTTACCTAAAATTTACCTTCCATTACCTTTTATTAATTTTTAGATCTACTTCTAATTTTCTGCCCTTAATAAAGAAGAATTATGGGTTGGATCTCAGTTTTCAAGGTGCAATTATCCCAAGCACCATTTTTTTTAATTCCACAGCAATTTATACAGAGAAAATGTAACATTCCATCTTCAACATAGTGTACAAAATTAAGAAATTCTTTTGTGCAACCCCCCGCCCCCCCAGTTTGATAAAAATGATTTCATTCTCCTGTTTGTTATTTTGCTTAGTTGATAGATGCCCAATTATTTTTTTATGCATACATATTCTGGAAAGATTGTTATTAGTCTGTCCAAAGGAAAATTCTAAGATTGGATAATGTGAAGACCTCCACTGATGGTCAACAGTGGATGGACATTGATTGGGCTCTTCAGCTGAAAACAGTATGTGAAGCTTGCTTTATTAGTCTCACTGCAAAGGAACATCATTCCCCCATAGATAAAACTGGCCCCCACCTTTTAACTTTACCAAAAGGCCATGGTTCTGTCAGTGGGCTTGGGGACCCTGCCTTGATATAACAGAATAACAGAGTTGGAAGAGACTTTGGAGGTCTTCTTGTCCAACCCTCTGCTCAAGCAGGAAACCCTATACCATTTCAGACAAATGGTTGTTCAATCATTTCTTAAATGTTGGAGCACCCATAACTACTAGAGGCAAGTTTAATTAACTGTTCTAACTGTCGGAGGTTTCTCCATAATTCTTGGTTTGATTCTCTCCTTGATTAGTTTCCAGCCATTGCATATGGATCCATCCATATGGAGTTGATCTATATGGAGTTGATCGAGTGGCTTGTTTGTGTTTGTCAAAGCTGGGCGGGAGGAAGAAAGGTTGGGATTTTAAATTTTGGTTTTCAATTGCTGTATGCCATGTTATATGTTGCGCACCTCACTATCCAAGACATTCTGGGCAGCGTAAAATGCAGTAATCATAACAGTTATGATAATGAAATGGTGCTTTCTACTTGTACCTCAGTGTTGATTCTGTTCTTTAAAAATATTTTTGTTATTTAAAGTGTGAATTCCTACTAATCCTATTGATTTTAAATTTCTGGACCTAACCACATATATCACTGAGTTGGGGGACATGGAGATAGCCTCCCCAAAGATTGTGCTACATTTAGCAATCAGGCATCCCCTGGGCAACAGTGTTGTCACTGGCAAATCCTTTCAATCCAGAAACACCTTTTGGTTAGCTTTGTAGGTGCTTCCGACATGAATACAGACAGATCAATAGGTTGTACTATAGTTATATGCAGTGGTGGGATTAAGAGGGTTTGCACCACTTCGGCAGAACCGGTAGCTAATTTTTTTTGTTGCCCAGGCCCAGAACGGACTTCCAGAAGCGGCACCCACACAGAGAACTGGTTGTTCACATATTTGAATCCCACCACTGGTTATATGATTTGGGTGATATAGAAACAGCATTTGTAAATCACTAGAGCATATATTTTCTTTCAGTGGGCTGGTGGGCACATCAGGAACGCTGTGTTGTAGTTGCTCTTGGAAGACTGCTGCTTTACAGGCCTTCTTATTCACAAGAGGGCACTAGAAGATAAAAGCAGTATTGAGATCTCAGGTTCCCACAATATTTGTTTTAGATTGCTGTAAGAGCAACTAATACTCTGCAGGACATTCAAATGAATTTAGAATAGTGTTTTTTCTAAATCTTCCTGGCTTGGAAGGCAACACTGTTATATTTGCTACTATTGCAAACTGTCATATTTATCAAGTAATCACATTTGTACAGAACAGGATTTCATATATCATGATTCTCATAACAATTTCTTTGGCATTTATACAAAGGTGTTCAGATTTAATTATATTTGATGAAATCAGAAAAAAATGGTTAAATTGAAAATAGTGTATGTGGGGGACAAATGTATAAGGAACTTGAACTTCCCTGATGTCTCATAATTTGATAAAAATGTGTGAATAGAGGTGACGATAGAGAAGATCCCCAAATCTCTCCAGATAGCGAGAGATTTCTTAAGACTATGTGCAGGAATCTTGCAAATCTTTACATAAAATTCTGTCAGCTGATGCACATGGGTATATAGTATGTACTTAATTAGTTTAACACTGTAGCAGTGACATTCACTATGCTCCAACCTAATTTCCACTCTATTCTGCAAAGATGATAGTCTGAAACTGAAGTCGAATCAGAGTACAAGCCCCTGAAGAAATTCTGGTAGAGGAGAATTGGAAGGTGTACTTTCTCAACATTTTTAAAGAACAAGCCACACATCTGATCCATAAGCCCTGGCTTCTCAACAAACACAAAGCCCTGTGTTTCATAATTAATGAATTAATGAATTATCCTTCTGAAAAAGCTAACATCACAAACAATCTGATTTAATAAGTTTCTGTGCAATGGTAATAAGAAAGCTTCCATATAAGGACAGCTATCTTTGGGATTACTCTAAGGTGCCTCCAGGTTTAGTATATGAGGTGGATTAGTACAAGGTTGGCCCTACCTGTGTTCTTCACCCAAAATCCTCTTTGCTATCTAGGTCACTTTACTTTAAACTTGGTCCAGTCTTTGCTAGATCTTTTATTATGCCTGAACTATACATTGGTATGGTGTAATGTTCAGAGTAGGACTGAACTTAATTATTCCTCAATCACACAGCAAAAGAATGAAGGCTCCAAATCAGAAAAGTTTTGCTTTAAAAACATCACACAGCTAAGACCAATCAGTGAAAGAGAGAAGTGGAAAGAGACATACTGGAAAAGCTGGCCATTGCGAAGTTCTGACACTGGTCCCCTGTGAATTCATTCGGACACCTAACGAAAGAAAGAAAACCAGAAAGAGAGAAACAGGATAGCATGATATCCAAACAGACTGAAATGAGGTCCTTTCTGATGCCAACTGAGTTCCCTTTTAAGATTTCTCCTGGTGTGTGTGTTTTGGGTTGGTCCCTTACCTGTGTTCCTTAAACCTTAATCAAGATATTAATTGAAAAAGAACACCCTCACTATGCAACTCTAAATCCAGTGTTGTACCCAGGAGGTTTTTTTTAGTAGTATGATGGTATAATTTTTGTCTTCAAACATACTTTGCTTAGGATCTGGCATGTACAATCGCAAAGGCAGTTTCTCCAAACATCTCTGTCCGAAGAATCCATTTGGACATCTGGAGGAGGAAAAGGGGAGAAATCACAGAACAAGGCTGGCATCATCCTAGAGGCTATGGTTAGAAATAAAAGTGCACAGTGATGGTTTTTGTTTTTGTTTTAAGCTTCTCACGTAAGGCATCTTAATCTCCGCTGTTTTCCCTACGTCTTTCTATCGGCAATTATTCTCTCCGTGATTACTGAGTTTATGAACCTTCTAAACACCCACAATTTGCAGAATCTGCTTCAGCTGTGTGACTTGAGAAAACTGCCACTCTCTCAAGTCTAAGATTAAAATGAACCTGATTTCCAGAAAGGAAGTAACGGAACATGAAGCAGCGTTCAATGTTCTTTCCATTTTCTTTAATTGAGGTCATCTGCAATGCACTCTTGGAACTGCCAGTTTTCCATTCACATTGTTTAAATCTGGATTTCATATTGATATAATCAGCTGACTAAGCAAAGTACATTATAGACAGATGGAAATATGTGAGGCTATCAGTGACACAGGAGACTTCCACATCACCACCATTTTCACTTCCCAAACCATTATAAGTAGTTTGAAGGTGATCTGTGATTATCTTCAAACTACTTATTATCTTATCATTTTTGCTAACTTAGAAACGTGGAAAACAAGAAGCAAAAACTATTTCCCACCTATGATCTGCTTTAGATCCACCAGCAAAAACCACTCTCATGAAGTCACAGTTCAAACCCTGACTTTTTGTATCCTGAAGTCAGTCATAAATACTACAGACAAGTCACAGGTTTGCAGTCCGGTCTCATAATGCATATCTCTAGCTTGTACCTTTAGCTTCCTGAGGACACCAGTTATGAAAAGAGAAGAGTTTACTCCAACAGGAGAAATGGGATCACAGCACGCTAAAAATGGGGGGCCGGGCGGGCGTGTACTGCTAGTTTTCTAGCACTTTCAGCTACACTGAAATAAATTAGCTTAGCTTTCTAATGTTGTTGATACTGACAGAAGTGTAAAGTTCAATTTAAAGTGTACACAAAACTAATTGTATCTGACCAACCAACCAACAAAATCATAAATAAATAGTTGTACAAGTGGCTAGGCCAGAAGTGAATGAATAAGAAAAACTGTTTTTCTGAAAACTGAAGTACCATGCATTTTTCAGAGGACATCTCTTAAGACCTTGACATTCTTTACCAAAGAGGAGGTCCATTTTGGAGTTAAATTTTATGTCTGGGTAATCACACATAGGATTATACTTTTGGCTTTGTAACATATTGAAATGCGCTTTCTGGGTAAGTTGAAAAACTTTATACATATATTCTTAGTATATCAGGAATAACTGCTGGGGAAGAATGGGTGGCTTCATAAGCTATATTTTGAAACACAGGACTTACCCCTAAACCACTTTCACAATATATGATTTTATTTTCTACCAAATGAATGCAACAGATTTTAATGAAATAACTATTCCTTCATTTCTTCTATACACTGCACAAATATTTAAGCAAACTATACTACAGACTGTTTCATTCAGGTTTATGATTTTATTACATCCACTCCACCCATTTTATTACATCCACTCCAGCAACAGGTATCTTAGGCTTTGGATCAACCAAATTAAAGCTTCTCCTGCAAACTCCTTTTTCACAAATTCTCAGGAAGACAGCGCTGCAGGGCAAACATTCCGTCAAAAATATTGTGACACCAATGAGGCCCAAGGTATCACTGCCATTTGCTTTTGAAAGCAGCTTTCGGAAGGCTACTATTCAGATTTATATAAAATACAGATCCATCCTCTATTTTACATGTGCTAAAGAAGATTAGCAAAATACAAACTAGCAAAAGCAATATACTCTTTTTCTTTATTTGTATACTTCCCCCCCAGTCATTCAATTTGTTAATAAGCTGTACTGGCAGAATGCTCTCACTTGAAGGAAAAAGAAAAATATGAATCTGGCCAAGTGGACCTGTAATTCTTGTTCTGATTAAAGATTAGAATAAAAACAAGAAGGGGAATGGTGCAATACAGTATATTCAATTCCAGGGAGTCTCAAACTCTTTTAAAAGGTATTATTGAACTTCAGGAGGAAGAGCAATATACAAATAAAAAATAACAAAAGCAACAACAATAATAATTTTCAAGAGCTTCATTCTGAAAGTTTATATTTTGAATCCTCACAGAAAACAATTGCTATGGCACGTGAGAAATGGTAAGACAAAACTCAATTGTTAAAAACGTGAGGATTGGGCTAAGCGCCTACAGTATTTTAGTGAACAGCTGCTGAATAAATTGGACAGGATCTTAAAACTACCTGTTATTCTCCACTTTTGAAGGCCTGTAAGAACCATCTCGAAAATTAGACTAAATAAAAAAGTAGATGATGCTAGTTCAAAAATGAGAACAGAGTGACAGACGCAATAAGGAATCAATTATTTTTGTGATCTAGAAGAACCACCGTAATGAATTCAGAAACATGCTGCTTTCCCACTTATTCTCAATAGCTACCTTTTTAAAATTTAAATTAAAAAATTAAAAAGATTTTGCTCATATCTATTTCTTCTATTTCTTTCCTTTGTGTTTCTTCTTTTTCCTCCAACCTAACCCCAACTCCCACTACAGCAAACATTTTGGAGCAAAAACCTCAAACTCTTTTTAATTTTTAATTTTTTAACCCGATACTAACTTTTACTATTATGGTGTTAATATAAAACTTACAACCTGCAAAAAAGACAAATTTGGGACTTTCTCTTTAAGGACATTAACAAGGCTGAGGATTCTATGATAAAAAGAAACTCCTGGGTAAAACTTCTAGATAAGAAAAAGATTTTATTTTATGAAGATAAGCAGAAAGGAGTGACCAAAACTTAATGAGACAACTGGAAGCAGGATAGACTTTTATTTGTTCAGTGTGTGTAATTGAAAGAAAGGTTCAATTCAAAATTTGAATGTTATTAAAAATCTATTTGAGAGTACTCATATTAAGAGAATTGGATCTAGGATGGATTTTTTCTTTCTTTGATACTTGTAACCAAAAGAAAGTTTTAATCAAAAAATTGAAAATGATTTGTGTGTGTGTGTATAATACCTAAGTAATTTTTAAAGTATGTAAAATGTTTTTGAAAATGTATTTGAGTGCACTTGTGTTAAGAGAAAGCTAAAGAAAATGATGTACTAGTTTAAAGTAAACTTTGTGTTCTAAAAAGGATGTTTATAAAAGGAAGAAAAAAAGATACTATTCTATAAGGATAGTTTGGAGGGTGGGAGCTAAATTCAATATTGAAATTCAAAGCCTGTATGTTAAGAAGCTAATGAAAAAAAAAGTATTAGAAAGTTTTGATTTTAACAAAGTACTTAAAGTTTAGCATTTTTCTTTTTTTTTAAAAAGGGGGGGAGTACTTTTCCCAATAAGGTCAAAGAATTTGAGAAAGTATACAGGTAACTTTGTTAATAGAAAATAGTTTACAAAGATTAGTAGGGGCAAATAGAAACATATACTATTTCCAGAGCAAGGTAAAGCAGGAATGGTTAAATTGATCATTCCATTTAAAGAGGAGAATATACTTGAGTATGTTTTTCATTTGGATACCACTTCTGGATTTTGTGCTTGTGATAAAAGAAAAACTGAATTTGGTTTTATTGATTACATAGATTTGCTGTTACAGAAATGGCTGGTTATATAATAATGTGTAAAAACAAAAAGTTGAGGCTAGAGTGTTTTTACTTTGTACTGTGCTAAAAAGAGTCGGATGTCAACACCTTTTTTTTCCTTTTCTCTTGTACCTCACACTTCTCTTCCCTTTCCCTTTTCTCTCCCTTAATCTCCTCTTTCTATTTTTTCTCTGTATTTTCTATTTTATATGTTGAATTAAAAAAAATTTAAAAATTAAGAAATAAAAAAGAACTCACATGGCAGAATGATATGGAACCAAAGCAAATCCTCATAGACCAACCTACCCATAAGCCACAGTGCATGTTCCATATGAAGCAAATTTTGCTCTGAATTTTAGAGATGGATAATGAAAGCTTTATTGATTCCTTTGGCAGGCTCCAGAATCAAAACAAAACAAAAGTTAATTGAATAGATAATGGAACACATTTGTATTATAAAACCAACCAAGTTTTATGTCTTTCATAAATCTCACCGAAAGCAATGAATTGAACAATATTATTTTTTTTAAAAAAAAAATACATGCAAATATTATATTTGTGGTGTTCCAAATGTCCTTTCTTCCTTGCGGTGGGAGGTTAGAACTTCAGAAGATTACTTAGCATTTTTATCGAAGAGAATGCTGGAATCTGATAACATTTTTCATAGCAACTTGTTATAAATATGCAAGTGAACAGTAAAACCATTTCTCTCAAAAACAACCTCAGTCCCAACAAAATAAATGTGCACCCTCTGCTGCTCTAAAATCCTATAAATCCCCTGCTGACATAAAGTAATACATTTAGAATACAACTATAAAAGTAGAGAAGACAAGGAAAATGAAATGAAATGGGTGGATCAAAAATAGGATCAAGCATTTTTTGACCCTATCAATTAAAATAAATTAGTATTGTTAACACTGAACTATAAACATTCAGCAAATTGCTTTCAGGCACATCTTCACAGTTCCATTAAACTTTTTCATATTTCCATGTATAACCTGCTTGTGTCAATTTGGAAAAATCTTTCCTTCATTTCAGGGAATGGTTCTACTCCAGGAGAGACTGTGAATGAAAAAGCCACTCAAACTCTGTGGAGCCACCTAAAGGAAATAGCATGTATGTAACAACTGGGTAAATTAATGGTATCATCAGATTATGAGAAGAAATTTCACTCTAGAAATGCAGGAGTCAATCAGTTTTCTGCCAAATGTCCAGCAGACTAAAAGGGACAAAGATTACCTGGAGATCGTGAGAGCTGAAAGACAAGTTTACCTGCTGTAAGTTTACCACTATCAAATTAGTGGTTCTGGAAAGTGAGGATAACAGCTTGTAAAAAAAATGTTTTGGAAAAATAGTTTTGTTTAGTTCTATTCCATTTCTACTCACTAGCTGATCCTCCTATGACATCATTTCCTATAATGTTGATCTTTTAACTTATTTAAACTGTTTATTTTAATATTTAATATTTTAATGTCTTCTACTTGCTTTTACAATGTTGTAAGCTGCCCAGAGTCACTCGTCAGAGAGATCTACCCTGCATTATTTAATGGTATGTCCTAGCTCAGTGGTGGCAAACCTATGGCATAAATGCCAGAGATGGCACTCGGAGCCCTCTCTGTGGGCACGCATGCCATTGCCCTAACCCTAACCCTAACCCCCACAACCCCCTCCTTACCAGCAGCCCTCCCCAGAGGAGAGTCACCCTGGGGGCGGCCCGTGTGGAGCAGCACAGCCAAGCACATGGCAGCTGAGCAGCAGATCATGCTGCAGGGCGCGGGGATGGAGGGGCTGGCCACCATGGCGCTGCAGGACCACCTGGGCAATCTGCGGTGGGCCGTTGATGGCCCTGAGGGTGGGTGGGGTGAGGGCCGGAATGGGCGGGTGGAGCAGAGTGGGGGCAGGCTGGGGGCAGGGCGGTTTTTGGGCACTCGGTCTCTAAAAGGTTCACCATCACTGTCCTAGCTAATTATAAATCATATAGTAAAATGATGATTTCTTAGTATAACACTCCAAGTTAATGATCAATTGAGGGAAGGACAATAACTATGGCATCAGTCAAACATATCAATCAAGAGTGACTTCACAATATTAATTTTTTTTAAAAAAATGCAATCTTCAATGATTACATTTAAATGTGACTTAGGAGGCTACCTGTCTCTACCTGTACCTCAGTTAGAACTTCACCTTGATTCTTTTTATTGAATTCCTTTGAGCTGAATGAATTTCATGTCACAATGTAAGATCAGAACTTTAAAGGCTCCTCAGAAAGCGGTCACAAGCCTTTACAATTCTTGTTGGATATCTTCAAAACTTTCCAAGCATTTTTGATCTCTCTATGCTCTTCTACAATTTTTGGCAAGACAGTGCCATCAAACAATATGGAAACCTGTTTTTGGTTAATCTTTTGCATCTCTCATTTTAGAGTGTTTGAGGAAATTTTTAATATCATAATTTCTGCTATCAACGTATATCAAATATTCTCTCCTCTTTCTTTAAACTGTAGCAAGCCCATCTTCTCCCATACAGGAACACCATTAAAAAGGATTTAATATGAGATTACCTTCAAGAAACCTTTAAAAACTGGTTGACCATAGAAAATCATTTCTTAATTTGCACCATGACTTTTAGCATTTCAGAGAAGCATAAGAACTAGCCAATTTACTAATATTGCCATTAAAAAGTTGTTGAAAGTACTAGGTTTGTGTGTAATATTAGCCTTCTAAGCAGAATTGCAATAATTGGGAACATCAATTAATTGTGGGGGTAAGAAAATAAAAAGAAACTAGACATTTTGAACAAAATGACATAATGAGGCAGAGCAAAAACAATTTGAAAATTTACAGCAAGGTTGCAGAAAAGAATTTCCATTAATTGGTTATATATATATATATATATATATATATATATATATATATATATATATATATATATATATGTATATGTATATGTATATGTATATGTATATGTATATGTATATGTATATGTATATGTATATGTATATGTATATGTATATATATGTGTGTGTGTGTGTGTGTGTGTGTATATATATATATATAGATCTTTGGTTATTCGGGTTTTTCCCCGCGTAGAACTAAAGGTGTAGGGGCCACGTTTCGACGGAATCCCATCCGTCATCATCAGGCTGGAGGCTTCTGCTTCCTTCTTCTGGGAGAAGCATGTGGCTGTTTGTTCCTCTTTTTTTTAAACTGCCAGAGGGGGTGTATTCTGTGGGTGGAGGTTGCTCTGATTGGGTGGGGGAGTAAGTGTGTTCTGATTGGGTGGGAGTGTGTTTTGAATGGTGGGTGTGTTCTGATTGGGTGGGGGTGTGTTTTGAGTGGATGGGCTGGTCTCAGCTGCCAGCCTTAGACCTGAGCTGGTGAGTTGTGCTGCTTTTGTTCGGCTTCGTGTTTGTGGTGGTGCCATGTTTTTATAGTGGGTGTCAGTTTGCTTATTGTGTGGTTTGGAGGGGTTTAAAGTGGCTGATGTTGCAGCTGTGGTTAGGTTTCTGTTTTGTGGTTGTGCCTCGTTATCATTGTGGGTTCGGATTTGCTTTTTGAATGGTTGTGTGGTGGTGATGTCATGTGTTATCATGAGTTTGGGTCTATCATTCTTGGTGGTTGGGACTCGTCTGTCAATCAAGGCGGGTTTCCAAATGGTTGGTAGGCGAGAGGTATCATCTCGTTTGTTTATGCTGTGGGGGCGTTTTTCTATCTCAATGGCTTCTCTGATTATTCTGTTGTTAAAATGTTCAATTTTGGCGATAGTTTTGGTTTTTTTAAAATCAATTTCATGTCCCGTGGCTTCAAAGTGTTGGACCAGGGATGAAGTTTGTTCTCCTTTTCTGAGTGAGTTTTTGTGCTCTTCAATGCGTGCACTTATTCTTCTGTTGGTCTGTCCGATGTATGTGGTGGGACAGATGGAGCATGGGATTTCGTATACTCCTTGGTTTTCTAAGCCAATTATGTCCTTGGGGTTTCTTAGGATGGTGGATATTTTTCTGTCTGTGTAGAATGCTGTTTTGATGTTGTGTTTTTGGAGGACCTTGCTGATTCTGTCTGTGGTCCCTTTTAAGTATGGGAGGAGGGCTTTGCCATTTTCTTGTTCTCTGTCTTGGGTTTTTGTGGGTGTCTCTCTTCGGATTAAGTTGGTAATCGTGTTTCTTTGGAATCCATTGGCTGTTAGTACATTAGTGAGAGTGTGTAGTTCGGTTTTTTGGTGTTGTTCGTCAGCTAGGTGTTTTGTTCTGGAGATGAGTGTCTTGGCTACGGAGTTGATCTGTGCTGGGTGGTGGTGTGAGAGTGCATTCAGATAGCGGTTTGTGTGTGTTTTTTTATGGTAGATAGTGTGTCCTAGGGAGCCGTTGGATTTCTTGTAGACTAAGACATCAAGGAAGGGAAGTTGATTGTTAGCTTCTGTTTCCATGGTGAATTGTATTTTGGGGTGTAGGCTATTGAGGTGTGTGAGGAAGTCATCCAGTTTTTCTTTGCCGTGTGGCCAGATTACGAAGGTGTCATCTACGTATCTGAGCCAGAGTTTGGGTTTGTGGTTGGATTTTTCTAGAGCGAGGGTTTCAAAGTGTTCCATGTAGAGGTTTGCGATGACAGGTGAAAGGGGTGATCCCATGGGTGCTCCTTCCATTTGTTTGTATCTTTGTCCATTGTAGATGAAGTATGTGTTAGATAGGCAGTGGTTGGTCAGATCTAGGATGTGTTTTGGGGGGTTGTATTTATTTCGGATAGCTGTCAAGGCTTCTTTGATTGGCACTTGGGTGAAGAGGGATACGACATCGAAGCTCACAAGTAGGTCACAGGGCTGTAAGTTTAGTTTACTTATGATCTCTATGAAATGGAATGAATCTTGTACGTGTGAGGTGATGGAATTTGCGTAATATATTTGCGTATATATTCTCCTTATTCTAACTCAATTTAAAGAAAGTGAAAGAGGATAGCATTATCCTTTACAATGCTCTGATACAAAATGCACTGTGACATTATTTGGCAATAATCTTAGTAAAAGAGGTATATATATAATTGATATCAGAAATACAGCATCAATCAGAAGACAAATCCTGATAAATGACCAGCCAGAAAAAAATATAATCTCCAAATGATTCACTATGCAACTTTATTCAAGCTTACTTGGAAATAAATTTTAGGTTCTACTCCTAGGAAGACCAACAGAGGATTTTAGCATCACTCTCCATAGATTTTTACTTGATCATCTCTCTATAAACCAGGTAGGAACACCAACCATAATTGCTGTTAGAACCCTCAGCATCAGAAAATTACAACAAAGTGTATCCTGAATCCTATTTGTACACCTACTTTTCAAACATATTATGGGAAGAAACTCCAGCTTTCAGTTACTGCCTTTAGTTACTGCTTTCAGTCACATTAGATGCATTTTAAGGAGAAATTTAGAGGACAAAGTATTTCATTCTTTTCCTACATAACATGGATTATTATGTTTCTCGTTTTTCCCTCCAGTTTTATTTCATAATTATTGTTAACTACAGATAAATAAAAGTAGAAATAAAAGAAACCAATGTCTTTTGCTGATCCTTTTAATTGTGCTAGTGTGTTATTTTGATTAGGACAGTGACTCGGCTACCAAATTTGGACTGCAAAAATATAGATTGCCAACAAATGGCAGAAAAGCGTGAGGACCTTCTGTGCAGTATTTCTCTGCTTCCATCTAGTGCCCATCCAAATTTTACAGTCCAAAAATTTGGGCTGAACTATGGAGTGGGATTGGTGTATGAATAATCAAGGTGTGTGTTTGTGTGTGTGTGTTTTTGTTAGAAGGTTGATGCTATAGGCAACTAGGTTGTAGAAGAAAGAGAAACAGTCCACCGTTGAGTTGGAGAAAGAACGTGCAGATGGGGAAGAAAGTAAGGCATTGTTTTTAATGATCTACAACCAATGGATTGTGAAAGAAACTTTCTATAGCATTGATCTAAACAAAGCTGAAAGTAATGGAAACAGTAGCCAAGTCATTACCGCCAGTGTCTCCTCTTCTTAACTAATCTTATTGCCAAATACCCACCAATACAACATTGCCCCTTTGTATATAACTTCTGTTGAATTGCAAAGGTACCTTTGAACTGGAGAAAAGAAACATTTTCTCTTACCTGCATGACAGCTGATTTATGCCTTCAATATAATAACACACTCCACCGTTCACACAATAGGATTTCACGGTTTCATTGCATTGTCTAGTATGTCCAGGCCCAGAAGGCAGAGTTGTGGTTACTGCAAGGAAAAGGAGATGTATAACATCATTATTTTACCTTTTGATTTCTTAAGTACGCTACATTTCATTTATTTACTTCTATTACTATAGGAATTTATAGTTTGCTCTTCAACTATTTTTAGGCCACTCTTACAAGGACTCCAAAAAAACATAATACAGTAGAAACGAAAACAAATAAACTACTGTTTTCTTATTTATTTATTTAAAATAAAATAAATAAATAAAAATACTGTTTTCTAAAAAATCAGCAAGCTAAAATTGGATTGAAAACCTGAAATCTCTTTGGTATTGACATTTTACCCAAATAATCCAGGTACTATTTCAAAAACACTCTCCTTTTTCCCCCAAGAAGAATTCAGAGATAGACTATGGCCTACAACAACATTGGAAGGACATAGGAATGCTTAACCTTGAGAAAATGACATTGTTGAAAAGATGTTATAAATACAAGTAATGCCTGTTCTCTTTGCCTAACTCTTTCCATGCAAGACATGGAATAATAGACCCAAGTTAACAGAACAGCAGAGCCCCACTGAATGTTAGAAAAAAAATCCTATTTATAACACTAGCTGATAGTGAGCCCTATCATCCCAATAGTGGGAGGTCCTCTCTTCATTGGAAATGTTCAGGCAGGGGTTAGGGGGCCGTCATTCTGGGATTCTTGAATTTGGATTCCTGCTTTAGAGCTTAAACTGGTGATGGTGAGCCTATCTCACACATGTCATAAATGAAACACCATGTCATTTTTGGTGACATGCCAGTACGTCCTATTCTTGCTTAGATTTCTGCACATCCCATTTTTGCTTTTCTGGGGGTTTCTGCTGCTGCAGTGGCTACCTGATAATTTATTTATTTATTTATTTATTTTATTTATTTAATTTATATACCGCCCTTCTCTCAAGAGACTCAGGGCGGTTAACAGGGCAATACGTAAAAGACAGATACAAAAGTTAAAATTATTAAAACATGATTAAACAATGCCCATAGTACAAATTTAAAATTAAAGTCATAATAACAAACCCACCCCATCCCATCAGGCCAGGCCCGCTTCCTTAAAGAGATGGGTTTTAAGGTCGCACCGGAAGGAGCGGAGGTCGGGCGCCATCCGGAGCTCTACCGGAAGATGGTTCCATAAGTCCGGTGCACCCACAGAGAACGCTCTCCCCCTGGGGGCCACCAGTCGGCATTCTTTGACCGGCGGCACCCTGAGGAGGCCCTCTCTGTGGGAGCGTACTGGGCGGAGGGAAGTTGACGCCGGCTGCAGGTGCTCCCCAAGGTATTCTGGACCCATGCCATGGAGGGCTTTGTAGGTCATTACCAACACCTTGAACCTCACCCGGAAGACAACTGGCAACCAATGCAGCTCGCGGAGCAAAGGTGTAACACGGGAGTATCGGGAGACCCCCGACACAACTCTCGCGGCTGCATTCTGTGCCAGCTGGAGCCTCCGAGTGGTCTTCAAGGGTAGCCCCATGTAGAGAGCGTTGTGTGTGTGTTCTAATGTGACCTCTGAAACCTCTGTAAGTCATGTGAGGGAGGCCTGCTCTCACAAGGCCTTCTGGAACTCCAAAAATTGTGCGAGAAAGGGGCACACTTTCTTACTCTTGTTGAAGGCTGCAAGGCCACACAAGAGCATTCTCTGAAGTTTCTAGGGTGAAGGCCTCATGCCTAAATTGTCCTTTCCAATTCTGTTATTCTATTCTTCTCTCACACCTACACCCACAGACAGATCAAACTACAATTCTGTAATAGCAACTTGGGCTGCTATAAGGAGGTGATCAAAGGGGATTAAAAAAAAATTAAGCCACCGTGACATAAGAACTCCATTTAGTTTGGAAGACATATCAGGAAATCAGTCTGTTCATACAGACCACACGTCAAACTCACGACGTCACGTGACATCGCGCAATGTATCGGGGCGGTTTTGCCATTGCTGGCAATGGGGTGGGCGCAGCTTCCGAGTGACGCATCTGGCCCACGGGCTGGCAGTTTGACACCCCTGATATAGACCAAAAGCAATTTAAGAAGATTTCTGTTAAGAGATTTGGGAAATTCCTTGCCACTGGCATCATTTATTTCCCCCTCAGGGATCAAATTTAATTATTTTAACTGGTTTTAACTCTTGTATTGTATTGATGTTTTTAAATACTTTGTAAACCGCCCTGAGTTCTACGGGAAAAGGGCGGTATATAAATTCAATAAACTTAAACATAAGTGAACATCTCAACTGTAAATGGCAGAACCAGAAAGGATCATATAATGTAAGCTGTCTCACACATTGCACATTGTGTAGAATTTGTGGTGGACAGCATTTCCAGAGGGACAATGAACTGAAAACATAATAGATGTTTTAGACAAAACTGTCTTATTTAATAGTGATTGACTTCAAACATTTGTATTGATGCCAATATTTGACAGAGAAATATACTAAGGTTTTGAAGAAAAGGATAATGTCATCTGATGTGATTTGCCATTGAACAGTCATGAAACATAAACATTAAATAGATTAAAAAAATAGATTAGAAAACATAATAAAAACCTGCACAAAAGAAAGTTCTTTTTTTCTAGATTATATTCAGATAGAGCTGGTAAGGAGACATTTTAGAAATCCGTTCACAATTTGACTATGTAAAAGCTATGGTATACTCAGCTATTTTTGTTTTAGCATGTGGGATGTTTGTATTTTAGTAAAAAGAGGGAAGGCACTTTCCTTTCAAATAAATATCTGCATCAGAGAACCAGGAGTCAAATATTCAAGGGAAGTTTGACAATATAATTCAAAAATTCTATTTTTTATAGTGATGTTATTTAGGAAACAAAAACAAACAAACTATACTTTGGACCTTTCATTCCTGATTTTTTTTCTTTAGAATCTTCTTGTAATCCATAGTATTTTGAAAGTTCTCCTTGTGAGAGGTAACAGTTTGACATTTTATTTTCCTAATTTGTACCAGAACAGCACACCTTGTCTAGAGCTGGATTTTCTTGAGTTTTGTTGTTGAATAACTTGCACTTCTCATATCATTATGATCTGGATAGCTCTATAATTATATTTTCCTTTTGAATGTCTAAATTTTAATAGTTTAAATGGGTATACTTGTTTTTTAATAATAGAGTTTGATCTTGTTTGATCTCTCCTATGGGGAGGAGATTGTCCAACTTCCTATTTGGTGGTGGATGGGTAAAAGGGCAAAACCGTTTAATCACCACACTTCTACACTACATACTCAAAGAGATAGCACTATCAACATTAGTTTGATATTTGTATTTTGACCTTTTAATCACTAGAAAAATAGCAAGGGGTAAGAGAAATGTGTTTCTCTTGCATTGTTACAGAAATAAATGCCAAGCGAGGCATGGCTTGGAGGATAGATGCTACCAATCTTTCACCCCAAAGATGGGTGACAGGTAGGATAAGCCCAGGTTGTGAAAACTCAAGAGGGATTCTGAGATAGAAGAATTGGGTACTGCTAGATATAGATTTAATTGTGATCACAATTTCTTGAACAAAAGAGGTAAAGAGAGTTATGGACCTGGTCCTGTGATAGCTATCATTATGGGCATCATCTCTCCCTGCCTCTCTCCTTCCCTCTCACGCATACACAGAGGGATGGAGGGAGGCAGACAGACAAACAGACAACCCAACATTGGAAAAGCTGCTTTGGAAAAAGAATGGGCACCCTCTATAGCAGGGGTCTTCAAACTTGGCCCTTTTATGACTTGTGGACTTCAACTCCCATGCTGGCTGAGGAATTCTGGGAGTTGAAGTCCACAAGTCATAAAAGGGCCAAGTTTGAAGACCCCTGCTCTATAGCTTGGCTTCTCCTTAAAGAAGCCTTTCTGGGTGTACAGCTCATGAAAATATAAGTTTCAGTTAAAAAGGTGTTGAGGTGGCAACAGGGTGGTGGCAGCAGAGGAGGCGTTAGTCAACATAGCAGTTAATACAGGGTGGTCACTGGAATTAACACAAACCCATCGCTGACAGTCATTGGCACCATTCATAGATTTAGACTACAGTAATTGACTAATTCCCTTTAAAGCTATCTAAATTATCGTCATCAACGCATTCTATAGCATAACTTGCCTTTAAACACTTTCTCCAAATTATGCATTATTCTAGATAACATTTGTCATGTTTCCCCTCACTCACTGTTTACTGAAGTTAAAGGGTGCAAAGTTTAAGCTTTCTTCAGCATCCAGATAATTTTGATTGGCTTGTTCTGACATTATTCATTTTTCACATGTTTGTTTTGAAACATGTAAAATGGAAGTCTCCAAGGAGAATAGCTCAATGATAAGACTTATCCTTAAGGAGAAATATTTACTGTGCAGTTTACATTGCTATTTCCTATCATTACCCATCCCACTGCACTGGGAAATAAACCTTGTGTTTTCTGCATCTGGATTGGACAAATCAGCAACTACTAAACCAGAAACTGGTGATTTCATTTATTACCCAGGTTAAATAATATGTTCTGATGCTCCACACTTCAGTATTTTCTCAGTGCCAAATGTTTGGATATTTTGCATCCACGTATCTCAATGGCTTTCATAATTCATAACCATTTTTAAAAAAACCCTATATTATGTATAATTTATGAATTATTGAATATTCATTTCATTATTATCACCATTATCTAGAATTAAACTTTGATTAGATAATGGACTGACTCCTTGGTTTACAATATTGCACAGTACTTGCAAATTATGCAAAACACAAAACAAATTTACACTCTCCACTTTCAAAATATATAGATTTTCATAATAATTTTGGTATCTATCATGCAAAAATGTAAAGTTAAATTACAAAATTGTTTTATTCAATACAACATTTAGAAACTAATATTTACACTCAAAGGTATTCTGAAATCTGAGTTGCACAGCTTCAGAATATATATTTTTTTACCAGAAAGCTATGTATCATTAAGCTCTGTTTCTGTTTTACATTGTCTTCTCTAAGTCTAAGTGTTAAGCCATGGGGAGTATCGTGGAAGATGACAAAATTAAAAGTGCAAAAGGCAAAGGCAAGGCTGAAGAGATGGAGCATTAAAGATGCCAATATGCCAATCTTTTCCATCGTTAACTATGGGGGGTGAGGTGTTACCCCCTGTTGATAGGGCCCGCAACTTGGGTGTCCTCCTGGATTCACGGCTCAGTTTGGAAGATCATATAGGAGCCGTGGACAGGGGGGCTTTTGCCCAGGTTCGCTTGGTACGCCACTTACGGCCCTATCTGGACCGAGATGCGCTACGCACAGTCACCCATGCGCTCGTGACCTCCCGGCTAGACTACTGCAATGCTCTCTACATGGGGCTGTCCCTGAGGACCACTCGGAGGCTTCAGCTGGTGCAGAATGCAGCCGCGTGAGTTATGATGGGAGTCTCCCGATACTCCCATGTAACACCTCTTCTCCGCGAGCTGCATTGGCTTCCGGTTGCCCTCCGGGTGAGATTCAAGGTGCTGGTGATGACCTATAAAGCCCTAAATGGCATGGGCCTGGATTATCGGAGGGAACACCTGCTGCCAGCGTCAATTTCCCATCATCCTGTGCGCTCCCACAGGGAGGGCCTCTTCAGGGTACCGCCGGTCAAGGATTGCCAACAGGCGATCCACAGGGGGAGGGCGTTCTCTGTGGGCGCGCCTGCCCTATGGAATCAACTGCCAACGGAACTCCGGACTGCCCCCGACCTTCGTTCATTTCGCCGGGACCTAAAAACCTGGCTCTTTGAGCTATCTGGTCTGGACTGAGGGGTTTAATGTTTTTAAATTGTGATTTAATTTTTGCGGCTAGACTTAATTTAATTTTATTTTAATTTTATATTGGATTGTTTTTAAATTTTGCCTTGTAAACCGCCCTGAGTCCTTTGGGAATAGGGCGGTATATAAACCGAATAAATAAATAAATAAATAAATAAATATCAATGAAAAGATTTGAGCAGCGCAGGCCTATGTACAGACAGAGAAATAAATGACTTTGACAGGTCATAGGTAAAATACCAATATCCATATTAGAGCAAAATCTTATTTTCCAGGCCTCTTCATCGAGCTCGACGGTATGCAAAGCAGTCAGCAAGAAAAACCAGATGGAGGTGGAGGCCAATGAAGTATTTCTATAGCAAAGTCAGGAACTGGGTCATTGCAAGATCTGAATGTTACTCCTTTTTTGCAGTTACACCTCAGCTGGCATATTAAACAATGCTACCTCTGATTCAGATGGTAGCATAAGGATATCAAAGCCAATAGCCTTACCCTCCATGAATTTATCTAGTCCCCTTTTTAAAACATCACCATTGGCCACTGCCACATGAGATGATAATGCCTTCTGTAGTCTAGTGGTGTATTATGTGAAATATTCTTTTATAGGTGGCAAGTCTCTCTGCACTTAGTTTCATTGGATTACTTTGATTTAAAATATGAAGAAAAAATTATCTACATTCCTCTTATTGTCAGGGATAGGAGTGCTCTTCTTAATAGCTATACAGAATGAAGCAAGAAGGAAAGTATTATTGCTATTACTGCTATGGTCCTAAGGTACATAGATGTCTGCTGCTAGCTACAGTGATGGGAAAATGACCATACACCCATGGTGATGTATTGATATAAACTTTGGATTTATGTACTTCTGTCCTGACATCAACACAAATTAAAATGTTCACTTTTTGTTGTGACATTGTGGGACGCATTTCATCATGTATTAGCTTTGGCCATCTCTCACAAACACCCATGGCAACGGGGATAGTTGGTATGGGACAAACTGCAGCTCAAATTATGGTACAGATCTGTATAAAAAAAGAGTATGAAATTACAAAACTATGGAGAGGATCAAAATACTGCCAAAGAAGGAAATACCAACTATATTGATCCTGAAAATCACCATGTTGCATTTTTTGGGTCGGGGAGAGGGATATTTTTTTTCCAGTTGCTTGCCTTTTGAGTGTATGGTCAATACAGATACATGCACTGAGCAAAGATGCAGAGGAACCACTACAAAGAATGTTGCAATAGCACTTTTCTAGTAGAATGAGCTAGTTGAAAAGAACAAATGAAGACTCAACAGATGAATAGAACATGCTTGTTCTAGGTCCCTTCATTAAAATTACATGGTTTTGTGGGACCTCAGAGATGCACGTTTTCTATGGATGCTCTTGTTCCGTAGCATAGTATCTTTCCTGAAGTGCATATTATCATTAAGAGAAGCCCTTAAAGGGGGGGCTCTTTCAAAGGATACCCTATCACAC
The DNA here is from genome assembly GCF_947247035.1 of Vipera ursinii. Taxonomy (NCBI): domain Eukaryota; kingdom Metazoa; phylum Chordata; class Lepidosauria; order Squamata; family Viperidae; genus Vipera; species Vipera ursinii. Next base: position 120,022,488 of record NC_139516.1, on the reverse strand, counting down.
TACAACAGGGGTGTCAAACTCAATTTCATTGAGGGCCGCATCACCATTGCGGTTGCCCTCAAGGGGGTGGGTGGGCGTGGCCTACTGGGTGGGCGTGGCTAGAGTGCGTATGGCCTACTGGGTGGGCGTGGCCAGCTCTACATCGTTCGCATCAAGGGTGCCTATGGGGGCCTGGGCAGGAGTGGGACAGATCTGAGGGTCTCTGGCAGAAGGAGGGTCTCTGGGCCAGGGCCAAGGCAGTGGGGGCCGTTCCCTCACTGTTTCCAGGATGGCTTTGCGGGCCACATGAAACCACTTCACGGGCCGGATCCGGCCCCCAGGCCTTGTGTTTGACATGTCTGCACTACAATAATGTTGGGATTTAATTTTTGGTCTTTGGTGTTCTTTTCTAATAATATTAGGAAGGAGGTGTTGGTTATTTTTTTTTTTTAGTCTTTTTCACTTTTTAAATTATGTGAATATATGTAGAGTGCCTAGAATCACTTGTACACTTGTAGTAACTTACAAGTTGAACAAACAGAGTTTCTCAAACTTAGAAAGATAAAGGAATCAAAAAGGGTACAAGAATCAACTTCAGCACAAAGGTCAAAGATTGGAGGACAATATCCAGTAATATACAACAGAGGTTAAGCAGAGAGTCGGACAAACAAAAGATAGTTATTTAAATATAAATGGAGAGAAAGCGTTCCAACTATAGAGTCCATTCAAAAGAAGGTGATACAAAGGCTTAAGGAAAGACAAAAGTGTTGTTGAAAGAGAAGAACAGCAGACTTTCCCAAGATGGCTACCTGCCTTGTTGTCTGATGAGGGCTGGAAGGAAGGGAAGAAATTATGTACTCTGTTATTTGATTATAAGGTACATCTCTCCAGAATGCTGCCTAACACTGATATTAGGATACTAATTTTGTTTGGTCTTATGTGTCCCAAAATGAGCATGACATTCAAATAATATATAAATAGTATGGATGAATAAGAGCAGAAACCATGCAGAATCACGCTACTTGCATTCCTAACAAGCCTAGAACTACAGTATCAGAATTAACCACTTGATGAAAAGGGAACTTTTGAGAATTAAAACAACACTTTGTTGTAGAAGTCTTGCAAAAACACTCATGAAAGATGCAAACCCAAGAGAAAGCTAAAATAATTTAAGTATTGTATTATTACATCATAGCAAGTAATGGAGATCTTTACAGCACTATTCAGTTAAATACCTGGCTCACAGCAAATTCCTACATACACTTCCATACAAGTTCCATCTGATTCAGTAAGACGTCTTCTTGAGTAGACATGCATGTAGTTGCAATCCTATTTCCAAGGAAGTTCCACTCTATGAACTGGGACCTTACTTCTTAGAACACAGAATTGGGATTCAAAATGCATAGAATTTGTGGGAAAGATCACAAACAAACGCAAAATGGACAACTACACTTTGTTTTGTTTTTCACCTGCATCCAATAGCATTATTTGTAGTCAAGTCTTGTTATAGTTAGCATTATTTAATCTAAAATAAAACAGCAAGTTCACAGTGGATACATTTACTTAGAACATCTTAATGTATTATAAAAATTTGTAGACCCTTTGAAAGGATTGGTAGCTAGCTGAATCAAAATGCAGCTTCAATATGAAAGATCCTTTAATCAAATTGACATCACAACTATCTTTTTTCATGAAAACTCAACTAACACATCCTGTACACATATACCCTCAAGCCATCTTATATGTGGCTCTTCTCCCACCAATTGTAAAAGCCAGTTGAAACTAAATATATCATTTTGATTCAATATTGTAACTTACCACTCCTGACTATGAGACTGCCTGTGGCAATGTCTGTTCCCAGGACATTCTCAGCTTCACAACTGTATTCCCCAGTATCTTCAACTTTCACTTTACTGAACTGAAGTCTAGATATTTTCCTGGCGGAAAAAGAAAAAAAGAAAGGCTTGGTTATTACACTACTTTAATAATGACATTAGGTGGAGTTAACAATTACCTTAAATAGTCTTTTGCCAAAATTAAATATACCCTCTAGTGAAGATTTTTAAGGAAAATTATAGGGTTTTACTACAAAGAGAAAGGGCTATAACAAGTAATAATAGTGCTTTGTGAATGAATTGGAAATGACCATCAGAAACAGATAATGGGGAGAAGTAAGAGAGACATTTTTCCATAAAATCCAGGAGGTAAATCCACATATTTGAGCACTGGGCCCTTTCAAACAAGATGCAATTCAATAGTGAGAAAAGCAAGGTCCTGCACCTAGACAGGAAAAATCAAATGCACAAGTGTAGAATAGGCAGTACCTGGTACAACAGTAACCATGAGGGGAACATCACTAAAGTATGAGCCAGCAGTATACTGCAGCTGCCAAAGGCCAATGCAGTCCTAGGGTGCATCAAAGAGGGATAGATAGCATAAGGATTATGAGTAACAGTACCATTCTGTACTGAGACCGCAACTAGAATACTGCATCCAGTTCTGGGTCCCATGCTACAAAGAAGATGCTGAGACCACAGAAAGTGTGCAGAGAAGAGCAACAAAGATGATAAGGAGTCTAGAGGCTAAGCCTTGTGATGGAACGATTCAGGAAATTAGATACGTCTAGTTTAATGAAAACAAGAATTAGGAGTGACATGATGGCTCTCTTCCAGTACTTGAGGGACTGTCACAGGTACTGTCACTTATTCTCCAAGCACCTGTCAGGAAATGTCTCCTTAGTTCCAGGTTGGATTTCTCTTTAACGAGCTTCCACCCATTGCTTTTTGTCCTGCTCTCAGCTGCTTGGAGAATAAGTGGGTGGATTTGGGAAGGGGTTTCCCAGGTGCTCAGGCCTAACGTCTTTTGTCTGGTTTAGGTGACATTTCTACTTTGGTTCTGAACAACTTAGTTCTTTCTTGTCTATCTCCAGCCTGCATCATCTGTAGATATGGCGGCTTCAGCCTAGTCTTACAATTTGTTAAAGGAGTAGTTTGCCTTCTGTGGTTATGGCTCCTCCATTGCTGGAGGTTTTTAGGAAAACATTGGATGGCTGTTTGTCCAGGATGGTATGAGGACTTCTACCATGAGTAGGGGGTTGGATTAAAAGACCCCCCCCCCAAGATTCCTTCCAGTCTTATAGTTCTATGTTTCTATGAATTCTATGCTACCTTTCTATCCTATTACATAATCTCTTGCCCTTCTTTCCCACCCGCCATCCATACCTCCGGTTTGGTTTTCAGAGTTTAATTTTTTTAATCCCTGTTCCGTGAGATTAAAAGCTTAGCATGATAGGAGGGCTCAGTAATGCAAATTTTCTTGAGAGGCATGTTGCTGGGAATATGATCTGTTGATCACTGTTGCTAATATGATCAAACAGGTAACGTACACCTTAGCTGGGGTAATCGGTGGTAACACTCAACCCACCTGAAAGCATTCTAATATGTAACTCCAAAGCACACGTTGGTATGGCCCTTCTGTATTATTGCCAAAACAATTGTAAAGACACGCCTTAGATATTTAAACGGACATGTTAGGGAGCCAGACTCCCAAGTTGGCAATCACTCCTCTAGTTATTGGGAAATTTTTATGAGTTGATCTGGAAGCAATCACATGTTCAGATCAAAGCCACACACACACACACCCAAATAACCTGTGACAGTGACAGCACTGAAAGGATTCCCTCATTTTGCAAGGGTTTGTACAACTAAAAATCAAATATGAGAACCATAAATCAGAGAAACTTTAAATTATCAAAGCAAAAATAAAGCGTATTAATTAAGTTAGCTGCTTTAGTAATGTGAACTTACAGGGTTTTTGAAACAAATTATTTAAGTCATAAAAACCTACTAGTAAAAATAGTTTTAAAAAAACAGTGAAAAGCGGAGTTGCTAGGTCTGCATATTGCTATGACTCTTGGAGGATCTATTGCAAGAATAGAAGACACTGAGGATTTCTGTGGCAAATTGCAAGAGGTATTTGCAACATATGTAGTGCTACAAAGAATGCAAAAATTGGGTAAGTTCAACACTGGGTCATTAGGTAAAGGCAACAATATAAAGGCAGACTAATAGAGCTTTAGAAGATTTTTTATTATTATTCGTTACATCCCTGCTTTAAGCTACAAGCCATCAAAATTTGTGTGCCAGCAAGATATGACAACCAATATATAAAATCCATGTAAGAAACAAATTCAGTATGTTTAGTATGTAAAAGAGAACCTAAGGAACAAGAAGAGAGAGAGAAATGGTCAAAACCAAAACAATTTCCATAATTTCAAAAGTAAAAAGAAAAAAATGCAAGCAGATTTCAAAACAAGAAATCATGATAGCTATGGAAAGATGGAGAATTGAGAAATAAGAATTTATTTAATTTAAATGCTGCCCTACTCCAAATGACTCTGGGTGGTTCTCAATAGAACAAAAAAAATAAAATATAGTACAATTCAAAAGCAAATACAAAATAGCAGATAAAAAAATGGTGAATACAGAATTCACAGCCGCTTTAGCCTAAGGCAGGGGTAGGCAACCTTGGCTCTTTTATTGGACTTCCAGAATTTCTGAGTCAGTCCATGAGTCATAAAAGAGCCAAGGTTGCCTACCCCTGGCCTAAGGCACAGGGGAAGAGGCAGATCTTCAAGGCCTTCTAAAATATTATCAGGATTGTAGCCACCCAGAACTTAGGAAGAACTTCATTCCAACGGGCAGGTGCTGAAAGATGTACCTCTTGGGTCCCTAAAGATAACAGTGTTTAATTGAAGAGACGTGAAGTGTGCCAATCCTGCCAATTCTTATTGGCTCAGCAGACACCATGGAAGATAGACAGTTCCTCAAACAAATCTCAAAGAACATACAACTAAAAGCAAATGTTCAGTATAGAGCGTAGAGGGACAAGGACAGATCCCTCTGATCCAGAATGTCAAGAAAATACAAGAAAATAACAATGGAGGTGTCCTATTGAAGGGTATTTTTGAACAACAGATCCAGAAGTTAATTTTAAAAGTGTCTGTCTCTATAGATAGACTGTTTAAAAGATATCATGGAAGAGAAAATTTATCAGACAAAATTGAGACTGATCTGAAAGTGGGTCAAAAATGATAAGCTATAAGAATGATATGGAAAACAACGTTACACTGGACATACAAATGAAACTGTCTGATTAAAAGGGATACACAAATAACCAAATAGGAGAATGACCTGGATATTTTTCCTATACTGAATTTACAAAAGAGGCTTGTTACACTTTTGAAGAATTTTGCAAGAAGGAACAAAGGGGGAAAAATAAAAAAAATCAAAGAAATCACTTTGGGGGCATTATTTGAAGGGACTAAAGATCAAGAGTGTTAAATGTAAAGTAATATAAAGTATATAAAATAGATATATTGTTAACTATGATAACCCTTAATGGACTTTTGCTGTTCAGGATTGAAATCACAAGGTTTTAAGGATATGTTTATATATAAGGGATGAGATATGGGAAGAACAGATCATTTGTTGTGGTGTTAAGAGAAGGTGATAAGTTATTAAATGTTTCATACTTGATGTGATGAAGGAGGAAGAAAATTCTTTATACAGGTAGTCCTTGACTTATGACCACAATTGAGCCTAAAATTTCTGTTGCTAAGTGAAACATTTAAGTGAGTTTTACTCCATTTTATGACCTTTCTTGCCACAGTTGTTAAGTGAACCACTGCAGTTGTTAGTAACAAGGTTGCTAAGTGAATCTGGTTTTCCTATGGACTTTGATTGTCAGAAAGTTATAAAAGGTTATAAAAGCCAGTCGCCCGATATCTGAATTTTGATCACATGATCATGAGGATGTTTCAGTGGTTGTAAGTGTGAAAAATGGTCATAAGTCACTTTTCTCAGTGCATCTGTAACTCTGAATGGCATCAAGGACTACCTATATAGCTTTTTTTTAAAATTGAAAAGTTTTACAAAATTTTAATAATAAACCCCCCCCTCCCCATCAACCCTCCCCCCTTCCCTCTCCCCACCCCTGGACTTCCCAAAGCAGAATACAGGGTATTACATAGAGCAGGGGTGTCAAACTCAATTTCATCGAGGGCCGCATCAGCATTGCGGTTGCCCTCAGGGGGCCGGGTGGATAAGGCCAGGGTGGGCGTAGCTAGAGTGTGTATGGCCTACTGGGTGGGCGTGGCCAGCTCTACATGGTTCGCATCAAGGGTGCCTATGGGGGCCTGGGCAGGAGTGGGACAGATCTGAGGGTCTCTGGCAGAAGGAGGGTCTCTGGGCCAGGGCCAAGGCAGTTCCCTCACTGTTTCCAGGATGGCTTCGCGGGCCACATGAAACCACTTCGCGGGCCGGATCCGGCCCCCGGGCCTTGTGTTTGACATGTCTGACATAGAGCAATCTTAAGCAAACCTATGCTAAATATCTATTACAAACCTAAATATCTATTAACAAACCTTCCACCCTTTAACTCCCTTATAACATAACTAAAGTGATTATAATAACACTTCTATAATTGTTAAGAAATATTCATATGCTATTTGAAACTTTTTAGTCCCATATTTGTTTTGAATATAATCAATCCATCTTTTCCATTCCAACATATATTTTTCTTGTGACTGTTCTTTCAAATATGCTGAAACTTTTGCCATTTCAGCTACGTCCAATACTTTAAGTATCCATTGTTCTATTGTAGGTAAATCTTCTTTCTTCCAGTGCTGCGCCACCAACAGTCTGGCTGCCATTATTAAGTGTAACATTAATTTAGTTTCTATAACAGTACAATCCGAAATAATCCCCAATAAGAATAGCTGCGGAGTAAATCTTATTTTTTTCTTTAAAACTTTCTGAAAACTCCACCATATTTTTATCCAAAAGGCTTTAACATTTTTACATGTCCACCATATATGATAATAAGTTGCCTCTTCACTACCACATCTCCAACACTTAGGTGGTTGATTTGGATACATACATGCTAACTTTTTAAGATCTAAATGCCATCTATAAGACATCTTATAAAAATTCTCTCTTGGGTTTTGTGCTTGTGTAAATTTTACATTTCTAACCCATTTTTCCCCCAAGTATCCATCATTATGGGCTCTTGAATATTCTGAGCCCATTTTATCATACAATCTTTAACTAACTCCGATTCTGAATCAATCTCTATAAGAGCATTATATAACCTTTTTATATGCAATTGACTTTGATCTCTAATTTGCTTTATCAAATTTTCATCAACTTTCATTATACCAATTTCCTGATCTTCTTTCCATCTAGCTTGTAATTGTATAAACTGAAACCAAGTCTGTACTATCTTTTCTTCCTTTAAAACATTTAAAGGTTTCAGTTTCAAAATATTCCCTTCCATCCTAAGAAGTTCTTTATAAGTAATCACATCTTGTTTCTGCTCCACATTTATATTTCCTATTGCATGTCTAGGTATTGCCCATATAGGTATTTTATTATTTAATATATATTGGTACTTTTTCCAAACTCGGAACAAAGCGTTCCTTAAAATATGAGTCTTAAAAATATTATCCACGTTTTTGTCATAAAATAAATACGCATGCCATCCATACAATAAATCATACCCCTCAATATTGAATATTCTTTCATCCGTTAAATTGAACCAATCACTAACTGTTGATAACACAACTGCATCATAATATAATCTCAAATTGGGCATCTTCAAAGCCCCTCTCTCACGTGCATCTTGCATTATTTTAAGCTTTACTCTCGGTCTTTTCCCTGCCCAGATAAATTTATTAATACCTTTTTGCCACTCATTTAAATTTGCATCTTTCTTAAGTATTGGTGTCATTTGGAACAAAAATAAAAATTTTGGTAAGACAATCATCTTCACGGCTGCTATTCTCCCCAACCAAGACAATTGTAATTTTTTTCCAACTGTCAATTTCCTTTTGTACTTTTTGCCATAACAATTCATAATTGTTTTTATATAATTTCACATTCGATGCTGTGATATATACCCCCAAGTATTTAACCTTTTTTACTATTTCAAATCCTGTTGATTTTTCTAACGCTTCTCTTTGTTTTATGGTCATATTTTTGTTAATATTTTAGTTTTTTGCTTATTAACTTTAAATCCAGAAACTTGTCCATATTGTATTATCACATCCAATAATTCTAAAACCGATTGAGTAGGTTGACTTAAAGTAACAACCAAGTCATCTGCAAACGCTCTCAAACTATAATCTTGATGCCTAATTTTAATTCCCTTTATCTTATTTGATTCACGTATTTTAATCAATAATATTTCCAGTGATAGAACAAACAACAATGGTGATAAAGGGCATCCCTGCCTTGTTCCTTTTTCAATTTTACAAATTTCTGTTAAATTACCGTTAACAATTATTTGTGCCGTTTGCTTTTGATATATTTCTTTAATAGCCTGTAAGAAATAATCCCCAAATTCCATCTTTTCTATTACTTTCAATAAAAATTTCCAATTCAATTGATCAAAAGCCTTCTCTGCATCTAAAAATATCAATGCAGCAGAGACTTGGTTGTTTCTTTCCAAATATTGCAATAAATTAACAATTTGTCTTACATTGTACTTCATTTGTCTACCAGTTATAAACCCCGATTGATCATTATGTATCACTTGTTGCATTATATTCATTATTCTATTTGCCAATACTTTAGCAAATATCTTATAATCAGTGTTTAAAAGAGATATTGGTCTATAATTCTTTGGTTGACTAAGATCTTGATCCTCCTTTGGAATCAATGTTATGAAAGCTGTTCTCCATGATGGGGGCACTATTCCCCCAAGTTGAATTGTTCTAAATAAGTCCTTCAAAGGCTCCACCATTTCTGACTGCAGATTTTTATAATAACTAGCTGTCAATCCATCTGTCCCTGGTGATTGACTACCTATATAGTTTTATTGCTCTTAATATTTTCTTTTTTTCCTATTCTTTCTCTATTTCCTTTTTCTTTTCTGGCCTAACCCTTCTTTTCTTTCAATTTGTATTACTTTTTTATTATAGTTGTAATTTTTCATAAAAATTAGTTTTAAAAAACAAAATAAAAGAAAATGATTTTTAAAAATAAGGATTGAAGAAACTATGGCAGCTAAGAACTTAAGGCAGCAATAATCAAAACTGATCATTGACAATGAAGAGAAATGAAGAAATATGGAAGTATATTGAAATCCTTTAAAATGGGATTGTAGAATAACAGAAATATTTGTAAAGAAGCAATGTTGACCAAATCCATTAGAAAAATTAGGTATTATCGACAAGAACAGCTATCTTAAGAATGAACCAGAGGAAATATTCATTGAACCCTGAAAGATTTTAAACTGAAAGAGAAGAGGTGGTTAAAGTCCTGTTTCGACAAATATGGAAGAAAACTATGTGATTTAGAGATTGGAAAAGGTTGTGGTCTATATGCCTATTGTGAAGGAAGGAAATTGGGAAAATATGCAAATTATCAAATCATTGCACAAATTGGTCATAAAAATAAACACTTGTTTATGATGAGAGAGATGAAAAATTCAGAAGCAGTGGAAGGACACAAAAATAAATAGGCAATATAAGATAGAAAAAACAAGAGACTGTCATAGAATCATAGAGTTGGAAGAGTCCTTAGCGGTCTTCTATTCCAACCCACTTCCTGAGGTAGGCATACTTATTCCAGAACTATCTTTGATTTCTTTTTTAATTACACAGCTTTCATGGTGTTCAACACACTGCAGTGTGGTTTCTCCATTGCCTTGCTTTGCCATGTCACTCTTATATTCACTCTATAAAGCCCTAAATGGCTTGGGTCCAGGTTATCTGAGGGAACACCTGCTGCCGGCATCAAGCTCCCTTCGTCCCGTGCGCTCCCACAGGGAGGGCCTTCTCAGGATACCGCCGGTTAAGGAATGCTGGCGGGTTATTCCCAGGGGAAGAGCGTTCTCTGTGGGTGCGCCGGCCCTATGGAACCAACTCCCCATGGAACTTAAGACTGCACCCGACCTTCGCTCATTCCGCAGGGACCTGAAAACTTGGCTCTTTGAGCTGTCTGGCCCAGGCTGAGGGGTTTTAATTTTTATTGGGTTTTAGTTTTAAATTTCAGGGACTTCATTTAATTAATTGTCTTAATCTGATTTTAATTTTTGTATGTTTGTTTTAATCCTCCCTGTACACCGCCCTGAGTCCTCCGGGAATAGGGCGGTATATAAATTTAATAAAAATAAAAATAAATATATATTCAAAACCTGTTATCTGAAGGGCAAAATGAACCCAACTTTCCAGTCCAGAAATAATGAGAAGGGTGTTGGGAGCAATCAGTGACTTATGCTTATATGGAGCAGGGGAAAAGAGGAAGACAGAAGAAATATAATACTTGAAGTTTGATTAGCAAGCCTATGAGAGAAAGCCATCTATTTTAAGGATACGCTATTAATATTTTCCCCAGTTGTTTATAAATGTATCAATCTTTTCCCCTTGGAAATTAAAATAAGTTAAATAGCATTTCAGTATGGAAATTTTTAAATTTGTGTAGAATTGTTTAACAATCACTGAAGAGCTAGAAACTTAAAGTTTCACGTGTTCCTAGATTTTTACTAGCTTTCACTTTAATAATATTGATAAAAAATAATTAGACAAATCTTTTTTGCCCACAACCAAATATTTAAATGAAGAAATAAAAATCTCAATGCTGAACACAAAGGATAGTGGCTATCTACTTTATTTGCATTTTAATTTTTGTCCAGAGAACTCAACAACAACAACAACATAAAAGGTTGGTAAAATGAGGACCCATGGGGCAATATTCTGACTCTGTAAACCACTTAGAGAAATTTGTAAAGCACTGTGAAGTGGTCTTATTGCTATTGCTATTAATTCAACATCACTGTAGGAAATCACTGGGAGATGTTATGATCCAGATCCAGATCAGGACATATGCTTAAATAATGCTCTGTAGAAAAAGCCCTTTAATTCTGTCCAAAACCGTCCAAAACCATATTCATATTTCTTTTTAAAAAATTGCCGGTTTCAGATCTATCTAAAAGATAATTATCTGTATAATTTTTATCTACATATAGAAATAAATAATACAATTATAGTTTTCTTTTTTAAAAAGAAAAGTCCAGAAAGGTTAAATATCCACATATTTTCTGAAACTGGATGTTTTAATTTGTTCTGAGATGTCTGTTATCTATCTCTGCAGGTTTCATCCTATTCTGTTGATTAAAAAAAAATCTAAAACAATTTGAGGTTTTTCCATTATGAGCACAAATTCGCTCTGGGCCACGTTAAAGCTGGTATCTTGAACCATATTCAGTGCAATTGTCTACCCCCAAATTTGGCCAATGAACTTACCTGAGCTACAATCACAATTTTGACTGCATGAAGACAGGTCCTATACCATGTATGAACTTTCATGGAACTGTCTCCTCTATTCCAGGGCTTTCCAACCAGTGGTACCAGTACCACCTGTGGTACATTGACACCTAGCTGGTGGTACGCGACCATCCTAGAAAAGTGGTAGCGGGGGAGGGGAATCAGCTGAACTGGTGGCAGCACCGCAGAAGCCTGAGCAAGAGATGGCTGGAGCTGCAGGGCTGTCAAGGCTCAGCGGAAGCGTCAGGATCAGTGCTTCTTCAGGGCTCAGCGGAAGCACCAGGATCAGTGCCAGGCTCCAGATGGAGCTTGGCACTGATCCCGGTGCTTCTGCTGAGCCCAGAAGAAGAACCGATCAGCTGGAATGTTGTAGCATCTCCAGGTTCTTGTGATTTACATTCAGATGCCTGGCAACTGATTCATATTTATGATGGTCACAGTGTCCCAGGGTATTGTGAAGTGACCAAAACCTGCTACAACCACCCTGCAGAGTGGGGGGGGGATAAAAACCAAACACCCCCCACCCCATCCCCACTGCCAATTCTCAATACAAATGCTCACAACAATGAAAACCTCAGACAGGAGGAAGAGCGCCGCCGGGCAGGCAGGCAGGTGTCTTGCTTGGCTGTGGCTTGGGGGGCACTTTTTTCAGTGCCATTGTAACTTCGAACAGTCACTAAGCGAACTGTTGTAAGTCGAGGACTACCTGTACTTCATCACTTTTTTCCTTTTTTTTTTTGTTCATCAAGTTTTTGACACCTTGCTAGGCGACTGGTGGTACTCGGATGTTGCCATATCCTAAAAGTGGTACAATGGGTGAAAAAGTTGAAAAGCCCTGCTCTATTCTGCCTCATATGGTGCTGGGAAGCCTGCTGGCCTTGTTTCTTGATAACTTTTACCAACATGCAATGGCCTAGTTTGATCTGAGAAGGCAGGTGTTCAACATTATAAAGAATTTAATGTTCATGGTTCCACATTGGCATCAGTCAGAACTTTATGATGAATTTAATTCTATGGTATTGTGTATCAAGAAATAGTAATAGTTAAATACCATTAAAAAGCCAGAGGACACCTCACTTCAATGGACCTGCAAGAAAGTACTCTTTCAAAGCAAAAACAGAAAGCAAAATGGCCTGTTTCTAAGAGACACTACTTGCTTCACCTAACCACTTAAGTCAGGGGTAGGCAACCTTGGCTCTTTTATGACTCATGGACTTCAACTCCCAGAATTCCCGATTTCTAGGCCTGTGTAAACCCCAGATGGATAAACAGTTTATACCTTGTGGCTCTGTCTTCATCACACCAAAAGTAGAGCACATGGTCTATCCAGAGGACAAACTGAGGAGGAGCATGCCATCACTCCTAATGCTAAAAAATAATTGGCTGTCTGCATGTCTGTCTTTTAACCATGTACGATTAAACAAAACATCACAACAAAATAATTGAGCTTTCTTGCTTTATAACAGTGCTTTCCAACCTTAGCAACTTTAAGCTGTGTGGAAATCAACTCCCAGAATTCTCTAGAATTCTGGTCAAGACAGTCCACAAAATGAAATTGTTGGATTTGCCATTTTGCAACACAAGTATTACTTAAGAACAGTCTTCCCCCACCTGGTGCCCTCCAGTTAAAATCTGGCTTAGATTAATGTCGCCTTCCTTTGAGTCCAACCTGCACCTTGAAATATTGAAATTAATAATGTCCTTTGAGAATATTATGAACATATCTTGCTCACAAACAAGAACCAAAGCTATTTAGGATTAGGATTATAAACATCCCTTTACTTAGAAATTAGCCATTCGGTCCTGTTTATGAAAATTATACCAATAATAGTTAAGAGCGTTTATCTATGATAATACAATTTTAGGATAAAAAAACCGACTGCTTTTACTTACTTTCCATTCCCGTATTTTATTCTGATATCTTTGCTCTTTTTAATTTCTTTGCCATCTTTGAACCATTTGTAGGATGGCTGGGGATTTCCAGCGCTTGCCTCGCATTTCAAAGAAACCTTTGCTCCGACTTCTACATTTAGGCTCTTTAGTTTCTTGAGTTTTGGAGTGACAGCTGTGAATAGAAACAGCAAGAAACAAAGTCAGTTTAATCAAGCCACCCCGCCCCCCTCTTCAGTTCTGCATGCTCTTTGGAAATCACAGCTGAAGCCCTGGTACCTAGATTTGCTAGAACCTTCAGTTTCAAACCTTTGTGATTACATGAAGCCAGTGATGAAGAGCTGATCCCTTGTTTATCCACTGCTCCCCACATCTACCTATTATTGTCACACACACAAAAAGCGGAGAAGAACAGATGCTTTTGCAGACTGAGCATTTTTTCTTTGGCATCACAGGCAGCTTTGCTTCCCATTCAGCAGCAGATCCCTCCATTCTCCTTCCACCATCGCCCCACTTGTCCCTTTGCGTAAGAGAAACAAATGTGCATCTACGTGAGAAACAAACAGACTACACAAACAGCTCGCAAGGCTTTCTCGGAAGACGCTTCAATCCTTGTTCTAATGCTGCTTTCACTAGCTCACACGCTACATTCCTCTCTTACCTCTGCTGCTGTTGGCAGCCATGCTGTGGATTCAACAGCCTGTGCTGATCCGAATAGGAGCATTTGGCTACAAGAAGGGAAGAGGAGGTAGGAGGAATTTTTTCCCCCTTTCAGTTCAGCCACAGTCACTGCAGATTTGTTGTTGTTGTTGTTGTTACTGTTCATGTGCCTGCCTGTTCAATCTGAGAATGTACTGTGCACTAGCTTCTCTGCGGCCAAGTGGGAATACAAAACAACACAGCTCAGCAGAGGAAAAAATGGGGAATAAGAAGGTCATTCAGTCTTTCAGAATGACAGCCTACTCTGCCAAACAGTAATAGCAAAGACTTAAAAGGAAAGTCTCCCCATGACAGAGCACAAGCAGGACAGAGACAGAGATAAGAATGTGGGCCACTAACCAAGCAATCCCAGTCATCATATGCTCCATTGCTACTCCATCTCTGATCTCAATTGGATGGCTTAGTATCCATTTAACCCATTACATGCCACCAAAGAATAGCCAACACTGTGGTCATAGCAAACGCTTAATGCCTATGGAGCAGTCACATTGTAATATCAAACTCAGCAACCTTCCCACTATATCAGGGGTAGGCAACCTTCGCTCTTTTATGACTCATGGACTTCAACTCCCAGAATTCCTGAGCCAGCCAAGCTGGCTCAGGAATTCTGGGAGTTGAAGTCTATGAGTCATAAAAGAGCCGAGGTTGCCTACCCCTGCACTATATTCATTGACTGAAGTACTCTACAGGGCAATAATAACAACAACGATACAAACTAAAAATATAACAGCCACAACTGCACTCTTTTCAGACATTATTGCAGCATGACTGTAGACTTATTTATTCTCCATCACCAATGCAATGCTCCTCCTAAATATCATACATTTAATTAAGTAATTAAAATAATTACAGTCTGACCAGAACATTTTGTGCTGGGTTATATCTGTAAGGACATTTTGATATTCCTACTCATTTGAGAAAGAAGGGCAAACTTGGAAAGCAAAAGGCGATATTTAGGAGGGAACCCTTGTTTTCTCTAATTTCTGATTCCTCAGCTTCAAAATATTATTGTTATTAAAAGCTATTGGAGATTAAAAAGAAAAAGAACATATAGCTTGTCAGATTCTTGGAACAAATGTAGCTTTTTCTTAACCGGTTTTGATGAGCCAAATTATTTTTAATGTACTGTATATTTTCCCAACTCTCCTTGAAATGCTACTCCCCTGGACTTTTCTCAAAAGTTCTTCATTATTTATTTATTGTGATGGCAATTAAGATTAATCCTATATTTTGAAGGCGGCAAATTATGCATATATGTATGTATGTGGATGATATCCAACTTCACATTTCTACTCAAAGCTGCCTGAGTGATGCCACAGATGTCCTTTCTGGTGCCTGAAGGCTGCAAAGATACGGATGGGTGCTACGGGCTTTGGTTCAATCCAAGCAAGGCTGTGTGGCTTTGGGTGCTTGGGCTTTCTGGTGTCAAGATTTTTCCACCTTTGATTCTGAACAGTGCTGCACTGCCTCAGATGTGTGTGCAATCTGGGGGTCCTCTTGGACTCATGGCTCCTATTGGAAGAGCAGATGGTAGTCGTGGCTGGAATAGCTTTTCCATACCTTCAGGTTGTACCCATTCCTGGACCAGGAGGCTCTACTCACTGTCACTCATGCCCTTGTGACCTCCCATCTAGATTACTGGGACTAGAAGCTTTAGAACTTCAACTGGTGCAGCAAGTAGTAAATGGTGTAGGTTATTCAGCACATGTAACACCACTGCTTTGTGAGCTTTATTGGTTGCCAGCTGATGCTGGATACAATTCAAGTGCTGATTGTCACTTTTAAAGCCCTTCATGGCTTGGTCTGGGTTCCTGAGGTCCATCTTCCCCAATTGTTTCTCTCTGGCCCAGCAGGGTGGGCATGCTTCTGGTCCCACTAGCCATGGAATGTTGGCTGGCAGAGACCACGAGGCTGCCTTTTCTGCCAGAGTGCTTGCCCTCTGGAAATTCTCCATCTAGAGCAGGGGTCCCCAACCCCTGGGCCATGGACAGGTACCGGGCTGCGGCATGCCAGCAACCGGACTGCACAAATAAGCAAAGCCCCATCTGCAGGATGCAGGCAGCACACAAAACCACATCCCCTCTGGCCTGCGGAAAAACCTCTCTCCACATAACCGGTCCTTGGTGCCCAAAAGGTTGGGGACCTCTGGTCTAGAGAGTAGGATGTCCCCATCCCAGTTAGCCTTTTGTAGGTCCCTGAACACCTGGATTACATTCCTGGGAGACAGTCCCATTTCCTACATTACATAATATTTTCTTAGCTGCTGTATTTAATTTTTTTTTTCCAGTTCGAAAGCAAGCAAATGGGAGTAGATAAATAGATACTATGTTGGTGGGAAGGTAACAGTATTCCATGCACCGGTGTACAGTCATGCTGGCCATATGACTAGAAGTATAAAATAAATTCTATTCTAAATTCAAACAAAGCTGGGTGTATGTGTGCCGGCCTGTCATTTATACCAGTCACGTGTCAGAGCCATCCAGCCATTCACTCGGCCCAGTTCTGGACAGCCACAGCCTGGTAGTGGGCCACAGCCCACTAATGTTCTAGTCCAACCCCCTGCTCAATCAGGAGACCTATATCATTTCAGAGAAGTAGCTGTCCACTCTTTTTAAAAGCCTCCAGTGATGAAGCGCCCACAACTTCCAAAGGTACGCTGTTCTATTGGTTTATTGTTCTCACTGTCAAAAAATTTCTCCTTAGTTCTAGGTTGCTTCTCTCCTTGATTAGTTTTCATCCATTGCTTCTTGTCTTGTTTTCTGGTGCTTTGGAAAATAATTTGACCCCCTCTTCTTTGTGGCAGCCCCTCAAGTATTGGACCACTGTTCTCATGTCAACCCTAGTCCTTCTTTTCACTAAACTAGACGTACCCAATCCTTGCAATTGTTCTTCATATGTTTTAACCTCCAACCTCCTAATAACCTTTGCTACTCTTCTCTGAACTCTTTGGAAGACACATTCTAGCTTCCTTTGGCTCAAGGGTTACACTGGCTTTCCCCCACAACAACAGACCATGCCCCTTTCAAAAAAATAAATTTTAAGATTTACTCTCTCCATGCACTCACACGTATGTCTCTGTAACTGCTTTAGTACCGTACATTGCTACTAAAGTACTTACTTAGGGAAGAGAAAAATAGCCAAGAGATTGAGGGAAGTAAAGGAAGAGGAGAGAAGGGCACCAGCCATGTGAGCACCAACAGAAAAGGATCAGAAGATGTGACATAGAAGCTGCATTCAGCAGGTGGGATGCACTACACAACCTAAATGTCCTGTTTTGACTCTGCATATTGCTATAGTGCTTGAAGTCCCGAGTGGCTGCAAAAGCTAGAATGGCAAATTCATTCAAATCTTTTGCCATCTGATTCACTGCAATAGGGAGTATTGAAACAATGCATTACAATTGCAAATGTCCTTAACATCAACTGTCCATTGAACTTGATCTGCTACAGTGATACTGGCAGAAGTGGGGGGTGTATGAGAATTTGTACCACCATTCTTTTGTAACCTTTAAATTTATCTTTAGCAAATTGATTGTTTTTAGTATCAGACTACTTTATCTAAAAAAATAGCATGTGAAAGTGAAGAAAATATAGTATTTTTTGGTAACAAGATACGTAGCTGCTTTCAAGAACTATAATTGTCCATGTAGAATAAATTGCTATGGCCAGGAAATGATGTGCAATCACTACTTTAAGGATGATATCTAAATTAGACAACTGCTTCCTAACAGGTAAGGGGTGGAGCAAAGGATCGGCAGGCAGGAAGAGAAGGACTAAAACATGCAGTGGCAGGAACATCCTTCCTCTCATTCAGCTTATGGAGGCAATATCCCGCCTGGGCTTAATTATCCACCAGATAATTATCCACCAGATCACACTGAAGACCAACCAAAAAAACCACATTTCATTCTAGACATGGCTTCATTTTTCATAAACCAGACCAAACTGACTGAGAATTCTGCTTTAGTAAATAGCAGGGGGCAATTATCTGGAATGGTAGCACAAAGAAGAGTGTTTTCTCCCAACGCGAACCCTTAGGTGCTAATATGGCAAAGGCTGATAGCTGTCTTTATGGGAAGCATAAATCCTGGACTTTCAGAAGGTATTAATATGCATTCAAGAACAAAATGGCTCCCATGACAGAATCAAAGATATGGAAATAGTCATTGAAATGATCAAATATAACCCTCTTGAACAGGGGAGGAATCCAAATTAAATCACCCACACCCATGACTGTCTAGCTTCTACTTGAATTCCAATAAATGGAATCCAATTCTCTTTGAATAATTTTTCCCACTGCCAGGAACAGATTGTCAAAGACCTTTTCATTATCTAAATGTTGACTATACAGTATATTAGGGGAAGCTAGAATGGAAGAATGTGAGCATGGTTTCAAAAGTGGAGGGGGAAAAAATCTGTGCTATGCTGATGACACTGCCCTTCTAGCAGAATATGCAAGCTCTAGTAATAAAATTCAAGGAGTGAAAAATGGTATAAAATTAAATATACAGTAAAGAAGATCAAATTAATGCTAACCAGTGGAACAACCAGTGTTAGAAGTGGCTATCAAAGATCAAAGTGGTGGACAACTTTTGCCTTTTAGGACCAACCATCAATAGTAAAGAACAATGCAAGATGGCATTTGGCAGACCAGCTATGAAAGATTTGGAAAAGCTATTCAAATGGTTTGATATGACACTTTGTGGAAGCCAAGCCAAATTTGAAGAAGCAACACAGAAAGAGTATTGATGATTTTGAACATTGGTACTGAACAATACCATGGACAGCCAGGAAAAGGAACAAATGGATCATTAAACAAATTGACCCAAAGTTCTTACTTGACAAATGACCAGTCTCAAATTTTCCTACTTTGGACATAATATGGGAAAACCCAGTTCCCTGGAAAAGGCTCCAATGCTGAGAAAGATGGAAGAAGAGAAAACAAGAGAACAACCAGTGGCAAGGTTGATACAGTTACAGTGCTGATGAGTGTACTGTTGGGAGACTTGAAAGAACAGGTTGGGGGTAGATCATAATGGAGAAAATGTATCAGTATGCTTGCAAAGAGTCAACACCAACTTGATGGCAAATAATTAGTCAACCAATCAATCAATGTAGTGGAATAGGCTGAATTCACAAAGAGAAACACTGGAAACCTGAATCCTCCACTTCCAGAAGACTCTTGAGTCTTCATACCATGGCTCCACCATCAGCTCTGGATTGTATCACCACTGCCACCACCTATCTTCTAGAATGTATCATCCATCCAACCTGTTGTCCATTTCAGATCCCCAGCATATGAGAGAGATAGGTCTGCCACAGCCTGTGCTACATTTCTGGGCATTAAAAGGTAGATATCTAAAAAGTGAAATAATTTCAGTGGTAAAATATCCAGGTATGTAGCATACAAATGTGTAACATGATTCAGCTTGAGTCAATTCAAGACCAATTTCATCAGGAATAAACAAACTGGACTTTATTTAGCAGGAAAAATGTTTAAAATGTAAAATCTCTCTTTTAAGTGTTCATTTGGTCATGTAAAGCAGGGCTTTTCAACTTTTCCACTCATTGTACCACTTTTAGGATATGGCAACATCCGACTATCACCAGTCACCTAGCAAGGTGTCAAAAACTTGATGACCAAAAAAAAGAGGAAAAAGTGATGAAGTACAGGTAGTCCTCGACTTACAACAGTTCGCTTAGTGACTGTTCGAAGTTACAATGGCACTGAAAAAAGTGCCCCCCAAGCCACAGCTGAGCAAGACACCTGCCTGCCTGCCCAGCAGTGCTCTTCCTCCTGTCTGAGGTTTTCACTGTTGTGAGCATTTGTGTTGAGGATTGGCAGTGGGGGTGGGATGGGGGATGTTTGGTTTTTATTCCCCCTATCTGCTGGGTGGTTGCAGCAAGTTTTGGTCACTTCACATGACCCTGGGACACTGTGACTGTCATAAATATGAATCAGTTGCCAGGCATCTGAATGTAAATCACAAGACCCTGGAGATGCTGCAACATTCCAGCTGATTGGCACTTCTTCTAGGCTCAGCAGAAACACTGGGATCAGCACCGAGCTCCAGCTGGAGCCTAGTGCTGATCTTGGCACTTCCGCTGAGCCTTGACGGCCCTGCAGCTCCAGCCATTTCTCGCTCAGGCTTGTGCGGTGCTGCCACTGGTTCAGCTCATTCCCCTCCCCCACTACCACTTTTCTAGGATGGTCGCTGACCACCTGCCAGTTGCCAATGTACCACAGGTGGTACCTGTGCCACTGGTTGAAAAGCCCTGATGTAAAGGATGAATCTCAGAGCCACTTAGCTCACAATAAAACAGGTATTTAAAGGAAACATACAAAAACAGCAATATCCTAGTCAAATAAAAAGATGTTCTGGTCTGTGACAAATAAGATCTCCGGAAGAATCTTTAAAGAAACACTTCAGGGGTTCCAAGTTATTATAAAGCACAAGGAAGTTATAAATACAGAAAACGCCTTTATGCTCTGTCTAAAGGATGAATAAAGTATGCCATTACACAGCAGCTGATTCAAGGAAACATAGAAAATTAGATCTAATACCACACATAAAACAAACCCAGATATTTTCTTTGGCTGGGCCATTTACTTATTTCAGGAGGAGGAGGAAGAGGGAGCTATTGAACCAAAATAATCACTTAAGTTTTCTGAAATGCTTCACTTTGGGGGGGGGGGTTCCATGTTTTCTCAGAGGCTGTTGGGGAAATTGATTCCTAAATCCTTACTCAGTGTATTTCCCCACTTGTTTAGAATTTTGCTTACAGTTTTAAAATGGCCAGTCTCCAATAGATAGAGATGGTAAGGCAAACTCCCTGGGTACGTGACCCAGGGCATGCAACTCTCCCTTGTTGCAGACCAGGTCTGGTTGGTGTAGATCCAGGGGTAGGCAACCTTGGCTCTTTTATGACTCGTGGACTTCAACTCCCAGAATTCCTGAGTCAGCACGGCTCAGCTTGGAAACCTCTCCCTTCCCCTCAGCATGGCTGGCTCAGGAATTCTGGGAGTTGAAGTCCACGAGTCATAAAAGAGCCAAGCTTGCCTACCCCTGGTGTAGACCTTGTGCGGACCTAGCATGCAGCCTTGTGATGCTGCAACTAGCAAAAACATTCACAACAACTAATAATAAAGCAATCAAAATAAAAACATTTTCACATAACAGCATACTATATCACTAAAATGAACTTCATTTGGACCTTGTTATGGAAAGAAACATAAATTGTTCCAGATATTATGTGAACCTTTGTAAAAACTAAGCTTGACAAGTTATATACATTTTCTTTTGTGTGCCCAGAGCTGTTGCTACGACCTGATTCTATGCCAGATTCTTGACTGTTTATAGCCAAGCATCCTCAGTGGGTTAGGACGCTGAGCCTGTCGATCAGAAGGTTGGCAGTTTGGTGGGTCAAATCCCAAGTGCCGCGTAACAGAGTGAGCGCCTGTTACTCGTCCCAGCTTCTGCCAACCTAGCAGTTCGAAAGCACGTAAAAATGCAAGTAGAAAAATAGGGACCACAACGGTGGGAAGGTAACAGCGTTCCGTGCGCCTTTGGCGTCTAGTCATGCCAGCCACATAACCACGGAGACGTCCTCGGACAAGCGCTGGCTCTTCTGACTAGCACGCATGTGCGGGGGAACCTTTACCTTTTATCCTGATTTTGGTCATCAACCAGCAAAACAAAGATTCGAAGAATAGGATTATAGCCATCCCACTGAAATAGTAATGCAACATATGTACTATAAGAACTGACTAAAATTACATAACACAAACCATGATATCAAGGCAATTAAAATTATAAGTTCAAAATTTTAAACACAAACACGAACATAATGAATGTGTGTGTAGTTTAAGTAAAATTATAAATTTTATAACAAAACAACCTGAAATATAAAATAATTTTATCTCTAATATGTCTATAAGTAGACATGGTTAAAATTAATATTGTGCCGAAAGATACTGTACAATGATGGAATATAGAGCAGAACCATCTATAAAGGGAGTAGTGACGACTTATATAATCAAGAGTTTAAAAAGTTCAATTGCAGCTAGTAAGGGCTTTACTAAGGGTTGCAGTCCTCAGGAAGGTCTCTGTGGGAGACTAATTATTTCGCCTGGAAATAAAAATTGACGTTAAATATAACATAACATAAAGTTTCCTGATCCTCTTTGCTTTCCTATTGAGTAAAATAAGACACATATTGTTTTGGGGCCACATTATTATTGGAGGTTTATAATGAAGCTTTTGAATATTTTTTTTCTCTCTTTAAAGAGGCTTGGATGACTGTAATTTTGAAGGCTAATAAAGATGCAAATTGTAATATTGGCTATTTGATAAACATGGATGAAAAAAGTGTAACGGTGGCACACACACTATCTTTGATGAGCCACCATGTAAATTTGATTTTATAAAAGATTGGCAATCCTATGATAAAATTGGATTGCTGATATTCTGCAGGAAAGCTGAAATCAGCAATGTTGGTTTTGTTGGCTGGGAGAGAGGCTTTTGTTACAGGAAAATGGAAATGTTTGCAGCAAGTACTAGCCAAATTTAGTTTTTCTTCTTTTTTGCACTAATTGGATTGAAATGTGGCACTCAAATCCTCTGTCATGGTAATTAAAAATAAAATTATATCTCTTCTATCAAAATAGTTATGGATTTTTTCCAAGATGACTTTTACCATTTCTTATTTTTAGTTTCGCATTGTAATCACTGGCCAGTTTCATGATCCAGTTGAAGGGTATTTGTGGCATAACAGCAGATGGAATCAAACTATTGTTATATGCTGACAATATATGTTTTTCCTTACAAGTATATAATTTTATTACATATTCTTTTAAAATAAAAAGTATGAATTTTGAAAGAGAAAAATAAAAAGTTTAAAAGTGCAAAGAAAAAAGAGAAAAGAGAAAAAAGAAAATAAATGTTGATATATAATATTTTAGTGATAATCATGAATACCCTATACCAAAATTTATTAATTTAATACAATCAGCCTTTCTCAAACTTTATCCTGGAAGAACCTTTCAAATTATTTTCTGGTCTCAAGGGCCCTGTGCATAAAAATCATTTTAAAAATGCAAAAACCTACTTGAATAATTCACTTCTAACCTTCCTAATCAAAGTTTTACAATGTTTACAACAACAGGAAAGTGGCAAGCCAGCAGCTAACTCATGGCATATAAAATTCCTACCACCGACAGTGTTAGCATTGCAAAATGTGCACAGTAGAAAAAAATGCTTATTTATCTTTCAATCACAGTCTGTCAAAGAATCCCTAACAGCCCCAAGTGAGAAAGACTGACCACAATAGTGTAGAAAATTATAGGTTGTTCAGTGAATTGAAACAAGTCTCAAATACTGCCAACACTGTAATTGAAGCAGAATAGATGTCCTTCAAATCTTACAATATTGATATTTTGGAAGCATAAAAATATGTAATAACCACTTTTTATTTTTCTATTATTTTCTGAATTTAGTTTTGCTTTTTAAATAATGTATCACCTACCAAAAAAAGATTCTTCTAGATTATAAATGCTATAATATCCTCTCTTCTCTCACCCTCTTTAATATCCTCTCTTCTCTCCCCATCAGCAGTTGAATCTCTGCCTGAAGACTGCATGAGGTTGCCTGCCACCCCCAGTCAGCTGGAGCTGCATGCACTGATCTTGGGCTCTCTGCAGGACCCAGGCAGGCAACGCCTCGCGCAGCTCCAGCTAAATCTCTGCCTGAAGACTGCGTGAGGCTGCCTGCCATCCCCAATCAGCTGGAGCGGGGTGCACTGATCCTGCTGATCCTTGGCTCTCCACAATACCCAGGCAGGCAATGACTTACGCAGCTCCAGCTGAATCTCTGCCTGAAGACTGTGAGAGGCTGCCTGCTGCCCCCAATCAGTTGGAACTACACGCACTGATCCTGGGCTCTCTGCAGGACCCAGGCAGGCAATGCCTCGCGCAGTCCAGCTGAATCTCTGCCTGAAGACTGCGTGAGGCCGCCTGCCACCCCCAATCAGCTGGAGCTGCATGCGCCGATCCTAGGCTCTCAGCAGGAGCCAGGCAGGCAATACCTCATGCAGCTCCACCTGAATCTCCGCCCGAAGACTGTGTGAGGCTGCCTGCCACCCCGAAGGCCGCCGCCAATCAGCTGGAGCTGCATGCTTTGATCCTGGGCTCTCAGCAGGAGCCAGGCAATGTGCAGTTCCAGCTGACTTTCCCATAAGCCTCGGCGACGCTGCTGATGCTTCACCTCATCCACTTTTTTACACTTTTTTTTACAGTGCTGTTCAACCTGTTGTACGCGTACCACCTGCCAGGTGCCAACATACCACTAGAGCTATGCATACCACCGGTTGAAAAGCCCTGGTCTAAACTATAAAAATAACTGTGTTCCTAATGACAATGGAATCTTACAATTTTCTCACTATTCTAACTGCAACAATGGCAGGAGACATTCAAAGATGCATCCCCACTCTTTGGCTACTGCGAGGAACTGAAGAAATGATTGTCAAATGTAATTTATAGCTCTTAAATATATAATCTTAAGACAGGGCTTTTTAACCAGTGGTACGCGACTATCCTAGAAAAGTGGCAGCGGGGGAGGGGAATGAGCTGAACCAGTGGTAGCACCGCACAAGCCTGAGCGAGAGACGGCTGGAGTGCAGGGCTGTCAGGGCTCAGCAGAAGCACCAGGATCAGCGCTTCTTCAGGGCTGTCAGAGCTCAGCGAAAGCGCCAGGATCAGCGCCAGGCTCCAGATGGAGCTCGGTGCTGATCCTGGTGCTTCTGCTGAGCCCAGAAGAATGCCAATCAGCTGGAATGCTGCAGCATCTCCAGGGTCTTGTGATTTACATTCAGATGGTTGGCAACTGATTCATATTTATGACAGTCACAGTGTCCCAGGGTCATGTGAAGTGACCAAAACCTGCTGCAACCACCCAACAGAGGGGGAAAAATAAAAACCAAACACCCCACCTCACTCCCACTGCCAATCCTCAACAGAAATACTCACAACAATGAAAACCTCGGACAGGAGGAAGAGTGCCTCTGGGCGGGCAGGCAGGTGTCTTGCTCGGCTGTGGCTTGGGGGGCACTTTGTTCAGTGCCATTGTAAGTTTGAACAGTCACCAAGTGAACTGTTATAAGTCGAGGACTACCTGTACTTCATCACTTTTTTTCCTTTTTTTTTTGTTCATCAAGTTTTTGACACCTTGCTAGGCGACTGGTGGTACTCGGATGTTGCCATATCCTAAAAGTGGTACAATCGGTGAAAAGTTTGAAAAGCCCTGTCTTAAGAAACATCAAGAATTTTTATATATTTAATTGCCTTACCTTGAATTAAATTTGATAATGAATTTAAGCACCGGATGCCAAACATACATTACATTACATAGGTGCTTTGGGGTATAATTTAAATATTAATTTAAAACATAATTAATGAAAAATGATTAATTTGACTATATAGTGCCTGAAGATGTGGAAATTATAAGAGGATATATCCAATCATTGTTCATGTTTATATAATATAAAGTAGATAAGGAGAAGATAGCAAGTAGAAAATATTAAATTGCATTTCCCCAAATTACGAATTTTCTAAGTAGCGTAATTACATATTTAATTATATGGGTGTTAGCAAAGAAGTCATTAAGTGAACCATGACTGTGCTTGTGGCCTTCTTTCAGCTTTCCTTTGTTAATAACACACCCACAAAAAATTATTTCTGATTGCACATGTTTGGAATCATAGAATTGTGAACATTTAAATAGAACTAATATCTACCTATTTGAGTGATATTATTCACTTGCCATAAAAAGTTACATAATATTTGCCATTGTTTGTACAGCAAACAGTTGTCAAAATGTATTGCTTGAAACAAAAACATTATTCTAGGCAAAACATTTGTTTTTGTACAGAAATTTTCCCTAACAGTAATAATTTTAATTTCTCCAGTCTTATCACGTCTTTCTTGATTTCATTCCAGGTCTTAAACATAGTTATTTGGAAATAACATACGATTCCTATTTGTCATAGTAATATCCAGATACTGTTTCTGAGATAATTTTTTTTCTACTTTTGAGACTGTATTGATTTAGCTATTTATTGTTATACTTCTTTCTTTTTGTTTGATGACGTACATGTCTTTAAATTCTTTGTGATTGGGACACTTTATAAGTATTATGGAATAAATACTTTTTTTTTACTTGACTGAGGCAGGCTGAAGCCTTTTCATTTGTCGTTTATTTATCAAGTTCACATCCCATCTTTTATTCAGGAGCTTAAGGCAGACATGTCAAACACAAGGCCCGGGGGCCGGATCCGGCCTGCAAAGTGGTTTTATGTGGCCCACGAAGCCATCCTGGAAACAGTGAGGGAATGGCCCCCACTGCCTTGACCCTGGCCCAGAGACCCTCCTTCTGCCAGAGACCCTCAGATCTGTCCCACTCCTGCCCAGGGCCCCATAGGCACCCTTGATGCGAACGATGTAGAGCTGGCCACGCCCACCCAGTAGGCCATACACACTTTAGCCACACCCACCCAGTAGGCCACGCCCACCCTGGCCATACCCACCCGGCCCCCTGAGGGCAACTGCAATGCTGATGCGGCCCTCAATGAAATTGAGTTTGACACCCCTGGCTTAAGGCAAAATGCACAGCACTTCCTCTTATTTTTCTGCATAGCAACCCCCCTGGGAAGTAGATTGGCCTGAAACGCAGGGAGAGACTGGCCCAAAGTCACCCATGAACCCTCTGGGGCTGATGGTAGATTACAACCTACCTCTCTCCACTCCTATCCAGAACATTTATCCCTACAGCACAAGCTTATTTTCTTTTTCCACACAAGCTCACTGTCCTTGGGCAGCGACTGAATAGATCTACTACCGCCAGGAGGATATCGCAAGCACTCTCTCAAAAGTTTACTTTTGTTTTAGAATACTGGAGGCATTTCTCTATATAAGTTTTTTTTTCTCCTGTGGAACTTTATCTGACTATGCCATCCTGCCCCTGCTGCTTCTGCTGCCTCTGCTAATTGACACAGAGGATAATATGGATCTCATCAGGTTGGCTTGATGGATTATCCTCTCGGTAATACCTAGCTTCAAGTGAGAAATAATGACAGATGTTCCACCGAACACCGGAAAAGATATTTAGGAGCATATACTAAAACTGGCCCTAAGGATTACATTATATAATTTTGCCAGTAAAAGAAAACAGGAATATGATGGTAGAGAGGAGAAAATGACAGATGAAAGTGGAAATAAAAATGAAAAAGAAAAATTTCTGAACCAACTAAGACTGAAGGGGCTACAGAAACTAGGAAAAATGCTTTCTATTTGGAGACTTACCTAGCAATTGGGCTCACATGGTGTGATGATGAACAGTGAAGTGGATGGGGCATTTCTCAATAAAACGTAATTATCCACTTGAGAAATCTTGATTTTAGTTTGAGAGACATTAAAGTCAAAATGGCAGATAAAGCTTAAGAAATCAGCTATGTATGTATGTACTGTATGTATGCATCAATATGATTTCATAAGTCATAAATTTCATGCTCTGGGCAGTTTACAAGGATCTCAAAAATCAAACTAAACTATACACCCATGGTGGCGAACCTATGGCACGCTTGCCACAGGTGGCATGCAGAGGCCTCTCTGTGGGCACGCAAACCGTCGCCCCAGTCCCAGGCCTTCAGCTGGGTTTTATAAAATCTTTTTGCTCTAGGCCTCTGCCATGTGCAAAAAAAAAAAAGGTTCAACCAATCAATCAATTTCAACTTCTTGCAGGGAAAAAAAAAGATCTCGCAAAGTTGGAATTGATTGAACTTTTTAGTCCCACCCCGTCTGCTGTTACCACCGTAGCCACGCCCACCCAATTGGCCACACCCACCCAGTGAGCCATTCCCACCCAGCACCCAATGATACATAACTGGGTTTTGGGTTGCAGTTTGGGCACTTGGTCTCTAAAAGGTTCGCCATCACTGCTGTACATAATACATAATAAAACAACCGTAACAAAGATGCCCATATTTCTCCTAAGTTATAGAAGAAGCTTCTAAAACATCAAAGGCATAATGAAAGATTTTTAAAAGCTTCCTGAAGTCAGAGAAGAAAAGCTCGTGCACACCCCAGGGTCCAGATATTCTGTAAGGTTAGAACCATCTGCCATCTAGTTCACCCCTTCCACATCACAAGAGCATGGAACCTTAAGCTGAGCCTATCTCTATGACCGAATGGTTCAAGTATTTTCATTCTGAAGTAACCAGAGGCAACTGGGTACCATAAATTATAAAGCTATAATGACCAGAATTGGCCCAGTTGCTAATTGGCAATCAGTGAAATGGCCAAACAAGAGGTATTATCCTGAAGTGGTAGAACCTACAGACCTGGTTGCTATGTTCTGCATCAGTGTATCTCCTGAGGTCTTCAGAGGCAACTCTTCATAAATCCAGCAGCCATCCAGTACACAAGTGGCAGAGGTCATATTATAGTATTTCTAATCAACGTCCTCAGGTTCCAGAAGCTCAAAAGAATCCTTGCTGACACCCCATTCATCTTGTCTGCTTGTGCCTGACTAGCATTCAATTGTGAGTGAGTGCGGCAATTGTCTGCAGGTCCACCTTTCCCTAAAAACATCTACCCACCCTACCAGTTAGATAGGGTGGGCACACTCTTAGTCCCTTCCCTTAACCAGAAGTGGTTAGAAAACGGGTGGCAACATGAAATAAATAATTTTTTTTCTCTAAAGAGACCTACAAAAATTTAAGTGGCCTGCCACAGTGGCTTGTCAAAGCTATGGTCTTTCCATATTTCCTGAAGGGGCCCACATAATAGAAACAAAGTTACTGAGCAGAAGAGTGTGAGCACAATAAACATGGCTATATTACCATCGAATCTACTGGCTTTTCCTGGGAATAATGTGTAGGAATTTGTAAGATGGCATTACTTCAATGGCTGGGTCAATGAAGGGATTATTGTATAGCAACACATTGAAAGCGAGTTGATTACAAAAACAATTAACCGTGAATTGAAACTGTAGACTCAGTCATGAAGAGTCATGACTTAAAAGTAGGTCACTTAAGTTAGACTAATGTTTTGAGAGAAGCTTCTGGACTGTGAAAGTAAAGGAGGGCAATAGGGACACGTTCCCAAATTTTACTGCAACAAACAACAACATCACAAACTGCAAGCATCTTCAAATTCTGGAAAAGAAAATTCAGTACTATTTTCTAAATATATCCATTGAAAACTGACTGGTGAAGGTACCTTTTTATTGAAGCAATATCAAACAAATCCCAGCAACTTTCACAGAATAGGAAAAATTAGTGAACATAAACATAAATTTCAAATTTTGATGCTGCATCCCAGGAGCAGGAGGTAGCAAGCTCTCAAATTCCCAAAGAGTACCAAGACCTACGCAATATATTTAGTGAAAAGGAGTCAGATGCACTCCCACCCCACTGGCACACTGACTGTTCCACAGAAATCCTACCAGGGGACAAATTACACAAACCCAAGCGGTATTCAACTGACCCCTAGAGAACTGGGTGAGCTATGGACTTTCATTGACAAAAATCTAGAACAAGGATTCATCCAACCAGCCCAAACCCGGGTACTTGCCCTGGTTCTGTTCCAAGAAAAAAAAGATGGGTCCTTTTGTCTGTGTGTAGACTACAGAGGGTTAAATGGTGTCTGCATGGAAAATGCAGAATCCTGCCCCTAATGAAAGACATACTGGCCCATCTGGCAAAAAGGGGAAAATCTTCACAAAGCTAGACCTGCAAGAAGCACATTTCCAAATTAAGATCAAAGAGGGAGATGAGTGGAAGACAGTGTTCAAATGCCTCTTAGGATGTTTCCAGTTCAGAGTCCTCCCATTTGGACTGCAAGGAGCCCCTGTAGTCTTCATGCAGCTAATAAATGAGATGCTGCACAAACATTTATACAAAGGGGTGCTAGTATATTTAAATGACATTTTAATCTATACCGAATGATGGTAGAACATGGCAGGCTGGTAAGGGTGGTGCTAAAGAAACTCCATGCTGCCCAGCTATATGCAAGTTTTCTAAATGTGAGTTCCATCAAAGCAAAATTGAATTCCAGGTTACCGCATATCCCACAAAGAGATAGAAATGGACCAGAAAAAATCCATGCAATACTAGACTGGGCTCCACCCTGTACTAGGAAACAAGTATAGAGCTTTTTAGGATTCTCAAACTTCTATTGGCAATTCAATTTACAGGGATGGTCCTCCCAGAGAGTGAAGAGCCTTGGTGGAGCAGTGGGCTAATGCCTCCTTAAGTAACACCAGCTGCCTGCAATTAGTGCAGGTTCGCATCCCACCAGGCTCAAGGTTGACTCAGCCTTCCATCCTTCCGAGGTAGGTAAAATGAGGACCCAGATGGTTGGGGGCAATATGCTGACTTTGTAATAATGCTGCTTGGGGGGGGGGGTGAAAGCCCTAATAAGCAGGCATATACATAGAATGAAGGCTATTGCTAAGCACATTGATTTGTGCTTAAAATTGTAAGCCGCCCTGAGTCTTCGGAGAAGGGCGGGATATAAATGGGATTAAAAAAAACCTACTGAAAAACAGCAATGGATCACATGTCATCAGCACTTCTTATTTGTCTGAATTGGTCATGGTCCAAATCGAACAAAATGATATGAATAGCAAAATCCAGGATGAGCTGAATTGCTCCATCTGACTAGCCTCATTATTCCCCACATTCTGAATGATATAATGACAATTCTAATTACTAAGAGTAAAGAGAAAGCCTTGGCAGTGTGGCAAGAAGTATCCCTAAACCAGGGGTTTTCAAACTTGGCTCTTTTATGACTTCTGGACTTCAACTCCCAGAATTCCTCAGCTGGGCATGCTGGCTGAGGAATTCTGGGAGTTGAAGTCCACAAGTCATAAAAGGGCCAAATATGAAGACCCCTGCCTTAAACAGAAGATAAGTTCTAGGTTTAGATCTATTTTAGGGAACAAAGTTATCACAGATAACTTCTTTCTTTTCTCTCTCACACAAGTAAGTATATTAATATATACTAAAATGTCAATGTAACCAGAGCTTGACCGACATCCACTAGGGTAGAAATATAGTCTTAGGCCTATCAGAAAACAGAACAGAACTAGGGCCATCTCCAGAATTGAAGAAGCTGATATTTTCAGTTCTGACCTTTTATCCTTTTTAAGGGGAAGAGGGGGCAAAATCTGTGCCAATATGTTTTGCAGAGAGTTAAGGTCTTCATTTTGCTCTTAATGGGAAACATGTGAAACATTACATGAAAAATAGGGCTTAAATGCCAAAGGAATTAAATGAATTCCTTAATCTTTTGCAAGATTTAAGGAGCCATTGAACCCCTTAGTATCTCTCCAATATCCAAAAGTGCAAAACACTGACTACTATTGTTTACAATTTTCAACTGCAACATCAAACGTTCAGCACCTGTGTAGTGGCATGAAATTTGTAGTTCTCAAGACACGTTGGCCAGCTTGACAGTTATTTGAGGACATGCAGATATATCTCCCCACAAGAATTCATTTCATAATTTGGCCCTACAGCCAACAATTATTGCTTTCTCACTCACTCTGTCTCATGCCCACACACGGAGATACAGACACACTTAACTTCCGAAGATATTTTCTCCCCCATTCTTGGTGAAATAATTGCCACTAGAGATAATCTCTCCCTGGAAATTTCTGTTTCCCAAGCAGCAGTTTTAATGTAGAAGTATTTTTTAAAGCTACCTCTGCTTTCACTGTAGCAAAAATTATCTGTAATATTATTGTACCTTCCCTCCTGTGATAAAAATCCTTTCTTTTTCAGTATTAATGATTATGCTTGCATTATTGCCTTTTACTGTCGGAATAAGTAGGGAGATTGGCTAAATGAAGGTGCGTTCTCAGCTATCCCTCAAAAGCTACCCCTGCTTCTGCAGATCAGAGCTGTATATAATCCTTTATTCTTAAAACATCTCAAGATGCTCCTCACCATTTCATTTTTCTCCTAGTCTCAAGCTAGCAAGCTAGATGAATAGCCATCTGAAAAGATCAGTGATTCTAAGGGCAGCCACTATCTATTCAGACTCAAGTTACTAATGTTAATTTGCATGACATTATTTAGGAATTTTGTTTTCATTCCATCTGATCCTCCCCCCAAATGTATCTCAGATAGCACTGCCAATTTGTCCCTAACAATTATAAATGGTTAAATAAAGACTTACTGATGGCCTACTATGGAGCAATTCCACATCACTAGAAATTCTCCCATTCCAACAAGGCTCTTCTCCCAAACATTCAGTATTGTTTACCTTTTCTTCAGCTATTAAGGTTTGTTAGAGCCTTATTTCTGGACAAGTCTTATTCTAATTTCAGTTCTTCTTCCAACCTTTCTATATTTTTCAAGTCAAATATTGCTTCTTCCATCTCAATATTCTGTGATCCCAATAATTCTTCCCCTAGAATCAAGACCAGAGTTCATTACAGACCCATTGACAATTTTTGTACAATATGCTTAAATTAATTTCTGAAGTAACCTGTCTTCTGAAATAATTCACTTCTGTAGAGATTGGCACAACAGACTAAACTATAAATAAATAGAATAAGCTGAATTTAGTTAAGAGGCTAAGTTTAAATTAAGTTTAGCATATTATGCAAATGCTTCTAGGTCTTTAACATAATAATAATAATAATAATAATAATAATAATAATAATAATAATAATAATAATAATAATAATAATAATAATAATACCTTTTACTAATTAGCTTACAGTATAGATTCTGACAAAAAAGAGTAAAAGAAAAGCAGGCAGGCAAGAGTAATAACAAAAGAAATCAATCAACTGTAGCAGTACATATTTAAAAATGGCAGTCTTTCATTCAAATGCCTTACTTGAAAGCCCACTATCACATCCCTTTTTAACTATTCTTCACTTTGTGTTAAAAGGAATCTCAAAAAAGAAATCTCAAAAAAGCCCTCATAAAACCTTGAATTGCTGATGTACCACCCAAATAAACACTGTGAACCTCCAGTTGGAGACGTAAGCTTTGTAACTTTCAAGCAGTATTAATTAAATACCATGACACAACAATAAGGCTCCAGGCGCTCTCTCTCTCTCTCTCTCTCTCTCTCTCTCTCTCTCTCTTATAGTTTATGTATTTAAGCACTGTGTTCTCCTTTCCAATTTTTTAGAACTGTTAGGAATTGTAATATATGGTGTATTGTCTGGCAGCAATGGCATGAGGGGTACCTCTGTTTGCTTTAGTTTAAAAAACTAAACTTTTTCATGCCTCAAAACAGACCTTTGCTAGAAAACAATATCCACAGATCAGAAAAAGGGGGTGTGCCTATACAGTAGCAGCTTCAGCAATCAAAAGAAACTGGGCGGGAGTACCCCCGTGGCAGCAAAGTTCATTCTATGTGCAACCACACATTTGCTGGGAGAAATGAGAAAGCAGCAAGGCTAAACTAGAAGGGCTCAATGTGAGTGCATGCTGTTCTCGTGGTGGGCTTGGGGCCGAGGATGAGACTATGTCACAAGGATGTGACCTACAAAACTGGACAGTGCTGCTATTAGGACAAGCCTCTTTGTTTCAATCTCAGATCAAAGTATGCGGACTTATTTCTTTTTTTTATCTTTTTTTTTTATTGAAAAGTTTTAAAATACAATTTTCCTTTGAAAAACCCCCCTTCCCCCTCCCTACCTCCCCCCTATCTCCCCCCCTCCCCCTCTCCCTCTTCCCTCCCACCCCTCTACTTCCCCTCCTCCCCCCCTCCCCCCCGACTTCCCAGAGCAAAATACAAGGTATATATCTAAAAAGCAATCATAAACAATCATATACTAACAATTATAAACTCTAAAATCCATCACTCTCTAGCTTATATAGAGTAAACCAATCCTTAACAATACTAAATATGTATAAAGAACTAAAATAAAAGAAAACTAGCATCATTCCCATCTATGTTCTTCCACAATTCACTATTACCTAGACATATTCTCACTTACACATCACAAGCACCTATCCCTATTAACCTCTCTAGCCAAAATAGGCTATAATAGATAGTTCTTACACAAATTAACCCGCATTAACCCACAAAACTTTCTTCCTCTTCCTCTGTAGTAAATTGTCCATTAATTCCAAATTGAACATTCTGTTACCATACATATCATCCCAAAACTCTTAAAAACACAACTACCACTTGACTATAAGTATATTGTGGAAGTTCCATAGATTTCTACTGGTCTTATTTTTAAATCTTTTTTGAGCGTTTTAAGGCAGCACGCGTCACCCTCTGTTCTCTAGGATCATCCAAAAGAGTTGCAGCTTGATCTCCTCCTGTACCCTTCTCGTCTAACTGTCCATCTTCATCCTCTTGATGTTCTCCTTCTCCAGATCCCTCTGCAGCTTCCAGAAGTGTTGATGGGGTTGCTTTTAAAACATTGTTGTAAAAATCATGCGCTTGCTTCACAGTACCCAAACAGTACCTTTTGCCATCATACATGAAGCTCAACCCAGCTGGGATCTCCCATCTGAACCTTATATCTCTTTGCTTGAGCTCTTGCACAAGAAATATAAAGTCCTTCCTTCTCTTTAAAATCTTTGGAGGAATTTCTTTTAGAACCAAAACTTCTTGACCAGCAATCACAACTTTAGTATCATAGGCAGCTTGTATAACTTCATCTCTAATTTCCCTTTTTACAAAATAAACCACCACATCTCTAGGCAACTAATATAGCATTCTTTTGAGTCAAGTCTTCCACTTGATCATCCAGCACCTCCACACATTTAGCTACTTTATGCACTGAGGACAAAATGTCTACCTTCATCTCTCTAAGTTTCTGCTCCATCCTTTCTTCCATTCTCTGCTCCAATTTCTCCAATTTCTCCTCCATCTGTGCAAATTTAACACCCATTGACTCCAAAATTAACTGGGTATGTTTTTCAAGATCCTTCGATGTCAATACATCAGGAGAATGCAACGCCTGCAGTAGTGATTGTTGTTGCACCGGAGAATTTCCAGCACTCCGAAAAGTTCTAGGGGGAGGTTTAGCCGCCATCTTTTACTTACAATTGTGACGCACTTTCACTTTAAGTTTTAAGCATAGTCCATCAAGCTTGAGAGTAAAATAAAATAATCCTCTTCATCTCTCCACCTTTTCCTCTTGTACCGCTCTGCCTGCTCCTTTAAATCATAGTCCTTTCTTCAGGCAGGGATGGTTCGCAGACGCCTGGCTCTGCTCCAGGAAGTTCGGAGCAGAGACGACGGCCAGCTGGGAGCAACCCAGGCTTCGGGGGAGTTCGATCCTTCAGCCGCCCAAGCTCAAAGCTCAGGCGGCCTCGGAGAACTCTACCCCTACCTGGGGCCTCACCCCCTCCTCTTCTCCCGAGGAGGGGGCTTCAATTTCGCCCGAACAGCTGATCGGCGCTGTTTCGGGCGAAAAAACAAACAGCTGAGCCGCGGGCAGCCAGGGGAGGCTGTCTTCGGCGCCGCGCCGCCAGCGGAAGACTATGCGGACTTATTTCTTATTCAAAGCAAAGCTTGTCATAAGGCATAACGTTGCTTCAAGTACTTTTGGTCCTTCCAAAAACAGACTGGATTTTGGTTTTGTGGCTTTTATCTGGAGTGCTTTTTTTAAAAAAAACAAACACAAAACCTAAGCCTGGCCATTTCAGCACATCTCTGCTGCTCTCGGCTTAGACTGGATGGTGTATTGGCATACACAAGAAAGCAGGCATTGTTTAAGCGTACAGCTCAAAGGATGGTAGTGGAATAGAGTAGGAGTTCCTAGAGTAGGAGAATCAGAATTGTTAGAATCAACTGAATGACCAATCAGCCACGACAGAAGTGGTCTGCTACATCTATGAGACCATCACTGGTATGTTAATTAGTTAAACTAGTTGAGCTTATCGCTGTGGATGGGCAGGTGCATACATGTTCTGTATATATATTCTTGTATTCTATTGATGTTGAGCTTCCAGGATGTATATAAAAGTGCAAAAACTCTGTGCTGTGCTTTGATGTAGGTGTGTCGTTTGCATACTTTTGTGTTTTGTTGATACTATGTTTTCAGAGCATTTACATACAGGCGTTGCTAGTTCATACAATCTGTTGGGTAATTACAAGTGCAGTAGTTGTAATATTCTTTTGTTATAGTGTTAATGTTATGTATGCAAATGTTGAGCAAGAGCAACTCTTGTTCAACTTCAGCAAATAGCAATAATGCCTTCTTTTTCTTAGCTTGTAACTGCTACCAAAAACACCCCAAACAGCATGCCAAGACTGTTGCTAGAACTTTAGATAGGTGGGGTGATAATGCATGCTGAACTTTTTCTTGCTATCCCCATCTGATGTTATATCCCTGAGGGGAAAACTAGGGACCAAAGAACTTATTCTGAGTTAAAATAAGATAACCTTTATTGTCATTTTTTACTGTGAGCACACTGGCTCGCATTAAAAATGAAATTCTGTTGCCTGCTCTCAAAAGAAAGATATATCTACCTATACATAACAAACATACACATATCCCCATATCTTGTGTGTGTGTGGGGGGGTGTTTGTGTGTGTGTGTGTGTGTGTTGGGTGGAGCATCCAGTCTACCAAATATAAAGCAGTCTGTTCTGCGTTTCGCTCCAGTCTAGCAGCATCTTTTGCAGGCTAACGTCACTACTGTGAACACTGTAAATTCAAAATTTTGTGACTGACAAAGAGTTAAAGGGAGACTAGTATAGCTATTTCAAGCTCTTTAGCTCTCATCAGCTAGTCTTATCCCTCTGGGATTCAAACCTGGGCAGCTTGCATGTTAGGCAGCTGTATTAACCTTTAGGCCACAGGCTCCCACTCACTCCTGTCAGTAGAGGCCAGGAAGGATATATATCTATGTGTTGGGTGGAGCACGCGGTCTACCAAATATACAAACACACACACACACACACACACACAAATCACTGTCCATTTTGAATACACAGCAGAAAGAGGTAACTTGAGAGTTCACAAGGTTGATGCTATATGGAACAAAACTGTGACAATCTAGATGTTCTGCTTCGGATACCACAGAGCTGCCTCCCAGAAGGTAACAAGGAAAACAGGTCATGAAGAGGATGTGTAGCATCCCAGACATTATTGTGGATCCTGCTCAAGCATTACTTATATGCTATGTCCTGGTTAGAAGGATGTGAACATCCAATAATCTTTTCTGCCATCCTCACCACCGTCTGCACTGTCTTCCTGGCTGAAGCAGTAATGCTTCCAAATCAGACAGTAATGCAATATGACAGATTGCTCTCAATCGTCTGTCTATAGAAAGTGGTAAGGACAGGGGAAGAAAGATGTGCTTTTCTCATGGGACACAGAAAATGCAGTTGCTGCTGGGCCTGCTTCAGCACTGGCTCACTGTTGAGCGACAAAACTAGCCTACTCATTAGCTGCACACCCAGAAACTTGATGCTGCTAACTACCTTCACAGGTGAATCATTAATATACAGAAGTGTGTGGCTGTGCCTGCCTTTTCTGAAATTGACAATGATCCCTTTAATTTTTCCTATGTTTAAAACAAGGCTGTTTTTGTTATACCAGTTCACCAAACCTTCTAGCTCCTTACAGTAAGCACCCTCATTGTCATCCTGAATAAGGTCCACTACTGTTGTATCATTTGCATACTGGTGGCAATATATATTTGCCACCAATGCACAATAGTCATAGGTCAACAGGGTGAGCAAAAGTGGCCTTAAGGACACAGCGCTGAGGTGAACTTGTGCTCAAGGAAATGGTGTTAGAAATATTAGTCCTAACTCACACATACTGGGGCCTATCAATAAAATCAAGAGCCTATCAATAAAATCAAGAGTCCACTTGCATAAAGGAGTATTAAAGCCTAAAAGGTTCAGTTTGTCTACTAGATGCTGAGAAATGATTGTATTAAATGCCAAACTGAAGTCAACCGCATTTGCACAAGTGTTTCTTTCCTCTAAGTGCGCCAAGCTCAAATGGAGAACAGAAGAAATAGCATCCTCTGTAGAGCGATTTGGATGGTAAGCAAACTGAAGCTAATCAAATGCTGGAGGGAGGCTGGATATAATAATGTCCTTTATCAGCTTCTTGAAACATTTCATAATGATGGATATAAGAGCAACTGGATGGTAGAAGTTCCAGTTGTTCCCTATAGCTAGAATAATCAAAACATTTAGAGTTTTGTTCTGTAAGAATTTAGAATACTGGAGCCATCACAAGAGTTTTTCCACCGGAATATAGCAAGTATTTCAAGAGGAACTCTTTTGTACCAAATACAAAACAAAACATATTTTCCATTTCATACACACCCATAATATTTCAGGAGCTGCTTCAATACCGGTAGTTGATTCTCATTTAATTGGAAGATTGGTATAGCACTTTTATTAGATGTTCTAGCCTTGGGCACTACAAATATTTAATCAGTAATTTGACATATAATATACATATTCTATTTATTCTAATAACGCTCCAGTGCATTTGTCTTCCACAAACATGACTATTTTTAGATAAGTTTATATTGTTGCACACACATCTGATGGAAATCAGAAAAGGTTAAAATTTACCCAAGTAATCCAGATTTAAAGCAGCCATCTGCAAAAGAGGAGAAGAGGGAAATCTACCTTCTTCAACACAGTTATTAAATTGGTGGAGCCCCTTTCCTTTTTGCATTTGGCCATCCCTGAGAGCAGCATATGGAGGAACTGAATAATTTTAAAAACAAAACAAAGAAACTATGTCTCTCAATAAGGTAAAGGTAAAGGTTCCCCCGCACATGCGTGCTAGTCATTTCCAACTCTAGGGGCCGGTGCTCATCTCCGTTTCAAAGCCGAAAAGCCAGCGCTTGTCCGAGGACGTCTCCGTGGTCATGTGGCTGGCATGACTAGACGCCAAAGGCACACGGAACGCTGTTACCTTCCCACCGTAGTGGTCCCTATTTTTCTACTTGCATTTTTACATGCTTTTGAACTGCTAGGTTGGCAGAAGCTGGGACAAGTCACAGGCACTCACTCTGTTACGCAGCACTCAGGATTCGACCCGCCAAACTGCCGACCATCTGATCAACAAGCTCAGCGTCCTAACCCACTAAGCCACCGCGTCCCTATGTCTCTCAATAATCTAGGTTAAAAATATATAGACCATTATTTGTAAACTGCAATTTTTGGTTTAGATTTATATATGAATCGACCACGATTAAACAATCCTGGCTTAGTGCAGTACACAAATTATGTCAGTGTTGCAGTTTGCACAGCTCAGGAAGACACATGGATTCTGAAATGCCAAGCTGCCCTTCATCTAATCCAGTGGGCCAAGATAGCTGAAAAATATCTGCCCATCTGAGTGGCTGATGTTTTGTTTCTCTCAGAAAAAAAATCTTATGAAATCACAGCCTTCAACTGCAAAATTTTGATTCCATTCAGAAAACTATTTGCTTGAGGATGGAAAAATCTGGTCCACTAGTCAGTCAAGACAAGATGTAATCTGTCAGTAGCTGTTTTTTTCAGGTCTGGAGTGATCCCAACATATAGAATAGAAATATAATGTTCCAAGTGGAAACCATCACTGAAGATCCACTTGTTCTGGAGACAGAGTTTTCAATGGATCATCCTGCCTCATTGCTACACAATTTACATCCATGCCTTATTACAACTATTTTGCACCTTGCAATGAGGTCCAATAATATTAATTTCCATTATCATCATCTTTCTTCCTGTCCCAAACATTCTTAATCTCCAAAGTTACTAAAAGACTCTTTGACCAGCATCAGACATAATCGTTCTTTCCATCTTCTCTAACATTAGTGAAACATGAAAGCATTTAATAATCAATTGCCCTGTACATAGCTCTCTCCATCCACAAGCAGATGGATAAGAAACAAAACATGACCCAACAGAACAGCCCTCTTTCTTTCATTATCTTTCAGTTAAGTGGCCATACAGTACTTCATGTTGTTCCTACCTGCCTCTACAAGTTCTATTCCGTGCCTACGTTATTAGCATCTGGGAGCTGAGGATGATAGGCAGCATGGAAATGAAAGGAAGTGAGGAACATAACAAGAGACAAGAAGAAAGGAAAGTAAACACAACCATATGGGATCCAGGGATACTCTGTGATCAGAGCTTATGCTGATCTCACAAAAACAAAATTTATCATTCAGTGGCATTGCCAAGAATCCCAACAATGGAAAATGTGTGGGCAGGAAGGGGGGGGGGGAAAGTTACATCGTTGCCAACATTTTGGATGTCCTTGTTAAATAAGGCTGACATTCCTGCACTAAATAACCTGTTGTTCTATTTTATTCTGAAAGACAAGAGCATTAAAGTCACATGCCTGTTATTCCCATAATATTGAATGCAAGGGAAAGTCTGCTTACCTTTCACCGACTAGATTTGCATCTGCAATAGCCCTATACTAATAAAGCAAGCTATCAGGTAAGAATAATTTGGAAGAATTATTTTACAAGAGAAGAATAATAGTACACACGCTATGTGCAGAAACAGCCATTCTGGGATCACTAACAATGCTAACCGGAACTTCATTTAACGTTGGTTCTGCCACTCAAAAGGAGAGTTATACCAGCAACTCTCACCATATAAGAAAAGTC
This sequence comes from Vipera ursinii, assembly GCF_947247035.1. NCBI lineage: Eukaryota > Metazoa > Chordata > Lepidosauria > Squamata > Viperidae > Vipera > Vipera ursinii. Next base: position 119,981,950 of record NC_139516.1, on the reverse strand, counting down.
TGCATGAAATTTCTGTTATTGGATATTCCAGAAAACATTTTTATATTCAATCTTCCTAAAACTGGAGAAGAGGAGGTATTGGGGTTTTTTTTTCAGTATGAAGAAAGTATTTAACAAAGCAACTTAAGTTTTGAAAGCAATATAAACTGTTTCTTAATACATCTGCTTTGTCACAGGCTATATTGTTAGAAGCTTCTATAATTCTATAATGAGCTAAAATGAAAAGTACCTTCTTTGGGATCTCTTTCTTTCTCCTTTTCCCCTTCTTTGTTCTTTTTGCCCCTTCTTCTGCTCTTTCTCTCGGACATGCTGCACTTACACTCCCAAGATTAAAAAAAATGGAAATACTCTGCAATTCAGCTTTAAGACTTATTTGCTAGGTGAAACGGCAACTGTTTTTATATTGTTTTTGACAAAGGTAACACCCACTCCTGGGTGGAGAAGTATATTTTTAACTACTTCCAAACAAATTGTACAGCTGTGTCAGGGACTACAGCCCCTGAAAATAAAATAAATCTTATCTGAATGGCTGATAAATCTTATGTGTTATTTATCCTCAATCTTTGCAATAAAACTTACTAAGAATGTTTCACAGCATACTAATTTTTTTTTTACAATATTCCAGCAGGCACCGAAATAGTATGCTCCACATTTCCTAAACAGAGGAACAGAATACATAGGCATTTGCAGGTCAATCCAAGGAATATGCAGCAAAGCAATCCCCTCTATCAGCATTTTGTTTTGAATTCACAGAGTGAATAACTTTCATTTCTGTGAAGTTGTATTTTACTGATGTTGTGGTCAAAATCTTTAAGCTATAAACTAATCTGAATAATTGTAAACAGCTATTTTTTCTCTTCACTTATCTCCATCTCCCATTATCTCGCTTGTTCCAATTACAGGAAGAGGAAGAAGATAGTATCACCACAGTTGACCACAATTCAGATTATTGCAAGAAATGTTCTCCTGGAGGCTCTTGAGCTACAATTCTACAATCCCCAGGATCTCTCTTCTCTATGATCTTAGGAACTGCCATGATACTGTAGATAGTGGTGTTCCATATCTGAATGATGCCCACCCCAGGACTAGGTTTACTCAAACCTCTTCCTCTTTCTGTGTAATATGGCATCTTTGGCATCTCTTCTTCAAAGTCAATTATTACAGATGTTGTCACTTAAAGAGAAAAAAATGAAAAATATTCCTGAAATATCCAGTAAATTTTTTAAACAATGTAGACTTCACAGTCAAAAATACCTTTTAATTTTTATTTGGAATGTAATAATTTTATCTTTTTTTAATTAAGTCTATGATGTTTTTAAATGGCTTTAAATTATAGGCCAATGCAATGAAGATTTTGTTATTAAGGCAGTGAAGCTTTAAATTTGTGGCTTTAAATAACAGTATATCCTACCTATGTAAATAGAGGAGTTGTACTATAGATTGCACTTTTGTAAGCAAAGCTTATATTCAACCCAGGGATGTATAATTTTTAAGAGGCAGATAATACCACTTGATCAATGAGTGACATGACACAAATCTAATTACAGTTAAGTTAAATATATGGAGATATATTTCATAATTTCCTCTTTTTGTCTCATGAATGATATAATTGCAGCTTTTAAAACTTATGTTTATTTTAAAAAGTTTAATAATAAAAAAGATAATACAAAATGAATTTAAAAGAAAAATATAGAGAGAAAAAAACCAAGATCGTGGCATCCAGCCCTCTCAATTCCTGGCAAATAGATGGGGAAGAAATGGAGGTAGTGACAGATTTTATTTTTTTGGGCTCCAAGATCACCGCAGACGGGGACTGCAGCCAGGAAATTAAAAGATGCTTGCTCCTGGGGAGGAAAGCCATGGCAAATCTAGACAGCACACTGAAAAGCAGAGACACCGTGCCAACAAAAGTGCGTATAGTCAAGGCTATGGTCTTCACAGTTGCAATGTATGGCTGTGAAAGTTGGACCACACAAAAAGCTGAGTGCCAAAGAATTGAGGCCTTTGAACTATGGTGCACTGCAAGGCATTCAAACAGGTCAGTCCTAGAGGAGATCAACCCTGATTGCTCTTTAGAAGGCCAGATCCTGAAGTTGAAACTCAAATACTTTGGCCATCTAATGAGAAGGAAGGATTCACTGGAGAAGAGCCTAATGCTGGGAAAGTTGTGGGCAAGAGAAGAAGGGGACGACAGAGAATGAGGTGGCTGGATAGAGTCACTGAAGCAGTAGGCATGAGCCCTAAATGGACTCCAGAAGTTGGTAGAGGACAAGAAGGCCTGAAGGAACGTTGTCCATGGGGTTGCGATGGGTCGGACATGACTTCGCAACTAACAACAAAAACAACAACATAGAGAGAGAAAAGAAAGGAAAAATAGAAAAAGAAAAAAATATTTAAAGAAGTGACTTCCAATCTTCTTTACAACAGTTATAAACCTAATACAGTATCACTCATCTTTTAAAATGACATTGCATAGATCACTTCTTTCCATAGCCAACTCTTCTCAATTAGCAAATCCCAAAATCATTAAATCACTTCCAACTTTTCAGGAAAAAGTCCATAAAGGGTTTCTAGTATTTTTTAAAAATACTTTTATCCCCAATTAAACAAATTATTTTGTATTCTTTTTCTCTTATGCAATATTCTGGCAGTATTAATCCTTAACTTGATAATATGATTCATCTTGTGAACTCTAAAGCTTCCTCCTTCCATTATGTATTTAAGATGGAGTGATTAATACTTATGTTACTTATATGTAAGGGTGTAGGTCTATACATATGTTGTATATAGTATGTTTAAATGTGTGTTATGTGTACACTTTGAGAGCAACTAAGTTTCATTTTTAATGTGTACCATTGTGCCCACAGTAAAAAGTGACAATAAAGGTTATCTATCTATCTATCTGAGGAGATCAATCCTGACTGCTCTTTAGAAGGCCAGATCCTGAAGCTAAAACTCAAGTACTTTGGCCACCTAATGAGAAGGAAGGACTCCCTGGAGAAGAGCCTAATGCTGGGGAAGATCGAGGGCAATAGAAGAAGGGGACGACAGAGAATGAGGTGGCTGGATGGAGTCACTGAAGCAGTAGGCGTGAGCTTAAATGGACTCCAGAAGATGGTAGAGGACAGGAAGGCCTGAAGGAATGTTGTCCATAGGGTCGCGATGGGTCGGACACGACTTCGCAGCTAACAACAACAACAATCTATCTATCTATCTATCTATCTATCTATCTATCTATCTATCTATCTATCTATCTATCTTATGTTGTTGTATGATCTGATTAACATTCAAATCTTTCTCCTATCCTATTTTTTGAGGCTTTAAAAGTACTCTTGATCTCAAACAGATATTTTCTCTTGTAAATCCAGTCCATCAGCTACATAATTTTTGCTCTCTTGACCTACTATTTGTATTTCCTGTTTGTTTTCCAAAAATTTCCACCTTGACTTTCTTTAATTTCTCCATTCAGTTGTCCTGCAGATTCTTCATTTATTTTTCATCTTTTATCTCTTTTTTTCAGACCTCTCTTAAATGAGGCATTCACATAAGAAGTTATTAATGCTGTTATTATGACTGTAACATTCTTTCCCTATTCCTCAAAGATTTTTTTGGAATGTCTTAAGTGTAAGGGCTTTTTTAATCATTTCTGTAAGGTTCACTGCCTTTTCTAGTAACAGCCAATTTAATCAAGAAAGAAGAAATAAAAGTAAAGGAAGTTTTCTTCCTTTCCTCAGACCATTTTTAGTTTCACTCAACATTTCCATAGTTCTGTAGGCATGAGATCTTTAGCAAATTTCCCTTACTGTATCTTTTGTTTGGAAAACTAATGATCATTGTCTACAATTAATCCAAACAAATGCTGTCCCACAGAGATATATATTGTTTAATTATTTCAAAAATACTTTAAAGTCTATAATTTCAAATTCAACCTTCCCCTTAGTTAGTTCTAAACTTCGACATTTACACTTTTGGCAGGTGTTTTACCAAAGGAATTATTTTTGTATCCTTTGTTTCTCTGCTTTTATCATTACTGTAGGACAGTGATGGCAAACCTTTTAGAGACGGAGTGCCCAAACTGCAACCCAAAACCCACTTATGTATCACCGGGTGCTGGGTGGGCATGGCCAATTGGGTGGGCAGGGCTGCGGTGGTAACAGCAGACTGGGTGGGACTAAAAAGTTCAATCAATCAATTCAAACTTTGCGAGATCTTTTTTTCCCCACAAGAAGTTGAAATTGATTGATTGAACCTTTTTTTGCACACAGTGGCGGAGGCCTAAAGCGAAAAGGTTTTATAAAACCCAGCTAAAGGCCAAGGATAGGGGCGACAGCGCACGTGCCCACAGAGATGGCCCTGTGTGCCACCTGTGGCACGTGTGCCATAGGTTCACCACCACGACTCTAGGATGAAAGATCACTCACCAGATGGCTTGATTGCTCTGCTCCTCCAAAGATCTCTTTAAGGCAGACATGTCAAACACAAGGCCTGGGGGCCGGATCCGGCCCACGAAGTGGTTTCATGCAGCCCGCGAAGCCATCCTGGAAACAGTGAGGGAACGCCCCCCACTGCCTTGGCCCTGGCCCAGAGACCCTCCTCCTGCCAGAGACCCTCAGATCTGTCCCACTCCTGCCCAGGCCCCCATAGGCACCCTTGATGAGAACAATGTAGAGCTGGCCACACCCACCCAGTAGGCCATATGCACTTTAGCCACGCCCACCCAGGCCACACCCACCCACCCCCCTGAGGGCAACTGCAATGCTGATGCGGCCCTCAATGAAATTGAGTTTGACACCCCTGCTTTAAGGTAATTATCTTCCAAATGTGTTTAAGAAAGTAGGGATCTTTGTGAACCCAATGTCCTTATGCAGGCTCTGCTATGTGAGCTCAGTGTTTCTTTCACATTTAATTTCATAGGATACTGGGTGAATCATATCGGGAAACCAGGAGTTTCCAAGCCGCAAAGAAAAAGCCGGCCCGGCCGACATTTGACAGTTGACAGCTGTCAAATGGCCGCCCGAAGCAACGGCGCACGCGCACCGCCCAGCCGGCCGCCATTCCCGTTGACAGCTGTCAAAGGGGCTGCCGGAGGCCAACGCGCACGCGCCAGATTTGACAGTTCCCGGAACTGTCAAATCCGCAGTCTTCAACCCGGTCCTCCGAACTGAGCTAAGCGCTCAGCTGAGAGGAATTCCCCGACAGCCGCCGAGCTGTCAAAGTACTGTTTGTTGATTGGCCGTCCTCCGAACGGCGGGGAAATACCGCTACCTGATTGGCTGTTTGTTTTGACAGTTCGCTATATAAGCCCGGATTGTTTTGACAGTCAGCTGCCGGGAGCTGAACCGAATAAACCTTTCGAATCTTGCCTATGGTCTCGCGTCTGTCTTTTTAAAGACAATTCACCTGGCGACGAGGATGGGATCCCGGTACTATAGAGCTGCCAACTGAGCCGAGTCACACCGCAAAGGAGTTCCGATCCCTCCCGCTGACGAGTCACTGCTGAAGCCACTTGGAGGGCAAAGGAACCCTTTTCAGCAGCTTGGACAGTACTGTGGACCCAGGCCATGGCAAACTTAGGTCACGTCAGAGAATTCGACGTCCGCCATCCTGAAGGATGGGAGTCGCACTGGGGACAAATTGAAGGCTACCTCGTTGTCAATAAGATAACAGAGGACCACCACAAAGCTGCCGCCCTCCTCTGTCTCAGCGGGCCCGCCGTCTATGACATCGCCGTAGGGCTTTGCAGCCCTGACCCCATCGCGACCGTCCCGTACGCCGTGCTGACTGACCGCCTCAGCAAGCATTTCATGCCCCGTCGGTCCGAGCTATTCTGGCGCCTCCATTTTGCCCGCCGCCACCAGCAACCGGGTGAAACTACCACAGCTTTCATCGCGGCGGTACGTCACGCCGCCCGCAGGTGCCAATTTCCCGACCTGGAAGACCGTATCAGAGACCAGGTTATCGCCGGCCTCTCTAACGAGCGGCTCCAGCGGAAGCTGGTAGCCAGGCCCACGATGGACCTCGCTCAACTCACGTTAGAGATCATGGCCTACGAAGATAGCCACCGTGAGGTCTCTCCGGTGTACAGAGGCAGCCCGGCCGGCTCAGTCCACCACGCCAGGGAGCCGGACGACGAGCAACCAGAGACCTACACCGGCGTCGACGACATCATGACCCGTTTCAGCAAGATGAGCGCCGACCACGGAAAGAACCGCAGGCCGTCCAGACCAGCCGGTCCGGGTTCAAGGCCCACCGCCACAGGGCTAAAACCAAAGTGTGCCAGCTGCGGCGGGGCTCACGCCAGAGCCACATGCCGCTTCAGAAACGCCAAATGCCACGGATGCGGGAAGACCGGGCACATTCGCTCAGCATGCCGCAGTTTGAACCGGGAAACCCTCCACGAGCTTGAGGAAATTCCGGCAGGTAGGACCCAGGTCCCTTCCCCAGCCAAAGGAATTCCCCGGCCCTCAGTCTTGTCCATACGAGCCAAAGCAAAAAGGTCGCCCATCCATCAGTTACAACCCAAAATTAAAATTTGGGTTAAAATTCAAGGGGTGCCCTGCGAAATGGAGGTCGACTCCGGCTCCTCAGTTTCAATAATGTCTTGGGACACTCTCAGAAAAATTGGGTTAAAAAATAGACGCCGTATTCCCCTGCAGCCCTCCAAAATACTCCTCGCAGATTTCCAGGGAGCTGCTATTCAATTAAAGGGACAGGCACGAGTAAAAGTAGAATATAAAAAGTTCCTGGGACATTTAACGATCCAGATCACTGAGGCACCCAGGTCCACCCTCCTTGGGTTAGACTGGTTTGAGGCTCTGGGCATCCACCTAGAGGGCACCAACCGTATACAATCCCAAACATTAGAACAGGTTTGCCAGGCGTTCGCAGACGTTTTCGACGGAACGCTTGGCAAATACACAGGCACCCCTATAGACCTCAAATTAAAACCTGAGGTAGGTCCCATCCGCATCAAGGCAAGAAGGGTCCCCTTTGCGCTGAAACAAAAAATTGAGGCAGAATTAGACCGTTTAGTCAGCCTTGGGGTCCTGGAACCAACAGACGGGGGAACCTGGGAAACTCCCATAGTCACACCAGTCAAACCAAATGGTGACGTCAGAATATGCGCAGACTATAAGGCGACTCTAAACCGCGCCTTAAATCCCCATGCATACCCAGTGCCAGCTGTCAGGGACGTGCTGTCAGAAATCGGGTCCGGTTCAATATTCACCAAACTCGACCTAGCGCATGCTTTCCTCCAACTACCTGTCACCCGAGAGACAGCTGAGGCACAAACCATTGTCACACACCGAGGCGCTTTCAGGGTGAACCGCCTCCAATTCGGCATCTCAGTGGCTCCTGGCATCTTCCAGGAAGTCATGGAGAAAACATTAAAAGGAATCCCAGGTGTATGCCCCTATTTCGATGACATACTCATCGCAGGGGAATCAGAAAACAACTTAGCAGACAGGCTACAAGAAGTATTATTAAGATTTAGGGAAGCGGGGCTAAAACTTAAACGGGAAAAATGTTCTATAGGCGTCCCATCTGCAGATTTCTTAGGCTACAAAATTGACTCGCAGGGAATTCACCCCACGAACTCAAAAGTCCTTGCTATCAAAGCTGCCCCTACCCCAAAGAATAAAACCGAGCTCCAAGCTTTCCTTGGACTTTTAAATTTTTACCATGCTTTCCTGCCAGGGAAAGCAACAATTGCAGAACCCCTCCACAGGCTGCTTGATAAAGGGGCAGCCTGGCAGTGGACAACAGCCCATGAAAACAGTTTTAGAACACTCAAACAAATGCTTTCCAGCAACGCCACTATCTCCCACTACAAAGAAGACAAACCCCTCTGCCTAGCCTGCGATGCATCCCCATACGGGATTGGAGCAGTTTTAAGCCATTTAGACAGCAACGGCACCCAAGCCCCGGTGGCATATTATTCAAGAACTCTTTCCAAAACGGAAAGAAATTATGCCCAGATTGATAAAGAAGCCCTGGCAATCGTAGCAGGAATAAAAAAATTTCACGATTACCTTTATGGCCGCCCCTTTGTGATTTACACAGATCACAAACCACTGCTAGGACTATTCACTTGGGACCGTCAGACACCCCAAATCTTATCTCCCAGGATGTTGCGCTGGACAACATTCCTCACAGCATATTCCTACCAATTAATATACAAGCCTGGACACCAAATGTGTCACGCTGACGGCCTCAGCAGATTGCCCCTACCCCACACAGAACCAGCCCCAGCCCCAGCGGGCAACATCTTAGCTATTCAAGAGCTCCCAGAATGCCCACTGACAGCAAAAGATATCGCTACCGCAACTTCATCAGACAAAACACTTAGCAGAGTGTTAGCATGGGTACACACAGGCTGGCAAACCTCTTGCCCAGGCATAGAGTTTCAGCCATATTTCTCCAGGCAAACCGAACTAACATCACACTTAGGATGTTTACTCTGGGGGTGCAGGGTAATCGTGCCTTCCAAACACAGACCAAAAGTACTAGACACATTACATGAAGGCCACCCTGGCATCGTAAAAACAAAAGCACTGGCCCGCAGCTACGTCTGGTGGCCAGGAATAGACCAAGACATAGAAAAGTACATTGCTGGCTGCTACCTATGCCAAGAATCCCGCCCACTCCAGCCCAGAGCTCCAATTCACAAATGGGAACTCACAAAAAACCCCTGGTCCCGCATCCACATTGATTATGCCGGGCCTTTCCAGGGACAGGTCTTCCTCATAGTTGTAGATAGTTATTCCAAATGGCTGGAGGTTCTCCCGGTTCACAGCACAACGTCTGCCGCAACCATTCAAGCCCTCAGGGGAATCTTCGCAACACACGGTCTCCCCGACGTTATTATTTCAGACAATGGCCCTCAATTTACTTCTCATGACTTTCAGATCTTCACGAGGAGAAATTGTATTAGGCATTCAACATCGGCTCCCTTCCACCCATCGTCCAACGGCCTTGCGGAGGTTATGGTGAGGACCACCAAAGACGCCCTTAAAAGAATCATCACAGGAAACTGGCACCGTCGTTTGTCACAATTTCTCTTAGCCCACCATTCTACGCCCTGCACATCCACCGGCAAAAGCCCAGCCGAACTACGATGGGGCCGCCGCCTGATGACACGACTCGACAGACTCCACCCCGACAGACCGGCGGCCGAATTAACACCCAACACCCAGCCAAAAACATTCTCCAAAGGACAGAATGTTTGGTCCCGAGATTATGGGGGAAGGGATAAGTGGGTTCAGGGGGTTATCCTGGACCAAACAGGACCATTATCATACACAGTGGACACTGGGACTGGACTCATACAACGCAGACACTCGGACCAGCTCCGACCCAGGTCACTGCCCAACCCCCCTCTGCAACCGACTCCGGGCGAGCCTACACCAGCCGACACCCCCGGACCTGACGAACTCCTTCCCCAGGACCCACAACCACCTGCTGAGCCCCACCAAGAAACAACTCCTCCAGCCACGCAACCCAAAGGGAGCAACCCCTGCCCCCGACGGTCCAGCCGAGCCAGAGGACCCCCCGCATACCTCGCGGACTTTGAATGGAAGGGAAACCCGCCATCTGTTAAAGAACCTGTTAACCATACTGTTTTAAAATGTTCAACTGTTGTTATGCATAACATACCTTTTCAGGGGGGGGGAAAGGGGGTGAATCATATCGGGAAACCAGGAGTTTCCAAGCCGCAAAGAAAAAGCCGGCCCGGCCGACATTTGACAGTTGACAGCTGTCAAATGGCCGCCCGAAGCAACGGCGCACGCGCACCGCCCAGCCGGCCGCCATTCCCGTTGACAGCTGTCAAAGGGGCTGCCGGAGGCCAACGCGCACGCGCCAGATTTGACAGTTCCCGGAACTGTCAAATCCGCAGTCTTCAACCCGGTCCTCCGAACTGAGCTAAGCGCTCAGCTGAGAGGAATTCCCCGACAGCCGCCGAGCTGTCAAAGTACTGTTTGTTGATTGGCCGTCCTCCGAACGGCGGGGAAATACCGCTACCTGATTGGCTGTTTGTTTTGACAGTTCGCTATATAAGCCCGGATTGTTTTGACAGTCAGCTGCCGGGAGCTGAACCGAATAAACCTTTCGAATCTTGCCTATGGTCTCGCGTCTGTCTTTTTAAAGACAATTCACTTGCAAAATCTCTTTTCATCTTGTGGATCACCTCATGACCGAATGGGACATTTAGGCATGGACCCTTGGCTATGCCTCCTTCGCCTCCAAACACCTGCCTCAGCCCATTCACAGCCAGCTTTCCTTCTCTGCTGACTCTCACCCGGCCATTCTCCATGGCCAATAAGCCGCTGGCCTTTGGCCCAGCCCATTCACCCAAACACCATTTGACCCAGTCCTTTGGCTGCATGGGACAAATAGCCGCAGAAGCAACGGTGCTGCAGAGGCAGCATGTGATGGGCGATCGCAGGGGCTTTGAGGGAGCTGTGGCTGCTCTGCAATTTTTCCTTAAAGAGGAAGGTGTCAGAAACACCAAAACTGCAGCCCAAAAGGGGGGAGACAGGCAAATGGTGACTGAGTGAGGCTTCTGGCATTGCGAGGGGGAGAGGCAAGGAAACGTCCGTCCGCCTGCCCCCCTTCCACCACTGGTTCAGAGGATTTTGGAGGATGAAGTATGATTTGCTGTCTCTGAAGGCCGGCGGCTTGTCAACTACAGAGGAGGAAGAATAGCAGCCTGTCTAAGGGAGGTAGCAAATAGAAGGCGGGTTTGCATGTGTGTGGGTGGGTGTGTCAACAGTCTCCGAGTTCTATCCACACACATGCTGGTAATGCTCTGTGAACACTGCATTGGTTTAACACACTTAAGCACACACGTCACCCCACCCAATTTCCATTCTTTGCCTGGAATGCAACTGACCAGAATGCCCACCACCCGTAAGGGCTGCGCCTGGCTGGCTCCCCCTCCTCTTCTCAGCTCCACTTTACTCTTCCTGCTCTGCACTCATGGGGGGGAGGGACTTAAATGAAAGCTGGGAATCTTTTCCAAGACCCTCTATTTGCAGAAAAGTACCAGCCCTCCCAACAGCCATTGTAATTCATCTCAGCTTCTCTCTCCACATTTCTTTTCCAGTATTTCCTTTCCTTTCCTTCCCTCCCCTCCCTTCTTTCCTCATCTCTTCTTCTTCCCTTCTCTTCCTCTTCCCTTCCTTCCCCTCCCCTCCCCTTCTTTCTTCCCTCTTCTCTTCTTCCTCTTCCCTTCCTCCCCCTCCCTCCCTCCCCCCCCTCTCTCTGCATCTTTTTGGACAGATGGAAGGTGATGCTTGGCCTAGAATGTCACACTTTGCAAGCGAGATCACAGTTTGATTTTATTCACACTGCTTCTCTTGCAATTCTGTTTCCTGTTTTCATCTCAGCTTCTTGTCTCCACATTTCTTTTCCAGTGTTTCTCTGCTGTGGGAGGACAGCACACACACACACACACACACACACACACACAGAGAGAGAGAGAGAGAGAGAGAGAGAGAGAGAGAGAGAGAGAGAGAGAGAGAGAGAGAGAGAGAAATATTTTGGGGAATATTAAAAAGCAGAATATTATATTTCCCAGAGGAATACAGTAATGGAGGAAAAGACAGAAACCAGCCCCCAGAAATCAGCCCTAGCACCTCTCCCCCAGGCAGAGGCCAGGTCTGTAGAAATGCAAATTTGACAACCCTATTTCGAAAGGTTGGAGCTAGGAAGCTAGAAACTGATGGGATTAGAAAGACAAAGACCCCTAAAAATCTACATACCCCATCCAAACTCCAAAGACATGACCTTTAGGACATAATAGGATTAACCCACCACCAATCAGAATACCAAAAGGACACACTGAACCTCAGGTCAAAGTTCATGCCACAGGAACAGGAACTCCAAACACAAAAGCCAAAAAAGGTATTAAAAACCCACCACTCCCAGCTACATGTGGTCAGCTTTCCAGGACCCACATTTCTGTCTGGCTCTGCTCTTCAATAAACTACAACCTTCTTTCTAAAGCAGTCTCCATTTTGTTTATACCTGGCTTGGACTGACCCTGATCAAGATTTTTCTTTCCATACTGTATTGGCACCTCTTAGATGTGTTGACAGGAAGGAAGGAAGGAAGGAAGGAAGGAAGGAAGGAAGGAAGGAAGGAAGGAAGGAAGGAAGGAAGGAAGGAAGGAAGGAAGGAAGGAAGGAAGGAAGGCTAGCTGAGGGGCTGAGTGTGGTGTCTGGCAGCAGGAATCTCTGGGGTGCTGGGTGGGACCAGCTGGATCTTCGCCAATTGCAGGGGGCACTTCCAGCGGGTGAGGCTGTTATTGTAGAGGCACTCGGGACTTCCCTACCAGACAACCACTGCCTGGGATACTCACACTCTTTTAAGCACACACCATCCCACTTGTAAGCACACCATCAAAGAATAGGTGACAAAAAGAAACAAAAACACTTTAAAAAGGTTTCCTTAGTCTATTTGATAATTGTGTGCTATGGCACACAAATAATCAACAGGGTTTTGGTTGCCGTATTCACTGACAATCTGGGCAATCCATTTGTCTGCATTCATTCTCCAAAATCCTCTGAACCAGGGATGGAAAGGAGGCAGGTTGCCGCTTGCCTGCCTCCCCACCCCTCACAATGCCAGAAGCCTCGCTCAGGCAGCGTTTGCTTGCCTCCCCCCCACTTTTCGGCTGCAGTTTTGCTGTTTCCGACATCTTCCCCTTTAAGAAAAACTTGCAAAGCAGCCCCCTCACAACCCCTGCAATTACCCTTCACACGCTGCTCCCACAGCACCATTGCTTCTGCCTGCCACCCAATTAATTGGCTGGCAGCTATTTGTTCCATGCAGCCGAGTCAAATGGTGTCTGGGCAAATGGGCTGGGCTGAAAGGCCAGCAGCCCACTGGCCATGGAAAATGGTTGGGAGAGGTCCAGCCGAGGAGGACTGCTGATTGTGAATGGGTTGAGGCAGGTGGTTGGAGACAAAGGAGGCACAGCCAAGGGTGGGAGTCTAAAGGTCCTAGACCCCTCATGAGGATCAGCCTTCTGGAGCACAAATGGACAGTCTCCTGGTCTCTTCTTATCTAGAGAGGCATCACTGACCCAGGTTTAATGCCTGGCTTCTGGTTTCTTCCCTCTGACCCCAACACTGTCACAGCCGTTTGTGAAAGCATAGCAGTCCTCCCTTTTTCCTTCATTTGAAAGCTATTAAAGATATGATTGCAGCTTTTGAAGTGTCTCTGGGGACAGGCACAGTCAGAAGAACAGCCGTAGAGCTTCAAGTGATCTACTCAAACTCTGCCATGTCCAGAGAAGTTTATTATCCCTTGCACCAGTGGTTGGATTCAGCCAGTTTGCACCACTTCGGCAGAACTGGAAGCTAATTTTTTGTTGCCCAGGCCCAGAAAGGACTTCCGGAAGCAGCATCCACACAGAGAACCAGTTGTTCACATATTTGAATCCCACCACTGCCTTGCACAATTACTTTTCATTTACTTTCAGGCAAAGCAGTCATGTCATCAATGTTATGTTCTAAAAATGCCTATGTAGAAAATGTAGAAAGCTAGGGATTTGCTTGTAGAAACCCAACTTTCCCTTTGACTATTTAAAAGAATCACTCTGTGCTCATTCATTGTCTTTAGATAATGTCTGGTTGCTTACCCTCATGAATCTTCAAAACAAGAGTTATGCGATAGGATCCTCTTTCATCTTGGTTTAGCAGGGGACTTTTTTGCTTTGTTTTTCCTGCTCACATTTTAAAGTTGGTACTACTAATTAATTTTTCATCTGTTAGGATGCTAGTTCCTATGGTAGGTGTTGCTACAAATATCCCTCTTTCAACTTAGATCCATCAGTGTTCGGATTCCAACTCTAAGATCCGATGATTGTTGTCATAAGATATCCAGCCTGCAAAAAATTCTTCCCTTTGCTTGAACTGAATGAATACTTTGACTTCTTGCTTTGAGGAAATGTTGCCTATCACTTTAAGTTCATAAATATTATGGTGTAGAACTGACCCCTTGGTGTATTAAGTAGTCTTCTACATTTCAAAAGAGAATTTGGAGACCACTTACTAATTGGGTCAGTGTTATCTGGCATTATTATTACTCAATTTATACACTCAGTGTTAACTTGTTCAATACTAGTCAGAAAATATGAACAGTAGTACATCAAAAAACACGTGTTCTTAAAATGAACCTTTTTGGCATCTGTCCTGAAACTCATACAGGCACAATAGGTTCTGATTTAGGGCAGGGGAGAAACTAAAATCCAGTTGAAAGTATATGAGCTGCTAATAATGTGGCAGATTAGCAATGATTCTTTTGCTTAAATTTCTAATACAAGTAATCCTTGAGGTGCAACAGGCCATTTAATGAACGTTCAAAATTACCCTCCCAAGCCACATATTTCAAAGACAGCCCTATTGGGACCCAAGGTGAGAGAAGTGGAACAGGGGCATTTTGGGGGTGGGGGAAGCTTCGGGAGGGCCAGGGCAGGTGGGCCTGCACCTGTACCAGGCCTTCAATGGCCTCCCCCAGCAACAAGCATCCCACACTTCACTTAACAACCCACATATTCATTTTACTTCTTATTGGGGAAAGCAGGGACGGGAAAGCAATTAGGTGTCTTCACCTAATGACTGCCATGACATCTAACCATAATGGGCATGCTCCATTATGATCATGAGGACTACCTATAAACTCTTTAAAACTGGTGAGGAAACACCATTGTTGTAAATCTCCCAGTCTGAAGACTTTTTCCAGTTCAGGCTCATAGCATCTAAAAAAACAGTGTGTTGGACATAACTTTATTTCTTTCCGTCTATACTGTCAACTTCAAGTGCTATGCAATAGTTTATTCTGAGCTGCTAGGATTTTTAAAAGGGTGTAGTGCTTTATATGAATGCTGTATATAGTAAACCTGATTTAAAAAAAAAAACAACAACAGCTAATGTATTCTCAAAACATCTATGCAACTATTAACCTATCAGAGTTACAAACAAAAATGATCCAATATCATTTTTAACAGGGAGGAGCCAAGATGGTGGACAGGCAGCAGAGGCTGTAAAGAGCTCCTCCAAAAGTAAAAGCTTTATTAACCTTTGATTTGTAAACACAATCAGTATGTGAGATAACCAACAGAGTTCCAATAGAGACAGCATACATTGGAGATGACGTTATAAGGCTTATCTATACATTTCATCAGAATACAAGTATGCAAACTTTCACTGACCATCTGGAACACAAAATAGTAATGAGACATAATTAAATTAATTTTAATTACCAAATAGAAAGTTTCTATTTTCCTATTTGCATTTAACCATTTTCATGCAACCTGTTCACACTGGTCTGTTATCTAAAGTCAGATAGGGAGGGCACTGAGTAATAAAGGAAATAGAAAGAAAATAGTGTATATCTGAATGTCTTAAAATTAACTTCTCTTAAAATGTTTTTTCTTAAAACAGAATAAAATTAGTAAACAACCAAAAAGATACAGTGATTAATAGATTAATAGTCCTTGACTTATGACCATAATGGCATTACAGTCATAAATTGTGATGGTTGTTACCATGTGACAGAATTTGTTTTTTGTGGCAGGCAAAAAGGATATGATGTGGTTGTAAAGCAAACTCACTGTTTGCTATGGACTGTTTTTGCCAAAAACTGGAGGTAAATGCAGGATCCTACAAATGGCCGTAAATGGAGGCTCACTACTCAGTGCCCATCATTCGGTCACATGACTCTGGGGAGGGGCAGCTATGGGAACGTGGGAACCAGGTCCACTGCAACTTTGCACAGTCATTACGTGACCAGTCATAAGTCGAGGACCACCTTTACTTGGAAAATTGGAGCCTTCAATATTAAATTATCTCAGAATCCTTTCCTCTAAACCAGACTTTCCCAAACTCCTATATTTTTGAAGATTTGCAGACAGAGTCCATAGGAGGTGTGAAGAACCTTTCGCTGTTACAATAAATCCAACCTCTCCCAAAGTTTCATTCTATTGTTTTCATTGTCCATTTGTGTTCATTTTGGTGTTTAGTTTTTTAGGGAAGGTGTGTACATTAAGATTACACTAAAGCAAGGGTAGCCAACCTTGGCTCTTTTATGACTCGTGGAGTTCAACTTCCAGAATTCCTGAGCCAGCTGGGAGTACCTCCCGACAGTGTTTACTAAACTCTTCCAGGCATGCATGCATACACACACACACACACACACACACACACACACACACACACACGTGCACGCATCATGATGAAGCAGCACAGCAGGATTTGTAGGGCATGATATTTAAGTTAAACGTCTCTTTTTAAGAAAAGCATGTTTCTTTCTATTGCATTTCTAGTCTACCTATATAGGCTCAAAGCAATCCAAAGTTTTATTGCTCCTTTTCCTAATTCTGTCTACCTTCTGAGCATCCAACATCCCTGACCTCCTTTTAGTTCGTGCATTTAATATATTTTATTTTATTTTTTAAACATAAATCACTTAATAATTGGTGAACAGTGTGTTGTCTGGGTTACATTTGTAAAACAATCATTAACAATTAATTTATATAATCCATAATCCACGTAATGGTTTTAGTTGACTTCCTCTTTTCCCAAAATATCCTCTTTTGCAAACATTGAATTAATACAATTCTTATTGTTTTGATAAATAACAATTCAATATATAATTTTTCCAAATATTCTTAAAAATAATAATCACATCAATATAATATTTCTTTTCTATCCAATCATTCTGGTTGCCTTATCATAGATCCTGTTACAGTCCTTACTTTAATTTGTTTCTCCCACCAAATTCTAGGTATTCTTACTGGTTAAGATTTTTCTCAAAAATTAATTACATTTAAAAATTTAACTCTATTTTTCCATATGAACCATCTCATACTTTTACATTTCTTAAGGAATAGATAAAACAATGGGAAAAAAGAAAGGAGAGCAAGAGTAAAGAAACAAAAAATAACATACTACTTAAAATGTATACCCCTCCTAAGCAAATATATATATATATATTTCCTAAATTTCTTATTCTTAACCATAATTAAAAATATGTTTAATCTTTAAACATTCCATTTAATACATCTAGTCATTTAACTCTTATTCAAAACATTTTTATCCATTATAATTTTCTTAAATTCAATCACATTTAAGTATCTAAAACATTTCATTCATTCATTCATTCATTCATTCATTCATTCATTCATTCATTCATTCATTTGGTTGGTTGGTTGGTTTATATACCGCCCTATTCCCAAAGGCCAAAGTATTTGAGTTTTAGCTTCAGGATCTGGCCTTCTAAAGAGCAGTCAGGGTTGATCTTCTCTAGGACTGACCGGTTTGATCGCCTTGCAGTCCAAGGGACTCGCAGGAGTCTTCTCCAGCACCAGAGTTCAAAGGCCCCTAATGCTGGGAAAGATTGAGGGCAAGAGAAGAACGGGACGACAGAGAATGAGGTGGCTGGATGGAGTCACTGAAGCAGTAGGCGTGAGCTTAAATGGACTCCAGAAGATGGTAGAGGACAGGAAAGCCTGGAGGAACGTTGTCCATGGGGTCGCGATGGGTCGGACACGACTTCGCAACTCACAACAACAACAACAACAACATTCCCAAAGGACTCAGGGCGGTTTACAGGGCAGAATTTAAAAACAATACAATATAAAATTAAAATTAAATTAAATTAAGTATAGCCCCAAAAATCAAAATCACAATTTAAAATCATTAAAACCCCTCAGTCCAGTCTAAGTCATTTCAACTTTTTTATATTATATCAAGAAAGAGGACAAAAAGGGGGGAAAAGCATACTATACTATATTATAGTATTGTATTAATTAGGGAGTTCATCTCTCTTAGAATGACATATATATTCCAAAACTTTTCTATTTCTTTAACCATATTCCAACAAATGTTTCTTTTTTAAGTATTCTCTCTGGTAAGTCCCATCATCTGTTTTCTTGGTTTCCACTTTAGTCTTTTTTCTTTGCCCAGTATCTTTCTTAATCAGTGTATTTTGCTGAATCAAAATGTTTTTCCGTATGTTCATAAATGTTGCTGTAGATATAAAAAGTAAACCAGGTGATTGTCTTTGTACGGGGCTTCTGCCTTTCCATGTTTGTTGAAAATCTTTTTCCTTTTCTTTCTCTCCACTTCTCTTATCATTTCCTTTCTCTCCGATGTTCCTGACATCTCTACAGTCCATTTTATCCAATCGGTTTTCTTGTCCTCATATTTATTTTGTAGTCTTAAGGGCTAAGTTGTTTTTTCCAATTCTTGTGATTTTTCCCCCCACTAGGATTAAATCATTTTTCCTTGTTTTGTTAAGTTCCATCTTTAAGTCTCTATCCTCGATTCTATATCCATTTATCTGTTTTATCTGCTCCTTGTTTTCTGGGAATGTTTTTTGTTGTAGAGTTAACTTAGAAATAGATTGATTTATATTTTCAAAGTTATTTTGGATTTCTTTGTGGTTTAAAGTCATTGTTGTTTGAATTAGTTGCAGTATACTATATATCTCCTCCTGTGAAGTATTTATGTTTTCTTGATATGTTCTTTCTACATGTCCCAGATCCATGATGGCCAAGAATTTGAGTTTTTCTCTTCCTTTTTTCCTCTGCAAGTATTTATTTATTTATTTATTTATTTATTTATTTATTTATTTATTTATTTATTTATTTATTAAAGTAGCTTTAGAGTCCCAATTAAATAGATATTTGTAATCCAAATAGTTCAAAAAAGATATTTTTTCTGAAATTTATAATTCTCTCTTTGTCTACAGCCCAGATTATTGTCTTTTTTGTCACAGCTGTTCTTTGTTGTTAAAGCTTTGAAGGTCACAAACACAGATTAGCTTTTCCCAGGTTTTGCCAAGTCTTATATTAAAGTCATAGCTGTCATAGTCTTCATCCATCACTAGGTGTTAGCAACTATTTTTTTCCATTTTCCAAAATGAACAATTATCTTTAGAATGAGAATCTTAACCATTCAAACAATTTTAGAGTTATCCAGATTTAAGTTTTAAATTTCAGGTTTTACATTTATTTCACTTCCATATATTTTGATCCTCCATAAAAAGATTAATTCGCCGCTTCCGTTAGTATAATGGTGGGGTAGAAATCCCCCTCCCCCCTTTCAGAGGTATTTTGCTTCTTGGGGATCTTTTCCAGCAAATTAAATGTAAAATAGAAAAGAAAAGATTGAATTCCTCACCCAGTTTGAAGCATGCTGTTCACAGTTGTGCTGGTTAGTGCTTTTGGACTTCAGTTGCAAGTAGCTTGGGCTGGTTGATGCAATACGGACAGCCTTTCTCCTATCAGGTTAGAAGGTTTTCCCCAAGTCGAACGGAATGGCCATCGCCATTCCAGAATCGCTGGAGCACCTTCTTTCTTTGTCGCCTCTCTGGGGTGACTTAGACCCATTTAGGGTCCCCAGGCAGGGCAAAATTAGCTGTGGGGTGCGGAGAATTCCTGTTCTGTACCAGCCTGCTACCGGCCCTGCAGAAAAGGCAGGGACAACCCCTTTTACAAGAAGGCAAGAGGCTGGAATGACGCCTGCCAAATTTATTGCTACAAAAACAAATAGAACAAGACACAAACCAAGAAACAGGAGCTTTTCAAGCGGTTGCCTTCAGCAAACCAGCCCTCCCACGCATTCCCCCTTAAATACAGTTCAGGGTGTGGCTTCTCTCTGCCTCCTTCCGAGGAGCCCCATTGCCTTCCTCTGTTTACTCCTGATTGACTGCCTCCTGCGTCGGGCGTCCTTGAACAGGGCCAGCTGTGGGTCATCTTCATCCACGCTGTCAGGCACACACAGCTGGGTCTGTGTCGTAACCAGGTGAGAGGGGCCTGGCTGAGGGCTCTCATCAAGCTGTCCAATCCCCTCAGCAAGCTCTTCAACACCCCCCTCCTCCTCCTCCTCTGAGTCATCCGACCCAACTGCCGAACCCCCAGGCTGACCCTGAATCACAACAATTCCCAAGCCCGTGACTGGTTGCTACCACACAGGACTGGAAGTCTCTAGTTCATTCATTTAACATGCCAAGTATAACTAGGTGTTTCTGAATATTATATAAGTGTTTCTTATATACAGATATTATGTATTCAAACATTTCGACATGATGTATTCATCAGTACAGAGAGTGAATCTTTTTATGTATGTAATTTGAGCCATCCTTTATCAGCATGAATACAGCTGCAATGCACCATATTGCATATATCAGATTCTTCTGCCTGTAATTATATTTTTTCATTCATTGCCAATTTCATATCATAATTATGCAAATATTTACAGAACTTCAAAAACAGGTGCAACAGATTAGAAAGGCATGTATGTTCTCTAGAACAGTACAAATGTAAATATTGCCAATTCTTTCACAACATATTTCCAAATGCCAATCTCTGATGCAAATTATAACTGATATAAACACTCATGACCCAGCTGTTTCTCAAATGTAAATATAAAAATAGCCCTTCTAATTATTTTTAAGATATACACCACAGTTATCTGATTTTGATATGATTTAAAGGAACATTTTAAGTCTATATATCAGTCAATGGCACACCGCCTTTTATAAAAAATAATGAAACAGTAATACTTATTAAGAGCTAATCTTAACCCTAATCCTACGTAGGATAATTAAGAATTAATTAACTAGAAATTTATTAAGTTACTTATCTTAACAAATTCTTGCAAAATACTACCTTTAAAAAATGTCTCCTTTTTTGTCCTTCCTAATTTACCTTCTTTTCAGGTTTTATTCATTTGCATTTGCAGCATAATGGCCCAAATATGGTAAAACTGGTACATGGTCTCCTCCTTTACAAGATAATACTTCATGTAATGTGGACTAGGATTCAGACAGTTTTTTCCTTCTCTTAGTAAAAAGAGTTACATATCTTGAACAAAGCCAAGATAGGAAGCACAGGTCTATATCTATGGACCCAAGTGATAACAAACATCCATAGGGAAGACTGGAACTTGAACTGTAAGAAGAGTATATAATATGAATGAATGAATGAATGAATGAATGAATGAGAATTCATAGGCCCAAAAAGCTGCACGTTGTGATCCAACGAACAGTAATAAGGAAAGATTTAGGAGTCAGATTGGAGGGGGGGGGGAGGATATTTTGCAATCAATAAATATGACAAGAAGAAAAGTTATACTTTTAGATGATATGAATGAATGATCAAAATGTGATAGAAACATGTTGAATCATTCAAGGAATTCAAAATCAATGAGAATGAGAATTACTTGATGACTATCTGCTTAGAAGGATACTTTTTGTTTTGCATATGTGGCTTAAGTATATACAGTATGTGTGTGTGTGTGTGTGTGTATGGCAAAGAAATTAATATATGTCTAAAAGCATTGATATGTTCAAATCAAAAGAACTGATTTGTTCAAATCAAAAGAATTGATTTGTTCATCTTGGTGAAAGATTGAGGGCATTTGTGATGAATGAGAACTTCTGAATATGAAATAAACCAATTTTTATAGTGTCAGGGACAGAACCTAGGAAATAATGTACATGAAAGAGGAAATAAATATAACCAATGAGAAGAAAACTAGAAGGACTGCAGAAAGAGAAAATAAGCAGATAGATGAATCTTCCAACTAAATTAAGGTGGATATAAGGAAATACAATGTTAATTTTGCTTCAAAGAGTATAGAATTAGTTGTGCTACAAATGCCAAAGGAGTGATTCTAAGGAAGGATGGAAAAGGATGCCTGGTGAAATGAAGAAGTGAGAAAGGTTCTGAATGAGGGGAATCACGTATGAGAAAGTGACTATTGCACAAGTGAGGAGAAAAAATAATTGCATAAACTGCATAGAAAGAAGAAGGCAGCTGTAAATCAGTAGTTAAGGAGAATAAGGAACAGGCAAGACAAAGACAGGCAGACCACATGCGTCTCTAAAATTCTTATTTCAGCATTTCCTCACTTCAGTTAATCCCAAATCAGTTTCATAACTTTAAAAAAAAAATCATTTACACTGCTGGAGGCTCCTCGTTTAGCCTTTTTAACCCACTTCCAAAAGAGTTTTCTATTGCCATCAAACTTACTCTTAATATTCTAAAGATGGAAAAAATGGGTGGGAGATCTTTAAAAAGCTATGGATAGTATGCGGGTCTGTTATGAGGAATGAACATTTGTCAAACAGTAGCTGCATAGTTCCTCTCCCCTAAAACCCATCTGACTTAAGGAGGCACTAAAGAGGTGGTGACAGAGTATACTAGTCTTGTGGCATTCTGTCAGCACCTCTTTAACTAAACTCTTATTTTCTTTGGATTGCAGGGCTGTTCTGTGAGCCCAGGAAAACGTGCAGCTTCGCAGCTTCGTTAAGGAGGTGCTGACAGATGTGGCAAGTGCACCCACATCCTTTCTAGTGACATCTTCTGCTTTAAATATAGTTACACATCGTTAGTATGTTTGTATAAGTGCAGTTAGACTTTGGCCCATTCTATACTTGTGCATTTCATTTCTGTTTCCTAAATGAAATATTTATGCTTATTTCTGTTAAAAGTTATTCTTTTAGTTTCGGCTTTAAAAGACTTACTGTATCAAGATAATTCTGAATCTTATTTGACTTCTCCGGTATTAACACATGTGATAAGAATTCAACTCCTCATAGAAGTGATTAATAAAAGTACTGAAAGTACAGTCCATTTGATACCTTCCTCCATTCTGATAAGGAAACATTGATAAGAGTTGGATATGATTTTTTAAACCAACTCCCATATTGGAAGCACCAAGATGTTTCCGTGGTGAAAGGATCAACCAGTGACATTATCATTGCCTGGGGAATGCCTAGTTGGAGGCTCCTTTCATGTCCCTATTATTGAGGCCACCGAAGTGGTACCTATTTATTTACTCACATTTACACATTTTCAAACTGCTAAGTGGCAGAAACTGGAGCAAATGACGAGAGCTCACCATCTTACACAGCAGCACTCGGGCTTCGAACATGGACTTGCAAACTGTCAATCAGGTGTCCTAACTATGTGAACCACCGCACTCCCTAGGAGGGTGTTGCAAGTGCCAAAAAAGCCAACACGGTCCTAGAGATAGCATCAAAATAATGGAAGTGACAGCATCGCTATCTACTACACTAATGAGACCACACTTGGAATACTGCATCCAATTTTGGTCACCCCCAATACAAAAAAGGTGTTGAGGTCCTAGAAAGAGTGCAGAGAAGAGCAACAAAGAAAATGAGGGGTCTGGGGGTTAAATCAGGGGTCTTCAAACCTGGCCCTTTTATGACCTGTGGACTTCAACTCCCAGAATTCCTCAGCCAGCATGCCTGGCTGAGGGATTTTGGGAGTTGAAATCCACAAGTCATAAAAGGGCCAAGTTTGAAGACCCCTGGGTTAAATCATATGATGAACAGCTAAGGAAATTAGGTACCTTTACCTAACAAAGAGAAGAATAAGGGGAGACCTGATAGCAATCTTCCAGTATTTGAAGGGCTGTCATAGGGAAGAGGGGGCTGGTTTATTCTCCACAGTACCTGAGAGCAGGACAAAAAACAATGGATGGAAATTCACCAGAGGGAGATCCAATCTTGAAATAAGGAGGAATTTCCTGGCAGTGAGAATAGTTAATGGATGGAACAGCTTGCTTCTAAGAGTTGCGAGTGCTGCATCACTGGAAGTTTTCAAGAAAAGATAGAGTAACCATTTGTCCAGATGGTATAAGGCAGGGGTAGGCAACCTCGGCTCTTTTATGACTCATGGACTTTAACTTCCAGCCAGCTATGCTGACTCAGGAATTCTGGGAGTTCATGAGTCATAAAAGAGCCGAGTTTGCCTACCCCTGGTATAAGAACTCCTGCCTTGGGGAGGGAGTCGGACTAGAAGATCTCTGAGGTCCCTTTCAGCCCTCTGATTCTATGAACTATGTATCCAGTTAATTGTCATAATCCAACTCAAATCTTACTAATTTAAGTGACACAGATACATTACATTCTTCACTGATATAAACCATGTATACCTAGTTTTTCCATACAGTAACGTAATATCAAATCAAACAAATAAGATAAGAAGGAATCTTACCAGATGACCCTTAACAAATCCATGCTGATTTCAATTGGCTTGAAGACAAAATAACAATGACTTAAGTCTGCAAGCTATTGCTTGATTAAGCCAAATGTGAATGTTCTGATGGTGGTGCAACTGTGATGAAAATAGGCACCTGATGTACAACTATTAGGATATATTTGTAAAAATGTGCTTATCTGCTTTTGTAGGAATGTATGGTTCCAAAGGGCAAGACATGAAGGAATGGATTTTTACATATTCCTGGCTTTATCATTTCAGATTCTTTATAGTCATCCTTCAGCTACTATTTTCACTAAATAGTTAGACTAGGGATGTTCCATCTCTTACAGCCCAAGGAATATGTGTGTGGCATTGTACCTGCCAACAGGTCCCAGAACACTACCAGTGTGTTCATATATATGTTACCATCCTACACATACATATAATGATACAGTCTTTATAAACTGAGAGACTCACAGATTTTATTACAAATATAGCCTCAAAAATAACCAACCTTTCCCACTTATATGCATACACAAATGCTCACACACTTCTTGGGAAGGGAAACATAGCCACAAGCTTGATCTGTTGCTTCTCCCGAAGAGCAGAAACTAGCTGTGCTTTTCACGGTGATAATTGTTATTGCTTTAGCTGGGGGCTTCACAAAGGCTTTGCCTTCCTTGCCAATAAAAGGAGGTCCCTCAGCTTGCTTTTCTGTTGACTAACAGGTGACTTGGAAGTTCACAGGGGACAAAAGATTCTGACAAAGCTTTGGGAAGCCATATCGAGCCAGTGAAAAGATGTTTCCTATTATCCTATCCTAAACTGTTGCCTGTATTTGCCATCCATCTTTAAATATGTATCTGCCACAAACACCTTTTAAAATACTTTTATCTTTCAACTTCAGTTCATTCTCCTTCTCTGCCTTTTTAATAATTCTGTCTTCCCTTAAAGTGCCATACACAATGGATGTTAAACTGAGAAAAAGAAGGATAGAGCAGACTTTGGCAGTGAGAGCAGGAAAAACAAAGTTTATTCTTATTCCTTCTTGCCTAATTTCCTCCTGCACATTTTTCTGCATGTTCTGACATGAGAATTGGTCTTTACAAATCAAGTGACTATGTGACCAAATACTCCTTCCAGCAATTTATGTGTAGGAGGCAGAAAAAAATTAACAGGTAGTCCCTTTAGATATAAATGATATTTTTCTTATATTTTCCTTAGACATGAACACATTTCTATGTCTGTTTTCCTTCTTATTCTCAAATTGAAATAATTAAACAAGACAGGGATGTTTTAAGGTAAAGCTAAACAATCTCACCCTGGACACTATGGAGATTTAGATTGCTCCTATGAGAGTACAATGATTCACTTGTACAAAACAAGTTCTCAGTTATTGACAGAAACGTATCAACTGAGGGAGAATGAGCAAAAATAGCTCTCAATATTCCCATCAAATCATTTGCCCTTGTTGTGATCCCAAAAATCTAATGTAAGCTTGTGTTTAATGATGGTGGAATCAGGTGAGGGGTGGAAGCTGGATCAAGAAATTATTCTATTGGATACAGAGTTTGAGCTGACTAAAACACCAAATCAATTAACAAACATAAAAATAATGAACTAGACATTGTAACATGGTGAAGGAATTCTGCTTCCCCACCTTTTTCTAACCAACCTAGTAAGAGTCTATAAACCAGTGTCTGTGAGATCATAAGCCAGTTTGAAGAACTTGTTAGTTTTAGTGAAACTTAGTAAGAAGAAAAAAAATGTTGGGTGATGAACATATTTCCTCATGAAGATTGGACTTACAACTTGTGTATGTTTTTGAACACAAATTTACTATACAGATGCTGGTGTGATGATCTAAAGTTCTGCACAACTAAGGACAATGCAGTCACATTGTAAGGCATTCTCTCCCAGCAGGAAGACAGCCAGCTTCAGAGCCAAACAAATCAGACTCAATTTTAAAAAATTTTAAAATCAAGTTCATTCATTGAATCAAATGGAGTGTTAAATGAACGAAGATCTGACTTAACTATTTCCTCCAATTTGTTAACTGATCACTGCCTGAACTGAGAGGCTTTCCCCACTGCTGCCGGCCGCCCATCAGCTGTTTCCGGTGCAGCCTTCCGCTCAGGAACTAAATTGCCTCCAAACATGCTGCAGAGCTCTTGGTTTGCAACTGCTTTTTTTAAAAACCATTTATTGCTAGTCAGCTCAAGCTTCTTTAGACAGCTGCCCAGAGCAGGTGGCAGCAGAACTCTGAGTTTGCAGTTGCTACTAATTAGCTTAAGAGTCTCCAGCCAGGCACCCAGAGGGAGATGGAGGAAGGGTTTACAGAACTGTCAGCTTGCAACAGTAACAGAAACAGAATGGCCCTTGAGGTCATCTAGTCTAACCCACTGCTCTCACAAGAGAGTATTTATTTTCTTTTTTAACATTTTATTGAATTATAGAGTAAAATACAAAATCCAAAGCAAATAGTAGGACATAATGGGGAGGAGAAAGGGAAAAGAAAGTGAGGGAAAGAAGGGAAAAAGAAAAAAAAGACATTGACTTCTGACTTCTTCTGTTGCAGTAGAATAAAGCATTGACATCAAGGTTTTTCACTTTTTCACTTTACTTTTTCACAACAGTATAAACTGGCTATTTCTGTAACAACAAATCAATCTAATTGGTGAAACCCAAAATCAAAGTTTCATTTTTAACACCTTAAGCACAAAGTTCGGAAGTGGTCTCCATGTAGAAGCAAAAGTACTTTTATTCTTTTCTCTAATCAAAACTGTCAATTTAGCCATCTCTGCCAGCTCCATCAACTTCTGTAACCATTCGTCCATAGTGGGAATCGAAATGTCCTTCCATTTTTGTGCATAGAGAGTATTTTGGATAAATGCCTATTCAGTCTCTTTTTAAAAGCTTTCAGTGATTGGGCACCCACAACTTTTGGAAACAATTTAAGAGCCTTGGTGGAGCAGTGGGCTAATGCCTCCTTAAGTAACACCAGCTGCCTGCAATTAGTGCAGGTTCGCATCCCACCAGGCTCAAGGTTGACTCAGCCTTTCATCCTTCTGAGGTAGGTAAAATGAGGACCCAGATTGTTGGGGGCAATAAGCTGACTTTGTAATAATGCCGCTTGGGGGGCCCCGAAAGCCCTAATAAGCAGGCATATACATAGAATGAAGGCTATTGCTAAGCACATTGGTTTGTGCTTAAATTGTAAGCCTCCCTGAGTCTTCGGAGAAGGGCGGGATATAAATGGGATTAAAAAATAATAATTTCAATTTAAAACCTGCAAACTACAGTAATATATGCTAATCTCCAAAATAAAAGCAAGGAAACACAATATTATAGAATGCTTTGTGTAAATGCTGGCTAGCATTTCTACAAGCAGTTTCAAGGCAAATGCCAACAAACTTTATCTTTGCAAAGTACTGTTCTTACAAACACAATAGTTCACAAAGTACAGCACTTAAAAAGAAGAGCAGTTTCCAAAGGGCTTGCAAACAGTTTGCAAGCACTAAAAAAAATATTTTAAAATACTTACAAAAGTAATTTTAGCACTCCAGTCCCATAGCGCCGGCTGCAAAAATCACCTGCTCCTGTTTGGCCTTGTGACCAGGGACAAAAAAAAACCCCTTCTGGCTTCAGGAAATTGCATTCGTAACCTGAACTGCACAGGCAAGTCACAGAGTTAAAAATGACCTCCACTGCCACAGTGATTGAATCTAAGTCACATGGCTACCAAGGCCTCTTTTTGGTCCCAAATTTTGAATTTCTAATTTGTTTTTGTCAACATTCACTAAATGGATGTTCGTACCTGGGGGATTACCTGTAGTTTATGGTTGTCATTCAAAAGCACATGGAGATGAACAGTTGTGGTTTGAAAAGAAAATTCTCAGTTGAATTATCAATACAACTTCTGGAGGAAGTGGATTCTGCCCTGAAAACACTGAATCTGTATCCAGCATCCAGGGACTTTGTGAATCTGAGATTCCACAACTGTGCAAAAACCTCAACAATTCCACTAATTCTGGACTTTACTGAAGAGCCAACATCTTCAACTTCAAGGGTTTCATGTGGCCTAAGTATGACACAAACAACATGCCAAACATTTAACAAATATACACTTAACATATACCAGACTTAAGTCAGGGGTTTTTTTGTGGAACACCTCAGCAATTCAATTACCTGAGATAACAGATTTTGTTCTAAAAGTTATATCTTTTACCAGTCTGGATTATGATCTGTTAAGTTGGTGAATATCTTCTGACTATTATTTTTTCTCCCCTCTTGCTACATGCTTACATTTATCCTTATCAAGAATAGAAGAGTAGGAATACATAATATATTGGTTAAATTTGTTATGTACTTTCCATGGTAAAAGAGAGTTGATCACAAGTATCCATATTTAGTCATATTTAATCTTTGTGGGATTACCCTTAAAGTTAGTTCAGCTATTTCAGGTTGACCAGAAACTGCTGCCCACTCCTTAACAGGTCTTACTTCCAAGACCAGCTCATATTTGCTTGCGATGTCTTATAATTATAGTTAACATCATTGAGGCCCAATTTGTCTATACCACACCCTATGCAAGGACCTTTAAGAAATACGTTGCTCTGGGGATCTTACCTAGGTTGGTAATGTCTGGAAATTGAATCATGGCAATTTCAGATGGAGGAAACATCTTTGATAACAACAAAATGTTTCAAACCAAAAACAAGTCCAGTTGCCATGTCTCAACTTCCAGACAACTCTGTCTGAATGACTGAGAATTTTCATTGACAGGATGGTAATGGTTGAAAAGTACAATCGAATAATATTTAGGGCAACACTATCTTTCCAAAGGCAACATTATTCTGAAACTGTCTTTATAGCTACATTTATAAGAACATTTTCTATTCTGCCTTGTCTAAAATTCCATAACTAAGTTCAAAAAAGTAAGGTAAAACAGGTTAAATAAGGTCAGGATGGAGACCACTGGGTCTCCAGATGCTGTTGGACTACACCTTGCATCATTCCTGACCTTGGTTATGTAGATTTTTGGATTATGGAAATTGTACCCCAAAAAGTTCCATCCTTGCCATGAAAACATTCTCTGGTGCAGATTGTGCGTCAGACCATGAACTGTTAGTTGCCAAGATTCAGGTGCTGCAGTGTCAAACGACCACCCATGATTCAGAAATTTGACGTCAAGAAGTTTACCCCAGCATATGCAGTTAGGAACAGATTTGAACTTCTCAACATCACAGAAAGACAACCAGATGAGCTATGGGAAGAAATAAAAACAGCTGTCACTTTGGTAGCCCAAGAACATATTATATACAAGAAACCAATGAAATTGGACAGATGGATATCAGAAGCTACAACAGAGACTGTAGAAGAGAGAAGGAAAACAAAAGCCATTGGTGACAGGGAAGAAATGCAAAGACTAAATGCAAAGTTCCAGAGAGAGGCAAGAAAAGATAAAGAAAAGTACTGGGCTGAGCAATCTAAGAAACTGGAGGAAGCAGCCATGAGAGGTCATACAAGAGACTGTTTCACTTATATGAAGGCGGCCAGAAAGACTATGGTTGGAGGACATGATGGGAAATAATTGCATGGCCAACAAGCAATCAGAGTAAGACGGCGGGAATATGTAGAACAACTTTACACAAATGAAAAACAAGACCAAGCCGTAAGACATTGACCTACCAGAAATGGAATCAGATATCCTGGAGGTAGACATAGTGTGGGCCAATGAAAGTGTGGATAGTGCTTTGCCCAAGTGTATGGAAGGCTGGTCAGTGGCCAAAAGAATGGAAAAGGTCAATATTTATTCCTATACTAAGAAAGATGATACAAAAGACTGTTCCAACCACCAAACTATAGCTTTGATACCACACATGAGTAAAATTCTCTTGGAAGATAATCCAGCAACATTTGAATCCACCAACAAAGAACTGCCTGATGTACAAACAGGATTTTGGAAAGGAAGAGAAATGCATGATCCTATTGCCAACCTACGTTGGATGATGGAAAAAGCAAAGGAAAACCAAGAAGACCTTTACATGTGGTGCTGGAGGTGACTATTATACATCCCATGGATTGCCAAAAAAACAAATGAAGAAGTCCTAGAATGAACTTCACCCAAAATATGACTTGAAGCCAAGATCGCCAAATAGGGACTGTCATACTTCGGTCACGTCATGAGAGCTGACTCAATCGTGCTGGGAGTGATCAGCAGAAAATGGAGAAGGGGCTGCCCTACTACCGCCTGGCTGGATAGTAGTAAAAAGAATGATACCGGGATGACCATGGCGTATCTGAGGGAGGTGATGCGAGATAGAGGGGCATGGAGAATCCTGATCCATAGAGTGGCTGAGGGTCGGATACAACTGAATGGCTGATAACAACAATCCCAACAGATTCTGGAAGGCCAAAGATAACGGTCTTAGGTTAAAAAAAAATAAGGCAGCATTATTATTCATTTATCCAGGCGATATATTGAGTATTTTGAACACCTTGCCGGCCCAAATACGGGCCAAATCTTTTTTTGCCTGTATCAGCCCAAACTCAGGCCGTCCACAGGCGGTAGTCGCAACTGCGACAATCATTATTTTGCGTAAATTTTGGGATTGCTAACCAAGAATTAAAGGGAGACTGATATAGCTATTTCAAACTTATTTGTTCTCATCAGTCAGCCACACCCTTCTGAGATTCGAACCTGGGCTGATTGCACATTAGGCAGTTGTTTTAACCTCTAGGCCACAGGCTCTTTCTCACTTTGTCAGCTGCATCGGGGAGAGAAGAGGCAGGGGAGATATGTCTTGAATATTTTGAACACCTTGCCGGCCCAAATACGGGCCAAATCTTTTTTTGCCTGTATCAGCCCAAACTCAGGCCGTCCACAGGCGGTAGTCGCAACTGCAACAATCATTATTTTGCGTAACCTCGACCCATGCCCTTGCTGCAACTAGACTGGCACCTCACATTGCATCCCAAGTAACATAATTACTTATTTTATTTTTATTTTGATGCTACTTATAAATTACCTTGGGAATATGTTTTCTAAATAAAGGCATCTTGTGTGTGTGTGTGTGTGTGTGTGTGTGTTATAACAGAGAGAGAAAGAATGGGGAGAGTCCACAACAAGGGATAGATATATATTCCTTCCTATATAGAAAAGATATTTCATAGCTGATCATAGACACTATTATGCTAATTTAAAATATTTAAATTTACCTCTACATCTGGTAGGCCAATTTTTCTATATCAGTTTAATATATAAATGGCCTAATTGTATCCTGCTTAAGTTATTAGAATGCATTCTAAACATGATTACCTTTGAAAATTATCTGAAGTTGAATTGGTGCAAAATGTGGCAGCTAAAATGCTAATTGACACACAATGTAAAGATTATGATACAAAACTACCTATTATGTTCTTCAAAAGAGGTTTCATTCTTTCTTTTTCCATTAAAAATTCATACATTTGGCAAGCAGGAAGTGCATGTCTTTTATATTGTTACTAAAGTGTTAAAATTTTATCTGAGTGTTTACATTATTTTTACATAAAAGCAGCGGGATTGGTTTCATTTTATTATTATCTTATTGTATATACTATACACAGCTTTGCTATATTTTCTTCAGAAAAGTATTATGACAATATTAAATGTTATCACTAAGAGCACTATAGTTATTCAAGACTTTTGATTTATAATCCAAATACTATAGTTTTATTGGGGTGAACAATTATCCAGATTTTTTATCAAGTCTGATTCTAATTTACTTTGTCAGGGAAAATGTCTACAAAATGGTATGCAGGTTTTGTAGAACCTAGCCAGAAGAATTTGTTTACTATGAATCTGAAATGGCATCCCACTGAATCACTGATGCTAGACCACATCTACATTTGCAAATGCATTAATATTATTCTGATGTATATTTAGATATTTAAATCCATAGGACAGAAAAGTGTAAGCTGAAAATAACTGGCCAAATTTCTCATCTTCTATTGTGTTAAACAATATTAAACTAATTTATTTTACAGATATGCTTACATTTTTATTATAGCTTCAGTTATTGTGCACTGAAAATTCTAAGTGCTAAAATAACTAAAGTATTTGAACGTTTACATCCCATTAAAATGTCAGATCGGCTGTGCTGATAACAATATTAAGTAGAGGAATAGGTTTCACAGAAATTTAAAGATTTGAAAGAGATCCAAGGAGGTACGGATGCTAAACAGCTGAAAACTAAGAAACAGTGTAACAAAAGAGATTATGCAGAGAAGTCCACAGAATGAGAAAGAAACCAGAAAAAAATGAAGTTACCTTTAACAAAATGGCATGAGGGATGGCTGTGGAGGTGGGAAAGGGTTAAAACATACAAAACAAGTAAAAATGTAAAATATATATAGATTGTAGGAAGGCAAAGGATTACGCGGAGACAGCAGGTTCAGCTTCACGGTTTATTGAGGAACACCAAGGCAAAAATAGTGGGGTTACAGCTCCCTTATATAGTCCGCTGAATGTTGGTTCTGCCAATCACTGGACCCGCTGCTTTCCCGCTCGACGGCAGGGCCAATCGTCTACGTTGGTTCCTGACAGCTAGGGTCCGCGTGTGGAGCTGTCAAAGTTGCGCCTGCGTATTAGCTGCCGGCAATTTGACAGCTGTCAAATTGCCGCGTGCTGAACTGTCAAGGGAGATTTACCTCACGAACCTTTTCCAACTTGCTGTAACACAACTAATCAATATGTCATTAACATGTGAACTCTTATAACAATAACTGATGCATACATATCAATATAGCCCAGATATGTGTTTAGATGCCAAGAACACAACATCAGCTGGCCAGAAAAAAAGGTAGTTGAAGGATTTGGGAAAAGCAGGAAGCACACAGAGAAGGAAATGGGAGTTGAGGGGAAAAAAAGTATAGCTGAGACCTTCAGAGAGGCTTTGAATACTGGGGATCATCGACCACGGAATCAAGGAATCATAAAGTTGATTTATCCATGGCAACTAGTTATTTCAACAGCTGTTTATAATGATGAGTTCAAGAGCATAGGGAGGCATAATGTTAAGTGCATGCGGTGAAAGACTATTCTGATATTTGTATGTAATTCTATAGATTTAAAGTTGCACCTATTTTTTTAAAAAAAAAATTGGGTCACACGTATTAGACATCCATGTCTTTTCTGGAAGCAATCGTGGCATTCAAAATATAACATTGGTTCGTCATAACTACTGTAAGTACTACAGTGGCTCCCTAGCCGACAGCATTTATTTTATGTATTCACTTTGTTCTGAGAAACATACTGGTTTTTGCAGACGTTTGTGTTCTTCTAACAATATACCAATTTGAAAGCTAAAGGACACGAATGCACAGGTGCTGTTTGCTTTTAAGACTGCAAAGAGGTTGATATTACAACATACAGTGGTCTGAGGAGCTCCCTCCCTTTCTATATTTGAACAAGCATTTTACCACCAAAAGTCCTGTTCAAAGCATTGTTTAGTAATGTGTACTTTTATTTTTTTCCTATTGTTAAGGAACTTGACTTAAGAATAAATCATGCGACATAATAGAGCCTTGGTGGAGCAGTGGGCTAATGCCTCCTTAAGTAACACCAGCTGCCTGCAATTAGTGCAGGTTTGCATCCCACCAGGCTCAAGGTTGACTCAGCCTTCCATCCTTCTGAGGTAGGTAAAATGAGGACCCAGATTGTTGGGGGCAATTAAGCTGACTTTGTAATAATGCCGCTTGGTGTGTGTGTGAAAGCCCTAATAAGCAGGCATATACATAGAATGAAGGCTACTGCTAAGCTTGTAAGCCGCCCTGAGTCTTCGGAGAAGGGCGGGATATAAATGGAATAAAAATAAATAAATAAAATAAATAAATAATGTGAATATTTATTAGGTCAGGCTAGTTTTATTTATTATATAAGAGAAAAAGTGCAAAATAACAGAGGTGCATCACCTTCTGGAAGTGACAGAATTTACCTCAGTATTTTCTCTTTTTATTTCCACCCCAAACCACCCCAGCGATGCCCTCGACGTGATGTCCCGTTGCCTGGAGGCGGTCCGGGTCTGGATGGGGAGGAACAGGCTTCGACTCAACCCTGACAAGACTGAGTGGCTGTTCGTGCCGGCATCCCGGGAAATTCCGATTATCCCATCATTGGCCATGGGGGGTGAGCTATTACCCCCCGTAGATAGGGCTCGCAACTTGGGGGTCCTTCTAGATTCACAGCTCTCTTTGGAAGAGCATATTGGAGCTGTGACTAGGGGGGCCTTTGCCCAGGTTCGCCTGGTGCGCCAGTT
This sequence comes from Vipera ursinii, assembly GCF_947247035.1. Lineage (NCBI taxonomy): Eukaryota > Metazoa > Chordata > Lepidosauria > Squamata > Viperidae > Vipera > Vipera ursinii. The sequence continues at coordinate 119,947,627 of NC_139516.1, read as the reverse complement.
GCGGCCCTATCTAGACCGGGATGCCTTGCGCACAGTCACTCATGCGCTCGTGACCTCTCGTCTAGACTACTGTAATGCTCTCTACATGGGGCTGCCCTTGAGGTCCACCCGGAGACTCCAGCTGGTGCAGAATGCAGCCGCGCGAGTTGTCTTGGGAGTTTCCCGATACTCCCATGTTACACCTCTGCTCCGCGAGCTGCATTGGCTACCGGTTGCTCTCCGGGTGAGGTTCAAGGTGTTAGTTATGACGTACAAAGCCCTTCATGGCATGGGTCCGGATTACCTACGGCAACACCTGCGACCGGCGTCAACGTCCCTCCGTCCAGTGCGCTCCCACAGAGAGGGCCTCCTCAGGGTGCTGCCGATCAAAGAATGCCGATTGGCGACCCCCAGGGGGAGAGCGTTCTCTGTGGGCGCGCCAGAACTTTGGAACAGCTTACCGGTTGAGCTCTGGATGGCCCCCGACCTTCGCTCCTTCCGGCGCGATCTTAAAACATTCTTTTTCGAAAAAGCTGGCCTGGTCTGACGGGGTGGGGTTGGGTTTTTTAAAATTAGTTTTTAACTTAATATGTATTGATTTTATGGGCATGATGTTTAATTGGTTTTTAATGGTTTTTTAATTTTTGTATCTGACTTTTATTGTGTATTGCCCTGTTCACCGCCCTGAGTCCTTCGGGAGAAGGGCGGTATAGAAATCAAATTATTAAATTAAATTAAATTAAATTACCTGCTGGTGGTTTCCTTTTCCTCTGAAAAGCAGATGCTTACAAGCCTAATTCAGATATAAAAAGGTAAAGGTTCCCCCGCACATGTGTGCTAGTCGTTTCCAACTCTAGGGGCCGGTGCTCATCTCCGTTTCAAAGCCGAAGAGCCAGCGCTTCTCCGAGGACGTCTCCGTGGTCATGTGGCCAGCATGACTAGACGCCAAAGGCACACGGAACGCTGTTACCTTCCCACCGTAGTGGTCCCTATTTTTCTACTTGCATTTTTACGTGCTTTCGAACTGCTAGGTTGGCAGAAGCTGGGACGAGTAACAGGCGCTCACTCTGTTACGCGGCACTCGGGATTCGACCCACCAAATAGCTGACCATTCAGATATAGCAGGTGCCAAAACAGGCTGGAATGGAGGGAACCAAGGAAATGACAGATGATTACAATGTGGGCATTCTCTTCCCTCTTAGATGTGAAGAAAGCAAATGGTGTTACGAATCATCATGGATGACTTCACTTTTTTTGAAGTGAAGCATCCCCTGTAAGATGTGCACAATCTTGTATGCAAGGCGATATATGCTTGTGCAGGCTCTTTTTTCTTTTCTTTTTTACATATTATAGTATGTATTTAGAATGGGGGAGGACAGCATACTTTTGAACAGAGATTTTTCAAGTTATCAGTTTTCCGGAAATCCTGATGAAGTTTAGGATGCATATCATTAGATCCCTTTCTAAACAATGAAAAATTCGAATGCTCCACCTACTAGTTATGAAAATAAATGATGTTATTAGAAAACTGGAACTATGAAAACAGTTTCAAGTGTTTGTACTACATTCAAAGCACATTTGTTTTAACTTGCATAAAGACCTGATGAAACAGGGAAGTCCTGCATACTTGTATACATTTCAGAAGCATTGCTCCAAACAGATTTGATATGACTGAAACTCTTCTAAAGTAAATGATAAAATGTGAATATAACCTATATATTTTCTATACACATTCGAATGGCATAAATTGCCTGTTTTGTGTCACAAACTCTAAGTTCCTTTGTTTATTTACCCAGATTGGTAGTTTCTCATAAAACAAGGAAACAATTTTTTTTCTCTTTCAAGATGTGAGTCAAGCCTTAACTTGCTGTTTTCCAATCCCTCTGTACAAAAGAAGAGAGAAGTTGTTAGCTGAGACGTGTCAGTAACTGAAAGTGCAAGTCACACCTCTACTTTGTGCTGCAAATATAGAGCAGCTTTTTGCAGAACTTCAGCCAATTTCCTTTGAAATAACTCATCCCATCTTAAACATCTTCCCAAATAATCTTGCACAGAATCATCTTCCGAGATCACGAGGAAGGAGGTTTGCAATATTCATGAAAGCTTAAAAGCTGCAAAAGGAAAGCATCATCATCATTATGTAATCCCCCAGCAAAACAAGTCCTAAATATCCATCCTGATATTTGATCAGTTTGGAACTACAGATTATTTTAGAAAGTGAGATAGGTGATACCAACAGATTTGATGAATAAATTAAAAATAAATAAATTATGCCTCCCCAATCCATGAAAGCAGCAGCTCAACTTATCTGAACCAAAAAGACATGTAATTCCTCTTGTAATCTTCACTCTTGTGCCTACTACTAAGACAAGGGAAGAAACAGGAGGCAGAAAATAAGTTTCTTGTCAGTAGTTGTAACTCTTCTAGCAGACTTTGGTGTACAAGGGGTTCTGTCTACACAAACAGCATTGTTCAGAATTTTCTGGAGCCAAGCTTTTGTAAGACAAAACCGTATTTTCTAATGCATTCAGCATGCCCAACAAAATCCAACCAAATTATTCGGTGACAAAGATGCCTTTTCTAAAAACTATAACGAAAAATGTTAGTGTGGGTTGAGTGATTCATGTGAATAAACAGATAATCACTCAGAACTTAACTATTAAAGGTAATCTGATGTCCTCCTTCCTTCGTCCTATAAAAAAACTTCCTTTTTATGACCCTGTAGTCCCCTAATTTGGGGTAGAGTCAAGGCTACTAGAGGGAGCTGAGTGTTTACTGGCTGTATGCCCTTCCTGAACCCTACATGGAGTTCGCAGCAGATTTTTTTTTTTGCACCCTAGGAGAGAAACAACTGCCACTACCTAGGATTGAACTTTCGACCTTCCAAATGGGAGATGAGCATCTTCACCATTAGGCCACCACACTACTCCCTTTCTTCATCACATATAGTACTAACCAATAGCAGAACAGTCAGCCGTAGAGAGCACTGCTTGCCTACAACTGGTATCAATCCTGGTATCAAAGTGGTAGTGATGGATGAGAATTGACAACTATCACTTTGCGGCAATTTATATGTGTTGGTACTGAGATTCTCTTTGGAATGTCAAAATGCTACAAAATGAGATTAAAATTCATTGGAGAGATTAGATTGGTCAATTATTATGCTAATAACCTAATTTACTGCTACCCTATGTTCAATATTTTTCGGACAGCATCTATTGTTGTTGTTAGCTGCAAAGTCATGTCCCACTCATCGAGACCCTATGGACAATGTTCCTCCAAGCCTTCCTGTCCTCTACCATCTTCTGGAGTCCATTTAAGCCCACGCCTATTGCTTCAGTGACTCCATCCAGCCACCTCATTCTCTGTCGTCCCCTTCTTCTATTGCCCTCAATTTTTCCCAGCATTAGGCTCTTCTCCAGTGAGTCTTTCCTTCTCATTAGGTTGCCAAAGTATTTGAGTTTTAGCTTCAGGATCTGGCCTTCTAAAGAGCAGTCAGGGTTGATCTCCTCTAGGACTGACCGGTTTTATCGCCTTGCAGTCCAAGGGACTCGCAGGAGTCTTCTCCAGCACCATAGTTCAAAGGCCTCAATTCTTTGGCGCTCAGCCTTTTTTATGGTTCAGCTTTCACTGCCATACATTGCAACTGGGAAGACCATAGTCTTGACTATGGTCTTTTGTTGACAGGGTGATGTCTCTGGTTTTTAGTGTGCTGTCTAGATTTGCCATTGCTTTCCTCCCCAGGAGCAAGCGTCTTTTAATTTCTTGGCTACAGTCCCCATCTGCGGTGATCTTGGAGCCCAGGAAAATAAAATCTGTCACTACCTCCATTTCTTCCCCATCTATTTGCCAGGAATTGAGAGGGCCAGATGCCATGATCTTGGTTTTCTTAATGTTAAGTTTCAACCCAACTTTTGCACTCTCCTTCTTCACCCGCAACAAGAGGCTCTTTAGTTCTTCTTCACTTTCTGCCATTAGAGTGGTATCATCTGCATATCTGAGGTTGTTGATATTTCTTCGGCAATCTTAACTCCAACTTTTGATTCCTCTAACCCTGTCTTTCTCATGATGTGCTCTGCATATAAGTTAAATAGGCAAGGCGACAGTATACAGCCTTGCCGGACTCCTTTCCCAATTTTGAACCAATCAGTGGTTCTGTGTCCAGTTCTCACTGTTGCTTCTTGACCCGCATATATGTTTCTCAAGAGACAAATAAGATGGTCCGGTACGCCCATCTCTTTAAGAACTTGCCACAGTTTGTTATGATCCACACAATCAAAGGCTTTAGCATAGTCAATGAAGCAGAAGTAGATGTTTTTCTGGAACTCCCTAGCTTTCTCCATGATCCAACATATGTTGGCAATTTGATCTCTAGTTCCTCTGCTTCTTCGAAATCCTGCCTGTACTTCTGGTAGTTCTCGGTGTGATTATCAGGGACATTAAGTTCATTCTTGCATAGTTCTTCTGTGTAATTTTGCCACCTCTTCTTAATCTCTTCCGCCTCTGTTAGGTCCCTGCCATTTTGGTCCTTTATCATGCCCATTTTTGCATGAAACGTTCCCTTCATCTCTCCAATTTTCTTGAAAAGATCTCTGGTCCTCCCTATTCTATTGTTTTCTTCTATTTTTTTTGCACTGTTCATTTAGGAAGGCATTCTTCTCTTCTATTCTCTGGAATTCTGCATTCAATTGGGCGTATCTTTCTTTTTCTCCCTTGCCTTTCGCTTCCCTCCTTTCCTCAGCTATTTGCAAAGCTTCCTCAGACAGCCATTTTGCTTTCTTGCATTTTTTTTTCTTTGGGATGGTTTTGGTTGCTACCTGTTGTACAATGTTACGAACCTCTGTCCATAGTTCTTCAGGCACTCTGTCTATCAGATCTAATTCCTTAAATCTATTTGTCACCTCTACTGTATATTCAACAGGGATATGATTTAATTCATACCTGAGTGGCCTAGTGCTTTTTCCTACTTTCTTCAGTTTAAGCCTAAACTTTGCAATGAGAAGCTCAGTCAGCTCCTGGTCTTGTTTTTACTGACTGTATAGAGCTTCTCCATCTTTGGCTGCAGAGCATATAGTCAATCTGATTTCTGTGTTGACCGTCTGGTGATGTCCATGTGTAGAGCTGTCTTTTGGGTTGTAGGAAAAGAGTGTTTGCTATGACCATCGTATTCTCTTGACAAAATTCTGTCAGCCTGTGCCCTGCTTCATTTTGTACTCCAAGGCCAAACTTGCCTGTTATTCCGGTTATCTTTTGGCTTCCTACTTTAGCATTCCAATCCCCCATGATGATAAGAACATCATTTTTTGGTGTTAGTTCTATAAGGTGCTGTAGGGCTTCATAGAACTGGTCAATTTCATCCTCTTCAGCACTGATGGTTGGGGCATAGACTTGGACTACTGTGATATTGCCTTGGATTCGAACTGAGATCATTTTGTCATTTTGAGGATTGTATCCCAGTATTGCTTTTCCTACTCTTTTATTGACTATGAAGGCTACTCCATTTCTTCTGAGGGATTCTTGCCCGCAGTAGTATACCTGATGGTCATCTGAATTAAATTCACCCATTCCTGTCCATTTTAGTTCGCTGATACCTAAGATGTCGATGTTCAGTCTTGTCATCTCTTTTTTGACCACATCTAGCTTTCCTTGATTCATGGATCTTACATTCCAGGTTCCTATCGAGAAAAAATCTTTAAAGCATCGGACTTTCCTTTCACCACCAGACACATCCACAGCTGAGCGTCCTTTCGGCTTTGGCCCAGTCGCTTCATTCTTTCTGGCGCTACTAGTACTAGCCCTCTGCTCTTCCCCAGTAGCATATTGGACGCCTTCCGACCTGAGGGGCTCATCTTCCAGCGTCATATCGTTTTGCCTTTTGGTACTGTCCATAGGGTTTTCATGGCAAAGATACTGGAGTGGGTTGCCATTTCCTTCTCCAGTGGATCACGTTTTGTCAGAACTCTCTGCTATGACCTTTCTGTCTTGGGTGGCCCTGCACGGCATAGCTCATAGCTTCATTGAATTATGCAAGCCCCTTCGCCACGACAAGGCAGTAATCCATGAAGGGGACAGCATCTATTACATGGAGTTTTTCACAGAATAAAAACAAGCCTTTCTGAAATTCACATAGAAGTTGAATCAATCCAGCTTGTAGCAAATACTATACTTGGTGTGAGCAACCACAGCCTGGTATACATATGTACAGAAAGAACTGGATTATATGGAGATGCTACAAGGCTACTTCTACTGTTTTGTATCATGGAAACTACTAAAAGAAGAATTATATGATGGTTGATATTTGTGTTCTTTATGTTGATTAAAAATAAAGCAATTATTCTCTGAAAGAAAAAAGGGGGAAAGGGTAGTGTTATTATTAATTATTATTATTAATTTAATTTATATAGCATGTTAAAAAAATGCTAACATACACCTCAGGTTAGGATTCAGACCACCATTCCTTTTTGAGACCATAAAGTAACAGGAATCTGCTGAAACTCTTACCTTTTTGAAAATAGATGAACTTCAGGAAAAAGACAGATCATAGAAAATAATTTAGTATTTTGTCAGATTTGATGAGATATCTTTGGAGCACAATAATTGGCAGTCAGCAATCTGTGGTGAAATTCGCCCAAATAAAAGCAAAGATTATTTGTTCAGATTCACTAGTGACACTATTATAAAAAAATAAATAAAATAAATGTTGTGATATCATCCAATCTAATTGGAAGAATTTACTTATTGACATTATTCTAGAAATTGCACTAGAACAAATACTACTGTTGTTGGTTCTTGGACAAATGCTGAGAATTAAGAACTATTCACACCCATACCCACATAAGCATAAAAACACAAATAATGTGTCATATATGCCAGGTAAATGGCAGTCGGAAACTTTGGCCTATGGTATTAGTCTTGAGTCCCTTTGGTCAAGTGGTGCAGAAGAGAATTTATAAAAGAATCCCCTTATAAAGCCTTGGTGAAAATAAAGAGGGCATTGCCAGCACTATTGAGAAAGTCAAGGTGAAAACACAGAAATGGGCTTTCCACATGTAGCCCATGTGAACAAAGTAAAATTTGTAATAATTTGTTTGCTTCCATAACCAAAGCATCTGTATATTTGAAAATCTGTTTGAAGTAAGGCTCTGAAGTTACCAGATTGCCAAAAACAAATATTTTCAAACTAAAGTCAAATACTTCTCCATGATTTTTCCAGTTTTAGAATGCATCATATACAGGTAGTCCTCGAGTTATGACTGTAATGGAGCCTGCCAATTACATTCGTAACTTGAGGATTTGTAGGAGTGAATCGCATAACTTGAGCTCAGTCACTCCCTGCTTTTGCCCACGCATTCGCTAATCAAATGCGTGGGTCGTTAAGTACACATGAGGTATCTCATCTTGCTCAGCCTCAAAAAATCATGTTACATCTCCTATTTGTCAGAATCTCCCACTCTTTATTATATAGTTGCAACTTTAATATTATTCAATATTATTCCACTAAAGGTCATGCTTCAAGATAATGTAGCTAGCTTGGCACGGCCACCTGGGGGCGGCCTTCTCACCACCACCAAGTCCTCTCTGCCAACTTGCTGCCACCATCTCTTCACAGGACATCTCAACACCGGAAATTCGCCCTGGGGATAACTCACTGCGGGCGCCAGATGGAGAGCTGAGTGAGTGAGCGAGTCGGCTGTCAGAGAGGAGCCACAATGGGCAGGGCACTGGATGGAGAGCTGGGCAGGGGGGCGAGCAAGCGGGCTGTCCGGAGGCAGCTGCAGCAGGCAGTTGGCTTTGCTCCGAATGCCAAACTGGCAGTTCAGCTGCGGTGGGGAGCAGGACTGTGGGGCCTCCTATTTTGACACCCCCCACTGTTGCCTCTATGCTATGGGCTGTGCTGGATGGGAAGCAAGCAAACAAGCAGGCTGTCTGATCTTGTCTAGTCCTCGACAGAGCAGGGATCTTCTTATCCTTTACTCCCTTCCCTTTCTCCACACTTCAGACATAGCAAATGGGTAATTAATTTTAGAACAGAACAGAATAACAGAATTGGAAGGGACCTTGGAGGTGTTCTAATCCAACCCCCCACCCCACCCCCGCACAAGCAGGAGATCCTACTGTATACCATATAACATCTTCATAAACAATGATAAAGAGTCTCCTCTCCTGCTCGTGCAGGGGGTTGGACTAGAGGACTTCTGTTATTCTGTTATCAATACTATTATAAACAGTCCAAAGTCGTTCTTAAAGCTAGTTAGAAAATAGTCTTAGTCCCAATCCAGCTCAAGATGAGCTAAGGGTAACCAAAGTTTAGTAGATAAGCAGAAAGCTTTTACATGAGAGGTGAAAGTTTCCAGATTGGCAGTGCAAGGAGCACACAAGATTGGGCTATCATGGAAGTTGTTCTAATGCCATTCCGTAATCCTCTAGAACGTTAAATAGTAGAATCATCCAGACCTCACTGACAGGTAAAATAGCACTGTTCAATGCTATTGACTACAGGAGCTAGGAAGTAGAGTCTACTTCCAAGATGTCTCACCAAGAACCTAATATCTAACCCCTTGTTTTTCCATCCCTGGATTCTTGGAGACCTGATAGTCAAAATTCTAGCCTGCGGCTTGAGTTTCAAAGGCAAGAGTTAGGAGTTGCGGAGCTTCGTGCAGCACCCCAACATCAGCTCCATCTGGTGTCTCATCCATCTCTCTTTACTCCTTTGACAATATTTGTCAGAAGCCTGACTGTCTCTGTTTTATTAAATGGAAGGAAATGGTGGAGAGAGACAAAGAGAGACAAATCAAGTTAAATAAAACACACCTCTTATCATTTTAAGTTGCCAAATATCCGTGATTCCCAAACTGTATGCACAGGGAGCTGCTGCAAACTCACAGGGGCACTGAGGGATGTTTTACTAATTGATAAATGAAATTGCCATTGAGTTTGTTGAGGCACCCTGGGGTGCTGCAATGTACAATTTGGGACTCCATGAACCAAGAAAATTTTAGGAACCTCTGGTCTAAATGGAATTATAGAAGATGTTCTGAAGAAAATGTGCAGCATTGTATGGAACAGTTATTTTAAGGATGCCACCTAGAATCCAGGTATCTTTCAGACGAATTAGGCAACTTCAAAAAAAGGAACTTATGTATCATAGTGTATAGTTAATGTTTAGACATTAAGAGAGATAGAAGGTGATTCCCATCATTGCAATATAACGAACTTCACACATTCAGGCATTTCCCCCTCTAGTTCTTCTTATGTCTCACTTCCTTCTTCTCTCCTGTACACAGCAGTCTTCCACTTAAAACAATCCCACTTCTCCAAATAACCCTGCCACAGATTCCCTTGGGCATTTCATTATGTTCCATGTCTTCCAAGATGAATTCCTGGTGGAGTCAGCTACAGCTAATGGAACAGGGACAGCCTGGCGCCAGAAAATGTACATCAATAAAAAAATTACCCAGAAAACGTTAATACAAGCCTTGGCCGATATACAGGAGCAATTAGAATTTTAAGAAAAAAATTGGAATACTCCCAAGAACAGTTAGGTTAGTCACAGGTTCTTAAGGTTCAGTGTGCTTCCTGCAAGATGCCGGTTTAACCATGGTGGATAGGCCAAAAAAACTAGAGGAACGAGTTCATTCAATAGACAACCTGTATCATTTCCAGGGTCCAAAAGGCTCCAGGGCAGTATTCACAACTAAGGATTATCTCAGATACACTATACAATTCAGCAGAGACAGGTTTCTTTCCTGAAAATATCATGTGGAAATTAAAGAAAGCGATAAAGAATTTTTCAAAGGAAGAAGGAATACTTGCAAGAACGGAACCATCATATATTTTCCAGCACCAAAGCACCCAAAGAAGTATTGCAATATTTCAAAGGACCCTTTTTTGTGTGGCTGAAAGGCACATTCCAAAAATGTTTACCATGGGCATTGGCAGTTACAAAGCATCGTTGGTGCAGAATATTACCTTTCATGCCTTCCAGCTGCTCTCCCAATCACCAGCTCCAGCTCCTCAACCCCCATCATTTTTTTATGTTCTGAGAACATTTCTGACACCCATTTGGAACTCGGATTGTTAGAAATGAAGTTGATACTGGAGTCTGGTACTTTGCTTAGAGCAGGCTAAGATCCATTAAACAACAACAACAACAACAAAACACTGGATGCCAGTAGACCAGGGCTACAGATGGCAGCAGCCCAAGTGCTACGGACACCGGTAGACCAGGCTTACAGATGGCAGCAGACCAAATGCTACGGACGTCTGTAGATGGCAACAGACCAAGTGCTACAGATAGCGGTACACCATGGCCTACAGATGGCAGCAGACCAGGTGCTACCGGGACTTGACTGGGAGGCTTGCAGGCGGCAATAAGGCATCATGACTGGCAACTCGAGAGAACCTGGCTGAGGGAGCAATGGCTGGAGACGGAGGGGCGGAGCGGTGGATGGAGGCAGTTGGTAGGAAGGCCCAGCGGAGAAAACCTGGCTATTAAACCTGCTCAGCAGAGAAAAACCAACTAGCAAACCAGCTCAGCTCAGAAAGACTTGCTATTAGATCAGCTCAGCACAAAAAAAAACCTAGTTAAACATAGAAGAGACCTCAGAGGAGCAACATCTGGAGGCAACTGGGGGCAATTAGAAAGACCGGCTGAGCACAGGAAGGTAGTCAAAAAAGCAAGACAGAGAGGATAGGGATAAATAAGGAGCAAATTAAGAAAAAGAAGGATAGGGATGAATTTTTAGGCACAGAGAAAAATGCAAATCCCTTGTTGAGGAGAAAGCAGCCCTTCCCTTCGTTAAATAGCCCTATCATAACATTAACTTTTAACTTCAATATAAGCTGCATTTTTTTCCATTAAAGCAAAGGACATACTACCACATACTTTTATCTATACCTAAATAACAAAGGGACACGGTGGCTCAGTGGGTTAGGACGCTGAGCTTGTCGATCAGATGGTTGGCAGTTTGGTGGGTCGAATCCCGAGTGCTGTGTAACAGAGTGAGCGCCTGTTACTCATCCCAGCTTCTGCCAACCTAGCAGTTCGAAAGCACATAAAAATGCAAGTAGAAAAATAGGGACCACTACGGTGGGAAGGTAACAGCGTTCCATGCGCCTTTGGCGTCTAGTCATGCCGGCCACATGGCCAAGGAGAGGTCCTTGGACAAGTGCTGGCTCTTCGGCTTTGAAACGGAGATGAGCACCAGCCCCTAGAGTTGGAAACGACTAGCACGCATGTGCGGGGGAACCTTTACCTTTACCTTTTAAATAACAAAGGAAAAAAACAAACACAAACAGGCAGAAAAAAGGATAGAAAAAATAGGCATAATTACCTACAACAGAACAGCTAGAAACAAGGCTAACAGGAAAGCACATCCACCAACCAAAAAGAGGGATTTTCAAACAACAAATTCATGGAACAGGTGACTGATACTATTGTGGTATGCAATACAAGTTCCATGTATGTGCTTATGCCCAAAGAACACCCAAACTATACATGCATTAGATGTAAAGTATGTAAGCTACTGGAGGAAAGAGTAAGGAACTTAGAGGCAACTCTAGACAAACCCCAACGTACAAAAGAAAGCTCTACCCAAACCGAACCAACTAATGAACAAATAACTCCCCGAGGATTTGACCCTACTGATAAACCCTTGGAGGAAGACAAATACTTAAAGAAAGAAGCAGCATACAACTAACAACCCCCTTCTGCCCAATCCAAGCCAACCAGAAACAGCCCCACTAAAACTGAGCAATCGATTTCTCCCCTTAGATCAGAGGTGTTAAACTGACAGCCCGCAGGCCGGTTTCATTATACCGAAGCCACGCCCACCCCATTGCCAGCAATGCAAAAAGAGTTGCACTACGTTGCGACACGTCCTTAGGTGGAAACACGCAGACACACAACCTCCCCGCTCAAAGAAAAGATGCAGATGCCTAACAAAGAAACAACTTCAAATATCTCTAAAAAGTCACCTCAAATATCCCTAAAAAAAGTCACATCAACAAACTCACAAGAGATAAACAGAAAAATACCCCAGCCTGCAGCCTCCCCAAAAGTGTTGGTAATAGGAGTGTCGGAACCCATATCCTAATGGGCCCTTTCTTTGTTACTAACCCAAACCTACTTCTCTTGTCTTCCTTGGTTCTGCCATACTCCTGGAGGGGAGGGGGGAAACGCTTACAGGTTATTGCCTTGACTTCCTCTATCGCTACAATGTAACACTTTGCTGTTTCTGCATATTTTTTCTGTGAACTATCTCTCCCCTTGTTGTCAGCTAGTAAGGGTGGTGGTGGTGAGAAGAAAGGAATGTATCTCGGGCAACTGGTTTATCTCCGCATTCACAAGGGAAGGTGCGAAAAGCTGACAAAACATCTCTGCAGCACTGAAATGGCTTGATGTTATCTCCTTTTTCCCCACAATGGACTTAACACCTGGGGATTGGCCTGTTTGAACTGACTGGATGAACTATGCGGTGGGGTTTTGCTTGAGACACTTTTAACCTATTGATCTGAGCAGGAAACCCTCAGATCCTGTCTATTATGCCCGCTATCAGCTTCTCCTAATAAAAGTTCCTTTTGGAAGAAACTGCTTCCACGAGTTTTACTTTCTTGGGATGAGGTACTGAAGTGGGCCCTGACAAGGAGATTCTATCCTCATAGGAATGGAATCATCCATCTGCAGACCGGACATACAATCCAGGGAGGTATGTTGTCTCCCTGGAACAAAAATCAAAGATGTGGCTGAGAATCTAACCAAAATAATTAGGCCTACTGATTACTACCCTTTCCTCCTCCACCACATTGGGACAAATGACACAACAAAGAACCTGAGTACAATAGTGAGAGATTATAAACAACTAGGCAATAAAGTTAAGAAGCTAGGAGCACAAGTAGTGTTCTCATCCATACTCCCAACGACATCAACTAGGAGACAAACTCTGCAGTTAGCGGGAGATCAAACAGATTCCCAACCAAAATAGCCAAAAACCTTGTCATCCCAAAGATGGAGGATGGAATTAGATGTAAAGCCATACTGAACTTAATTCTAACTAATAGAGAACAAGTGATAGAGGGAGTTGAAGTTGCTGGAACCTTGGCCAAAAGTGACCACATCATACTACAATTTAATGTAATGCAAATACTAGCAATAGAAAACAATCCAACCAGTATCTTGAACTTTGAAAGAGCTGACTTTAACAAACTTTGTGTTGCAAATATAGAGCAGCTTTTGCAGCAGAATTTCAGCCAATTTCCTTTGAAATAACTTAGGCCATTTTAAACATCTTCCCAAATAATCTTGCACAGAATCATCTTCCAAGATTACGAGGAAGGAGGTTTGCAATATTCATGAAAGAAGAGCTTAAAAGCTGCAAAAGGAAAGCAGCAGCAGCGTTATGTAATCACCCAGCAAAACAAGTCCAAAATATCCAAGCCCATCCATCCTGATATTTGACCAGTTTGGAGCTATAGATTATTTTAGAAAGTGAGATAGGTGATATCAACAGATTTGATGAATAAATAAATAAATAATAAATTATGCCTCTCCAAACCATGAAAGCAGCAGCTCAACCTATCTGAACCAAAAAGACATGTAATTCCTCTTGTAATCTGCACTCTTGTAGCTACCACTAAGACAGGGGTGTCAAACTCAATTTCATTGAGGGCCGCATCAGCATTGCGGTTGCCCTCAGGGGGCCGGGTGGGTGTGGCCAGGGTGAGTGTGGCCTACTGGGTGGGCGTGGCTAGAGTGCCTATGGCCTACTAGGTGGGCGTGGCCAGCTCTACATGGTTCGCATCAAGGGTGCCTATGGGGGCCTGGGCAGGAGTGGGACAGATCTGAGGGTCTCTGGCAGAAGGAGGGTCTCTGGGCCAGGGCCAAGGCAGTGGAGGCCGTTCCCTCACTGTTTCCAGGATGGCTTTGCGGGCCGCATGAAACCATTTTGCGGGCCGGATCTGGCCCCCAGGCCTTGTGTTTGACATGTCTGCACTAAGATAAGGGAAGAAACAGGAAGCAGAAAATAAGTTTCTTGTCAGTAGTTGTAACTCTTCTAGCAGACTTGGGTGCACAAGGGGTTTTGTCTACACAAACAGCATCATTCAGAATTTTCTGGAGCCAAGCTTTTGTAAGACAAAACCATATTTTCTAATGCAGGGGTGTCAAACTCTATTTCATTGAGGGCCGCATCAGCATTGTGGTTGCCCTCAGTGGGCCGGGTGGGTATGGTCAGGGTGGGCGTGGCCTACTGAGTGGGCGTGGCTAGAGTGTGTATGGCCTACTGGGTGGGCGTGGCCAGCTCTACATCATTTGCATCAAGGGTGCCTGGGCAGGAGTGGGACAGATCTGAGGGTCTCTGGCAGGAGGAGGGTCTATGGGCCAGGGCCAAGGCAGTGGGGGCCGTTCCCTCACTGTTTCCAGGATGGCTTCGCGGGCCGCATGAAACCACTTCGCGGGCTGGATCTGGCCCCCGGGCCTTGTGTTTGACATGTCTGTTCTAATGCATTCAGCATGCCCAACAAAATCCAACCAAATTATTTGGTGACAAAGATGCCTTTTCTAAAAAACAATAAAGAAAAATGTTGGTGTGGGTTGAGTGATTCATGTAAATAAACAGATAATCACTCAGAACATAACTGTTAAAGGTAATCTGATCTCCTTCGTCATATAAAAAACTCCCTTTTTGTGACCCTGTAATCCCTTAATTTGGGGTAGAGTCAGGGCAACTAGATGGAGCTGAGTGTTTACTGGCTGTATGCCCTTCCTGAAGCCTACATGGAGTTCACAGCAGATATATTTTTTTTTGCACCCTAGGAGAGAAACAACTGCTACTACCTAGTATTCAACTTTCAACCTTTCAAATGGGAGATCAGTATCTTCAACATTAGGCCACCACAATACATGTTTATCTTTACCTTTACTATTGGTTAGTATATGTGATGAAGAAAGGGAGGCCCGCATAGGCACCCTTGATGCAAACGATGTAGAGCTGGCCACGCCCACCCAGTAGGCCATACGCACTCTAGCCACGCCCACCCATATAGCCAGTAAACACATGCAGACCCACAACCTCCCCCCTCAAATAAAACATACAGATGCCTAGCAAAGAAACAACTTCAAATATCTCTTAAAAAGTCACTTTAAATATCCCTTAAAAAGTCACATCAACAAACTCACCAGAGATAAACAGAAAGCACCCCAGACTGCAGCCCCCCAAAAAGGAAGGCAAGTGTTGGTAATAGGAGAGAAACAACTGCTACTACCTAGTATTCAACTTTCAACCTTTCAAATGGGAGATGAGGATCTTCAACATTAGGCCACCACAATACTCCCTTTCTTCATCACATATACTAACCAATAGTAAAGGTAAAGATAAAGATTCCCCCGCACATGCGTGCTAGTCGTTTCCAACTCTAGGGGCTGGTGCTGATCTCCATTTCAAAGCCGAAGAGCCAGCGCTTGTCCGAGGACATTTCCGTGGTCATGTGGCTGGCATGACTAGACGCCAAAGGCACATGGAACGCTGTTACCTTCCCACCGTAGTGGTCCCTATTTTTCTACTTGCATTTTTACATGCTTTCGAACTGCTAGGTTGGCAGAAGCTGAGACAAGTAACAGGCACTCACTCTGTTATGCTGCACCCAGGATTTGACCCACCAAATTGCCGACCATCTGATCGACAAGCTCAGCATCCTAACCCACGGAGCCACTGCATCCCTTTTACTAACCAATAGTAGACCTACCCAAACAGAACCAACTAATGAACAAATAACTCCCCGAGGATTTGACCCTACTGATAAACCCTTGGAGGAAGACAAATGGAGGTATGTCACACATAGAAGGAAACACAATACTTAAAGAAAGAAGCAGCATACAACTAACAACCCCCTTCTGCCCAATCCAACCCAACCAGAAACAGCCCCACTAAAATTGAGCAATCAATTTCTCCCCTTAGATCAGAGGTATTAAACTGCCAGCCCGTGGGCTGGTTTTATCATACCGAAGCCGCGCCCACTCCATTGCCGCCAATGCAAAAAGAGTTGCAATACGTTGCAACATGTCCTTAAATGGAAACATGCAGGCCAACAACCTCCCCCCTCAAAGAAAAGATGCAGATGCCTAGCAAAGAAACAACTTCAAATATCTCTTAAAAAGTCACTTTAAATATCCCTTAAAAAGTCACATCAACAAACTCACCAGAGATAAACAGAAAGCACCCCAGACTGCAGCCCCCCAAAAAGGAAGGCAAGTGCGGGTAATAGGAGATTCTATCCTCAAAGGAATGGAATCATCCATCTGCAGACCAGACATACAATTCAGGGAGGTATGTTGTCTCCCTGGAGCAAAAATCAAAGGTGTGGCTGAGAATCTAACCAAAATAATTAGATCTACTGATTACTACCCTTTCCTTCTCCACCACATTTGGATGAATGACACAACAAAGAACCTGAGTACAATAGTGAGAGATTACAAACAACTAGTCCGGGGTAGTCAACCTTGGCTCTTTTATGACTCGTGGACTTCAACTCCCAGAATTCCTGAGCCAGCTGGCTCAGGAATTCTCGGAGTTGAAGTCCACGAGTCATAAAAGAGCCAAGGTTGACTACCCTGAACTAGGCAATAAAGTTAAGAAGTTAGAAGCACAAGTAGTATTCTCATCCATACTCCCAATGAAAGACCAACATCCATTGAGGGGAAAAAGAATTCTAGAAATAAACCATTGGCTAAAGGGATGTCACCAAGAAAATTTTCATTTCCTGGACCATGGACTACATTTTGTACATGAAGGACTCTTGGCAAGGGATGGGCTGCACCTCACGAAAACAGGGAAAAATGTACTCAGAAAAAGACCAGCCCAAGTCATTAGGAGGGCTTTAAACTAAAATTGAGGTGGGAGGATGACCAATCTTTAGAATCTCTAGAACCCAAAACCAATCTTAAATCTCAAGAAAACAAATCAAACAATGAGGTAGGCAGAGTCGAGAAGAAAGAAAAACCCAAACAACAATCAGGAGATGCAGGAAACATATCCATAAACAGGGATTAAAGTCTTAAATGCTTATATACAAATGCTCAAAGCTTAGGGAATAAGCAAGGCGAACTAGAAGCAATAGTGCACAAGGGAGGATATGACATAGTTGGCATTACAGAAACCTGGTGGGATGAAACCCATGACTGGAATGTACTGATGGATGGATACAAATTGTTCAAAAGAAATAGATCTACAAAAAGAGGAGGGGGAGTTGCACTATATGTAAGAGAACACTACATATCTACAGAAATGCACGTGATCCAAGAAAAAAATCTCTCCAGAATGTATATGGGTCAATATAAAAGAGAAAAAAAGAGACATTACCATTAATTACAGGCCACCCAACCAATCAGAAGAAACAGATGAACTCTTTGCCATTCAGTTAACAAATGTATGTAGGAAGCATACCACAGTAGTAATAGGAGACTTCAACTATCCCTATATCAACTGGGAGAAGACAAACTCTGCAGATTCCCAACCAACCTAGCCGACAACTTTGTCATCCAAAAGATGGAGGACGTAATTAGATGTAAAGACATATTGGACTTAATTCTAACTAATAGAGAACAAGTGATAGAGGGAGTTGAAGTTGCCGGAACCTTGGGTGAATTTAATATAACTCAAACTCTAGCAATAGAAAACAATCCAACCAGTGTCTTAAACTTCAAAAGTGCTGATTTTTAACAAACTCAGAGAGAACCTAGGAAAGATCCCATGCATGAAAATCCCAAAGGGGAAAATAACCCAAGAAACGTGGGAAACCCTGAAAAATGTAATCATAAAAGCCCTGATCAGCACAATACCACTGAAAAAGAAAAACAAGAAATTCAAGAAAAAACCAGCATGGCTGTACAAAGCTCTCTCTGACAAACTGAAAGACAAAAAGGACTAATACAAAAATGGAAAGAGGGGCATATAACTAAGCCCGATTATCAGCAGACCGCCAGAACATGCGAAGATGAAGTCAGGAAAGCAAAAGCTCAGAATGGACAAAGACTTGCAACAGAAATCATGGATAATTTAAAAAAAAGTTTCTTCCAACATATTAACAACAAGAAAAAAGTCAAGGAAACTGTAAGTCCACTAAAGAGAGAAGATGGCAAGGAAGATGGCAAGGGGGAAAGCAGAGCTGCTTAATTCATACTATGCATCAGTCTTCTCACAAAAAGAAACTATAGCGCAACATTCCAAATAAACCACTGCAAAAGATAAACTAGAAAGAAATATTAAAATAAGTAAGAAAATGGTAAGAGAACACCTATCCAACCTTGACGAATATCAATCACCGGGGCCTGACAGATTACATTGCAGGGTTCTGAAGGAGCTGGCATAATATTTAATTGTTTTTTAACTTTTGTACTTCGGTTTTATTCGGGGTTATTTGGTTATGTCATGTGGTGTTATCATGACTTTGGGTCTATCCAACCACCAAGAATGATAGACCCAAAGTCATGATAACACCACATGACATCACCACCACACAACCATTCAAAAAGCAAATCCAAACCCACAATGATAACGAGGCACAACCACAAAACAGAAACCTAACTACAGCTGCAACATCAGCCACTTTAAACCCCTCCAAACCAAACAATAAGCAAACTGACACCCACTATAAAAACATGGCACCACCACAAACACGAAGCCGAACAAAAGCAGCACAACTCACCAGCTCAGGTCTAAGGCTGGCAGCTGAGACCAGCCCATCCACTCAAAACACACCCCCACCCAATCAGAACACACCCACCATTCAAAACACACTCCCACCCAATCAGAACACACTTACTCCCCCACCCAATCAGAGCACACCTCCACCCACAGAACACACCCCCTCTGGCAGTTTAAAAAAGAGGAACAAACAGCCACATGCTTCTCCCAGAAGAAGGAAGCAGAAGCCACTAGCCTGATGATGACGGATGGGATTCCGTCGAAACGTGGCCCCTACACCTTTAGTTCTACGCGGGGAAAAACCCGAATAACCAAAGATCCACATACAAACACCCGCGAAAACCTTAGAATATATATATATGTTATCTCAGAACTATTGCACCACATCTTTCAAAAATCCTGGAGCACCAGGGAAGTACCTGAGGATTGGAAAAGGGCTGATGTGGTTCCCATCTTCAAGAAAGGAAAAACAAGGACCCAGGAAACTACAGACCAATCAATTTAACATCAATACTTGGGAAGATCCTAGAAAAGATAATCAAAAAACAGATCTGGGAACAACTAGCAAACAAAGTTATAACTAGTAGCCAGCACGGGTTTGTTAAAAACAGATCATGCCAAACCAATTTTATTTCATTCTTCAACAAAGTGACTACCTGTAAACTAATAGACCAGCGAAATACTGTGGATGTAGTATACTTATACTTCAGTAAGGCATTTGATAACCTACTCCTTGGTAAGCTAGAAAAAGGTGGAATAGACAACATCACCACCAGATGGATCTGTAGCTGGCTAGCAAATCTTACTCAATGAGTAGTCCTCAATGGCACTACATCCACATGGATAGAAGTAAGGAGTGGGGTACCACAAGGTTCCGTTTTAGGCCCACTACTCTTCAATATCTTGGATCAATGACTTTGATGAGGGAATAGAAAGGAACTCATCAAATCTGCAGATGACACCAAACTGGCAGGGGTAGCCAACAGGCAGAAGACAAACTCAGGATCCAAAAAGATCTTGACAAACTTGAACAATGGGCCCTATCCAACAAAATGAGTTTCAATGTGGAGAAAAGCAAAGTTTTACATTTAGGCAAAGGTACAAGTACAAATTAGGCAAGACCTGGCTTAAAAACAGTAACTGTGAGAGGGAACTTGGTGTCCTAGAGGACAGTCACTTAACCATGAGCCAGCAGTATGCAGCAGCAGCCTAAAAAGCTAATACAATCTTGGGTTGTATAAACAGGCATAGAATCAAGTTCATGCAGATATTAGTACTGCTTTATAAAACCCTAGTAAGACCACACCTGGAATACAGCAGCCAACTTTGGTCACCATATCACAAAAAAGAGCAACTAAGATAATCAAAGGCCTGGAGACTAAAACATACGAAGAATGGCTGCAGGACTTGGGTTTGGCTAGTCTAAAGAAAAAAAGAAATACAGGAGACATGATAGCAGTGTTCCAGTATTTGAGGGGCTGCAACAAAGAAGAGGGGGTCATGTTATTCTCCAAAGGACAGGACAAGAAACAATGGTTGGAAACTGACCAAAAAGAGAAGTAACCTGGAATTAAGGAGAAACTTCCTGACAGTGAGGACAATTAATCAATGGAACAGCTTGCCTTCAGAAATCGTGGGCACTCCATCACTGGAGGTTTTTAAGAAAAGGCTAGACCAGACATGTCAGACACAAGGCCCCGGGGGCCAGATCTGGCCCGTGAAGGGGTTTCATGCGGCCCGCAAATCCATCCTGGAAACAGTGAGGGAACGGCCCCAACTGCCTTGGCCCTGGCCCAGAGACCCTCCTCCTGCCAGAGACCCTCAGATCTGTCCCACTCCTGCCCAGGCCCGCATAGGCACCCTTGTTGCGAACGATGTAGAGCTGGCCACGCCCACCCAGTAGGCCATACGCACTCTAGCCACGCCCACCCAGTAGGCCATATGCACTCTAGCCACGCCCACCCAGTAGGCCACGCCCACCCTGGCCACACCCACCCGGCCCCCTGAGGGCAACCGCAATGCTGATGCGGCCCTCAATGAAATTGAGTTTGACACCCCTGGGCTAGACAGTCACTTGTCTGAGATGGTATAGGTTTTCCTGCTTCAGCAGGGAGCTGGACTAGAAGGTCTCCAAGGTTATCCTATCCTATCCTATCCTATCCTATCCTATCCTATCCTATCCTATCCTATTCTTCCCAGAGGGCTTGACCCTTTAGTCCTGATAGACAACTTTCCCTCTCCCTGGAAACAGGCAATACAGCATAAGCTGGCCTTCTATAGCCTTTCCCAGTATTTTTAATATCCCTAGGCTACAATCAAGCCAAGCAAGTGGTTGCCAGTAGAATAAGAGACAGGGAGTTCCAGTTAGAACTTAACAGGATATCTCTCCACAGCAGAAATTGGATTAAATGGGATGTGTGGGAACCAACAAGGTATCTGAAAGACCTGACTTTTCTTAAGAGTAGAATAGCATTTCTTAGATCCAGACTTTCCCCTTAGCACTCCTGCACGACAGGTCTGATTAAACCCTAATAGCTAAGTGAATGTGCACATGTGGCAATGAAGAAGTTGAAGATATCTCACATGTCCTATTGTGCTGCAAGTTCTACAGGGACATCAGATCTACATATATTCTCCTTCTATTACAGAGATTTCTAGGGAGATCAGATAATTTCTACAGGAACAATCTCCTTCAGGATTCAAATCCAGCCGCTACTCATGCAGTGGCAAAATTTTGTGCTGCTGCAATGATAATAAGGGGAAAAAAACATCTAACAACTAAAGATCTTTATTCATATTACTACTTTGCTTAGTTATTTTCCAATATTTTTAGAGAATGTATTTATTTTAATGTTTAACATTTGTGCTGGTCTGTGACCATAATAAAGATTGATTCTGATTCTTTTCTATGTGCATCTCAGATATCACTAATAGAAATTAGTAATGTAGCTGGCAATGTAAAATACTCATATAAAAAGGATGCAGTAGGAGAAATATCAACAACCTAAGATATGCAGATGATACCACTCTAATGGCAGAAAGTGAAGAGGAACTTCACTCTTGTTACGAGTGAAGAAGGAGAGTGCAAAACTTGGGTTGAAACTAAACATTAAGAAAACCAAGATCATGGCATCTGGCCCTCTCAATTCCTGGCAAATAGATGGGGAAGAAATGGAGGTAGTGACAGATTTTATTTTCCTGGGCTCCAAGATCACCGCAGATGGGGATTGCAGCCAAGAAATTAAAAGACACTTGCACATGGGGAGGAAAGCCATGGCAAATCTAGACAGCACACTGAAAAGCAGAGACATCACCCTGCCAACAAAAGTGCATATAGTCAAGGCTATGGTCTTCCCAGTTGCAATGAATGGCTGTGAAAGTTGGACCACAAGAAAGGCTGAGCGCCAAAGAATTGAAGCCTTTGAACTATGGTGCTGGAAAAGACTCCTGCGAGTCCCTTGGACTGCAAGGCGATCAAACTGGTCAGTCCTAGAGGAGATCAACCCTGACTGCTCTTTAGAAGGCCAGATCCTGAAGGTGAAACTCAAATACTTTGGCCACCTAATGAGAAGGAAAGACTCACTGGAGAAGAGCCTAATGCTGGGAAAGATTGAGGGCAAGAGAAGAAGGGGACGACAGAGAATGAGGTGGCTGGATGGAGTTACTGAAGCAGTAGGTGTGAGCCTAAATGGACTCCAGAAGATGGTAGAGGACAGGAAGGCCTGGAGGAACGTTGTCCATTGGGTTGCGATGGGTCGGACATGACTTTGCAACTAACAACAACAACAAGGAGAAATAGGCTTGAAAATATGTAAGAAATTTCATATAGGCCTTTATTCATTCAGTCAACCATCATACTGAAACAATTTACAATTGAGAAAATGGAAAACAAAAACTGAACATCATTTGTCCAAGATGGTATGAGGATTTTCACTGTAACACAAGACATTATTAATAATAATTAAAGGCTGTTGGTATTTTGGAAAACCTGCGCAATTCATAATAATTTGTATTTGTATTACATCTTGGTTCATTGTAACCTGCTTACATGCCATTAGGAAAATACAGTTTTAGATTAAAATAAAATGTACGAATCATGGAAAATAATTATTCTAGTTTATTTTCTTTAGATCAGATCACTTTACATAGTGTCCAATTCTGAGCAGTATAATTTCAAGATGGATTCAGAGAAATTAAAATAAATTCAAAGTCAAATGATGGTCTTGGTTTCAGAGTAATTGACTTTGATTAGTTTGATGACCGTCTTAGGGGACAGTATCAATAGTGAATAAGTGCAGATGGCCCCTCTCTCTCTGGTCACTTGCAGGCCTGCATATCAGTTTCTTCATGCCAAACAGATCGTGCCAAATTGTTTCTTCATGCCAAAAACAGATCATGTCAAACTAATCTTATTTCATTCTTTGAGAAAGTGACTAAATTAGTAGTAAATTATTAGTAAGGCATCTGAAAAAGTAGACCACAACATATTTCTTGGTAAACTAGAATAGACAGCATCACCACCAGATGTATTTGTAACTGGCTGACAAACCGTACTCAATGAGTAGTCCTTGTTGGTACAAACCAATGCTGGCTTCTAGTTATAACTTTGTTTCTAGATATTTGCAGATCTGCTTTTTGACTATCTTTTCAAGTATCTTCCCAGGTATTGATGTTAGGCTGATTGGTCTTTCTTGAAGATGGGAACCACATCAGCCCTTTTCCAATCCTCAGGTACTTCCACGGTGCTCCAGGATTTTTGAAAGATATGGTGCAATAGTTCTGAGATAACATCTGCCAGCTCCTTCAGAACCCTGCAATGTAATCTGTCAGATACTGGTGATTTATATTCATCAAGGTCAGATAGGTGTTCTCTTACCATTTTTTTGCTTATTTTAATTTTTGTTTCTAGTTTGTCTTTTGCAGTAGTTTTTTGGTATGTTGGGTTATAATTTCTTTTTGTGTGAAGACAGATGCAAAGAATGAGTTAAGCAGCTCTGCTTTCTCTCTACTGCCTGTTACCTCCTTGCCATCTTCTCTCTTTAGTGGATCTACAGTTTCCTTGACTTTTTTCTTGTTATTAATATGTTGGAAGAAACTTTTTTTTTATTGTCCTTGATTTCTGTTGCAAGTCTTTGTTAATTCTGAGCCTTTGCTTTCCTGACTTCATCTTTGTAAGTTCTGGCTGTCTGCTGATAATCAGCCTTAGTTTTATGTCCCTCTTTCCATTTTTTGTACTTGTCCTTTTTGTCTTTCAGTTTGTCAGAGAGAGCTTTGTGTAGCCATGTTGGTTTCTTCTTCAATTTCTTGTTTTTCTTTTTCAGTGGTATTGTGCTGGTCAGGGCTTTTATGATTGCATTTTTCAGAGTTTCCCATGCTTCTTTAGTTGTTTTCCTCTTTAGGATTTTCATCCATGGAATCTTTCCTAGACTCTCTCTGAATTTGTTTAAATCAGCTCTTTTGAAGTCTAAGACACTGGTTAGATTATGTTCTATTGCTTGTGTTTGCCTTATGTTGAATTCCTATATGACATGGTCACTCTTGCTCATAGTTCTGGCAGTTTCAACTCCCTCTACCACTTCTTCCCTATTAGTAAGAATTAGATCCAGTATAGCTTTTCCTCTAGTTCCCTCCTCTATCTTTTGGATGACAAAGTTGTCACCTAGGTTGGTTAGGAATCTGTTCGATCTTCCACTTGCTGCAGAGTTTGTCTCCCAGTCAATATCAAGGTACAGTAGTTGAAGTCTCCCATTACTACTATGGTATGTTTCCTACATACATTTGTTAATTGATAAGCAAAAAGTTCATCTATTTCTTCTGCTTGGTTGGGTGGCCTGTGGTATATGCCTATAGCAATAGATTCTAGGAGGTTTCCATCCTTGGTTTTTTGCATTTTTGTAGAGATATAGTAATCTTTTATATGTAATGCAACTCCACCTCCTCTTTTGTTAGGTCTGTTTCTTTTGAATAGTTTGTATCCTTCAATCAGTACATTCCAGTCATGTGTTTCATCAAGTTTCAGTAATGGCTACTATGTCATATCTACCTTCGTGTATTAGTACTTCAAGTTCATAATATTTGTTCTCTAAACTTTGAGCATTAGCGTATAAGCATTTGAGTCCTTTATGGGTCTTGGGTATGTTTCTTGTATTTATTTATTTATTTATTTGGATTTATATACCGCCCCTCTCCGAAAGGACTCGGGGCGGTGTACAGGGCAATTAAAACACTATAAACAACACACAATATATAAAAATTAAAATGAAATTAAATCAAATAGCCCTAAACAATAAACACATTCTAAAATTTAAAATTTTTAAAATTTAAAATCGAAAATCCCAGACCCTCAGTCCAGGCTGGCAAGTTCAAATAGCCAAGTCTTCAGGTCACGGCAAAACAAGCGAAGGTCGTTTCCTACATTGTATCTGGATTTTCCATCCTTCCCATCCTTCTCCACTTCATTATGGTTTTTTTTCTTTCTTGTTTCTCTTTACTCCCTCCCTTCCCTCCCTACCTAGTTTGTTGATATTATTTCTATTTTTTCTATATCCAATTCCTGCAATCGTTTTTCTTATGTTTTGTTTTCCAGGCCCTTAATCATCTTAATTGCTCTTATCTGCACTTTTTCCAAAGTGTCAACTTTAGAAAACCAGGTTGCCCCCCCCCAACCCGGTATCAACTTTTGATAACCAGGGGGGAAAGTGGGGACAACAGAAAAGTTATCCATATGTTTTGGGCATAAAAAACTCAGATCCACCTTTGTTTCTTCAGTAACCACTTGGCTTTAGTAAAGTGTACTTTCATTAACAATGGCTCCGAGAGTCTTTTTTTTCCTAACTGACCAGGTTGGGATGGTTGACACCAGGATAGTATTGAGCAACTTAATACAGTTCATTGCCCTCTAACATTGCCCTCTAACATTACTCCACATATCATAGTACCTCGAGGGGAAAAAAATCTGATTTTTTAAATTGTAAACTATACAATAAAGATTCACTGGCTGTTCGTCAAGAAAGGTACTCCTCCCAATTTTTTTAAAAATGGAATTATGCCAAACACAAAACCTACTACTCTTCTATTCTGAGCCCCTACATGCTAGTATAATGAAGATTTGGCTCCATAGAATCAAGTCTCTTCCGTTTAATACTAAATTAATTGCCTACTCAGACTTTTTCCTCAGACTTCTATTTTTAACTATTGCATAAGCTTTTTAAAGAATTGCATATAAGATAAGATCCAAGTTAGAGCAACATCTACATAATACTCACCTAAAGGCAGCTCTGTCTTTTACTGAAGAGCTTCGTTTCTTATTTTTTTGTCTTCCTTTGCTATATATATAGGAGGAACAGGGTTTGATGAGATATTAGGCTACTAAGAGATTCAAGGCTTTTATGGCCCTTAGGGAGCTGGTGCTACATTTTGATTACGTCAAAGAGGATCATCTTATTGCACAGTTATAATCCTTATTGTGAGGTAGCAGGAAAGGAATCTGATTTCCCTGGTGTGATGTTGAGCATCTCATGCGAAGCATGAAAGCGAATCAAGAGTCCCACGTTAGTTAACAAATTGCCACTTTCTTTTGTTATTCTCTCCTGAAATAGCAAGATTAGCTACATTTCAAATGATGGGGTTTTTTTTTCTTTCTCTAATATTGCTCATGAGACAAATCAGAGGACACTTCAAATTTTCAAACAACAAGCACTTCTTAAAAAGTATGAAATACAAACTCTAAAACCAGAAGCATCATTAATAAAAATCCTTTGTGGGAACCTTGTATTCTGATACTTGTCTTCAGCAGGGAAGTAACAGAAGTGATCAAAGAATGTAGCAGAGTTTAAAAAGAGCATTTTTCTTTGTCTGTTTGTTCAACTAATATCCTACTTTACTATGCAACTGAGCATTCAAGCTTGAGTCTTATTACAACTTTACATTGTGAGAGCCAGTAAAGATCTCACACTCACAAGTAAATATCTCTATTTATAACATGCAGAGGATAACAACATGGGGGCCCTAGGCCCACTGTAAAAACCATGTCTCGGGGCCTTCTGAAAGAGTAGCAAGGTGGGAAACAAACTTTTCTCCATGTGAATGATGCACCACAGGCAGGAGCCGC
The DNA here is from genome assembly GCF_947247035.1 of Vipera ursinii. NCBI lineage: Eukaryota > Metazoa > Chordata > Lepidosauria > Squamata > Viperidae > Vipera > Vipera ursinii. The sequence continues at coordinate 119,920,840 of NC_139516.1, read as the reverse complement.
CATTGAGATGGCCCTTCTTCCTGGTCCTACTGGTTAGACCTTTGTAAGAAAGGGTCTGTAACATACCCTGCCTTCCTGCTCTCATGGGCCAAGTAGGTGTAATTGAGAAAAGACAAATAGTCTGGTCCCAAACTATGTAGGGCTTTAAAAGTGGCAATCAGCACTTTGAGTTGGAGCTGGAAGTAATTGGCAACCAATGCAGTTCCTGCAGGAGTGGTGACACGTGTGCAAACCTAGACTTGCAAAAAAAACACCCAACCATGTGGGATATCATATTTTGAATCAATTGAAGTTTCTGGATACTTTTCAAGGACAGCCCCATGTAGAGTGCATTGCAGTATTTGAGATGGGAGATGGCTAGGGCATGGGTAACTCTGAGCAAGGCTTGTTGGTCCAGGAAAGGGCATAACTGATTGGAAAACCTACATTGGCACAAAGTCTTTCCTGGCCATGACTGCTATCAGTCCAGGAGAACCCCTGGATTATGTACCAGGACCCTCTGGGCAATGCAACCCCCCCATCCAAAATCAAAGATGGGAATTCTCCATGATCCAAAGAACCCAAACCCAGAAGCATTTCATCTTTCCATGGTTCATCTTCAGCCCATAACTCCCCCTCCAGCCCTTAACAGCCTCTGAGCACAGTGAGAGATAGGTCGTGACATCACTTAATTCACCATGTACAAATTAAGTGCCTGTTCATTCTGGAAATTCTGTTTTTCTAGCCAATGAATGATAATAGCAAATTTAAATATATTGTTTACATTTTAAATTATTTTTATTTTTACATATATTTATTTTACACACACACACACACACATGCTAGGTTCCTTCACTACATATAAGCATATACACATGCAATATTATCATTTTTTTTAAAAAATGTCTGGTGAAGAGTAATCACAGCTTCAGCCACTAAAAAAAACAAATTGAAAATCCAGAGAAAGACAATAGCAGGTCTTATTTTCCCCAACACAAACGCACATAGGAACAACAATAAAAGCAAGAATTCATAATTGTGTAATTTGACTCTCATTTTCAAAAGAGCATTTTCTGAATATCAGAACATATTCTACCATGGCATGCAGATAAAGTTAATCATTGTTATGATTTTGGATGGAGGGTCATGGCAGGGAGACTGGCAATCCCAACAAGTTAAACGAGCATTCTTCGTTATTAGAGCTGCTGGCATGTTTATTTAGACCAAGTTATATGGTGATCAGATTCTTGCAGCCCAAATCAGTTACACTAGATGGAATCTGTACAAATGAAGAATAAAGTAGAATAACTGCTTCTCGTGGTTTACAAACTACATTTCTCTTTCTGCAACTTAAAGCAACATTTGCCTCTTTTCTGCAGTCACATGACATTGTTGACTCATTTTCAGTTGTAACTGACTACGATTCCAAGATATTTTACACAATGGCATTACCACACAAGGTCGTCATCATCAGCCATTCAGTTGTGTCCGACCCTTGGCCACTCAATGGATCAGTACTCTCCGTGTCCTTCTGTCTCACACTGCCTCCTTCAACCAAAAGAGTACAAACCATTATATACTTATTAAGCTGACTTCTTTTTGAAAAAAGAACTTTGTATTTCTCTTTGTATGTTACATTTCATACCATTATTTTCAGGTTATTTGTTTTGTTAATTTTGAATTGTGATTTTAATTTCTAGGACAGACATGGTCTAGGATATTAGAAGACAAGAATCCTTCAGACTTGACAGGATGTGAACTGCTTGCTCAGACTCAGTCAATCTGATTGGCACAAAAAACATTGCAACTGTCTGGTCCTGTGCAACCCAAATCAAACACAGCGAACCCAGTTCTGTCTTTATGGTCAACCATGACAGTAACTGGATTTGATGATTCTGTTTATTCCTTGACAGAGCCTCCTTAAACTGTGAACGCTGTGAATTTATTAAAATCTAAACCGAAAGAAAGGTTTAGAAGCAAGAGCTTCTAACATTTCCCCCAAGTTCTCACTCCTTCTAAAGGTAGCCCACACACTCCTGTCAGCATCAGCAACAGGGCTCAGGCAGAGGTCAGGAGGCAGGGCTGAGACTGCTGAAGGCCCTGGGCCTCTACTTCAGCCCCAGCATCACCAGTGCCCCTGTCAAGGAGTGCCGCTATGTAGGATAGCTAAAAGTGCAGAGATTGAAGGGATAGGCATGTGAAAAGAGTTGAAATGCACCTGCAATCATAAATGCAGGTGGGCTGACCAAGCACTCAAATTTTGATCATGTGACCACAGAGGCACTGCGATGGCAGTAACTTCAGGAGCTGGGCATAAATACCACTCCTTCAGTCCCACCATGAGTTAAAATAAAATAAAGCTGGGACTCTAGATGTTAAGATTTTCAACCAGTGGGATAACTCTCCTTATTTTCTTGTTGCCCTTAGCTACCGCCAAGAAATACCCAAGACTGCTTAACTTAAGACTACTCAGCTGTGTTTCTGTCCTAAAATATGACACTAAGAAAAACACAAAACAACATTGTGCCATAACAGATTAGAGATGTACCATATCCTGCAATTTACCACCTTCTCCTAGAAAGATATTTGTGAACACCTATGAATCTAGGTCTATTGAAAGTTGAAAAAATTCCAAAATAAATGTGTATAGGATTGAAGTTATCATGTTGAGATTTTTACCCTATTTCAGTATTAAGTATTATGCATGCATTAAATGAGGGACGCAGTGGCTCAGTGGGTTAGGACGATGAGCTTGTCGATCAGAAGGTCGGTAGTTTGGCGGGTCGAATCTCGAGTGCCGCATAACAGAGTGAGTGCCTGTTACTCGTCCCAGCTTCTGCCAAACTAGCAGTTTGAAAGCACATAAAAAATGCAAGTAGAAAAATAGGGACCACTATGGTGGGAATGTAACAGCGTTCCGTGCGCCTTAGCATCTAGTCATACCAGCCACATGACCACAGAGATGTCCGCAGACAAGCGCTGGCTCTTCGGCTTTGAAACGGAGATGAGCATCGGCCCCTAGAGTTGGAAACAACTAGCATGCATGTGCGGAGGAACCTTTACCTTTACCTTTATGCATTAAATATATGAATAATTCCTGCATTAGAAAGGATGATACACCTCCCTCAAAAATGAAAAGATTTAGATTTGAGCTCTTTCCCCATTTGCCCCATGTTAATACATTTTGATTTCTCTACTTTTCCTAGAATATGATATCAATATGACAGACCCAAATTTTTAGATAAGTATTATTAAGAAACCACACATTTTAACAAAACAAGCCTTTAAAAAGAGGCCTCCCAAAGCTTCTTTTAGCCGGATAATCTTAGAAGAGGCATGCCATGGAGGTGGAAGATATCTCTAAAGCATTACACTGCAGAGAAAGAACCACAACAAGGGGAAAACAAACAAAATGGAACCCACAATGCCTGCTAGTGAAATATATGGTACCCCAGTTCCAGAGTATAAGCTTAATGAGTTAGTGGTGAGCTGAGGAAGCAAGTGGGAGTTATAAAGAGCTGAAGTGGGGCTTAAGGAGGAATTCTTAAAAAAAATCATCCCTTAAAGTCACTGGTGTTTGTTGTTGTTAGCTGCGAAATCGTGTCCGACCCATCGCGACCCTATGGACAACGTTCCTCCAGGCCTTCCTGTCCTCTACCATCTTCTGGAGTCCATTTAAGTTCACGCCTACTGCTTCAGTGACTCCATCCAGCCACCTCATTCTCTGTCGTCCCCTTCTTCTCTTGCCCTCAATCTTTCCCAGCATTAGGCTCTTCTCCATTGAGTCCTTCCTTCTCATTAGGTGGCCAAAGTATTTGAGTTTTAGCTTCAGGATCTGGCCTTCTAAAGAGCAGTCAGGGTTGATCTCCTCTAGGACTGACCGGTTTGATCGCCTTGCAGTCCAAGGGACTCGCAGTAGTCTTCTCCAGCACCATAGTTCAAAGGCCTCAATTCTTTGGCGCTCGGCCTTTCTTATGGTCCAGCTTTCACTGCCATACATTGCAACTGGGAAGACCATAGCCTTGACTATACGCACTTTTGTTGACAGGTGATGTCTCTGCTTTTTAGTGTGCTGTCTAGATTTGCCATGGCTCTCCTCCCAAGGAGCCATGTTTAGTTCACTAGTTTGAGAAGAGCCTTCCTAGTGGAGCTACCTTAAGAAACAAAAACGAAGTTGAACAGATAGGAGCCTGCTGCCCTGACTTGCAATGCTTCTGGCACATCCGTATTCTTCCCAGAAAACAACTTGGCATATATTTGCATTAAGTGCAAATTTCTATCAGTGCTTGAAGAAAAAAAAATAAATCTAAGCAAAGGAGCCACATTTCAGACGCAAGATAAAGATTTATCAGATCAAACAAAAGAGATGCTACGGTACCACAGGAGTTGGAAGAGGAAATAATTTGTCACAAACAGACAAACAAAACAGCAAGACCAGCAGACAAAATTACTGTCAAAAAGTAAGACCCACAAAATATATTCTGCAGTGCTGGAACTCTTCAGAAGAAATAACTCTCCAGATGAAGCAGGCTCTTAGACTTTGGAGAAGAAAAGATGATACTGCAAAACATGATGTAGTACACAGTGAATCCACCAGCCTCTTGCAGGAAGACAAAAAGGAGAAACCTCACAGTTGATGACTACATGGAACCCCAAAAAGTATATACCGACCGAGCCAGGCACTCATAACTGTGCTGCTTGCCAGGCAGAAGCATTGATCTGGAACATGACAACACAATTTCTCATAGTCACAAAAGATTCTGCCACTAACCTTTTTGTTGCTAACAGAATAAAATCATTGCTCCTATAGAAGAACATTTACACTTTTTAAAAGTTTTTTTAATCCCGCCTTTATTTTTTTATAAATAAGTCAAGGTGACGAACATACCATAGGATCTTTCCTAAAAGGTACATAAAGATGTCATCCCTTAATTTGTCATCTCATCCTCACAATTCAACTTATTAAAGAGAACAATTGCTACAGATTTAAAACCCATATAATGACAAATGTATCTGTTTGTCATATTCATAAGCACTTCAGGTAATAAGTAGAAAGATAATTTACTGTTATGTCGACATCATTACACAGGATGTTCTTATTGTTATATTTTAAGTGCTTTTTATTACCTTAGAGTTTATGTCGGGCACGCGGTGGCTCAGTGGTTAAGACACTGGGCTTGTAGGCTGTAAACCTGATAGCTTGGGTTCAAGATCCAAGCACCACACAACAGGTAAGCTCCAATCCTCACCCCTGCTCCTACCCACCTAGCAGTTCAAAAGCATGCAAATGTAAGTAGATAAATAGGTACCACTTCAGGGGGAAGGTAACAGCGCTTCATGTCATCATGCTAGCCACATGACCACAGAAATGTCAGTGGCCTTGAAATGGAGATGAGCGCCACCCCTATAGTCATGTATGGCTACCAGAGTAAAATCTGCAGGGACTGCTATATTTTATGTCAGAAATTAACCTGAATCAAGTATTTCTCCTTTGGGGTTTGACCCCTTTTGTGAGTGTATTTCTATTCCTGGATAACTAAGCCAGAGAGAAGATGGAGTTTGTTTTGTGAGAGTGTGTGGTATGACTATTGCTTTGGAGGTATTGAGATCATGAAGATGGTTTTCTTAGGCCCACCTAACATACTTTGACGCTTTGGAATGGGAGAAGGATATTCCTTTGGGGCTCATATACCTTGCATTTTTAAATGAGCTTGATGGATAGTGATTCAGAAAGGTCTTCACCAACAGTTGAAAGGTATATAGTAGACAGATCAGGAAGCAGGCAACACGTTACTTATCTCTCAGCACTAGGTAAGGCTCCTCCTCTGAGAAGATAGATATAGTCCCATCAGCAGCCCCTTTAATGCAGTAGCCTTCATTGCAAATTTTTGATCCATTTGTTTTATTAAATTGGTGGTCCTATCAACCAAGCCTGGGGCTTGTGAGGTGAGATTGCACCAGGAATGCCTAAAACATAGTTTGACTAAGAACCAAAATGTCCCCGCACTACAAGAATCACACTTTTTTCTAATTATTCAACTCAGGTAGTAGACATACTGTATTGTATTTTTAAACAATCATACCTTTATATGCTAATAAGGCACCGGTGTGCTTTGCAGATTACGGTAAGTGCTTAGAGAGAAATAGTCAGAGCTTTTCCCCCAAACTATAACAGCCAATGCTAATGTGCTCCTCCTATGAAGCTGCAAGAAAAACCCTTCTGGATTGGACTGATAATCAATAAAAAAAATGCAATGAACACATACCATCCCCACTCCCAGTTTAGGATGTCTAAAATGGCTGCAAAGAAAATTGTCAGACACGTTTGCTTGGATTAACAATTAATTTCTTTGTGATATAAACAGATGCAGGCCTGGGAACAACAAATCACAGAATGTTCCAATTTTGTCAGAATGTAGTTGCTAAGTAGCACAGCGGAACCAAGGGGATAAAGCTGGCAAACAGGAGCATGAATACGGGAATGGAGAAAGGCAACATCCCTACATCTAACAAACTGGAGAGTTACAACTTAAATCCAGAGATTGGGGGGAAAAAAAAGCTGAACAGATTGTCTAGTGTATATTATGTTCCTTTTAATGATAAGCCCGAACAAATGGAAGAGTTTAATTAAAATTATTGCTACATAACTTTATGCCCATTGATTGTATATCACTTCAAAAAAAAGATACAGAACTCACAAAATGGCAAATATAATTTTGGTCTATTTTGAAGAAAGGAGACTGGAAAGATTTTGAAAACATCTGTTAGGTTAGAAATTCTTAGGCTTTAAAAAACTGAATGGAAGTAGCACTGCCACCTAGTGTTGACATATAAACCAAACATTCATTCTGTTATGCCATCATTCAAACAATTTATGTTAACAAATAACTTCATAAACAACATTTTTATTTAAATATTTATTTCTTTTTAGTGCGTATAGTTCTCTCTGGCCACTTGTACAAGAGTAATTAAAATGTAATTACTATTCAGAATGTAATACAATTCAAAAAATAATATCTAAATAATAGATAGTACGGGAGCACTGAAATCCAATAAGACTCTCAAACATTATTCATGGGAAATTAAAATTTTCTTAGTCTAGCACTGGAATTATATCAAAGTAGGTGTCAGATCAGCATTCCTAGGAATAACATTTTATATTGGAGGCGTCTCATTTTGGAAGTGGCTAGTAGACTAGTAGAAGATCCCACATCCATCCTGTGTACCCATTGATTCTTTGATCACTTTGTTGTTAACTTATGGCTTACCTTTGCTACCCAATGTTTTAATTTTTGATGCTTTGATTCATATCATTAATTATCAGCCTTGGTGGAGCAGTGGGCTAATGCCTCCTTAAGTAACACCAGCTGCCTGCAATTAGTGCAGGTTCGAGTCCCACCAGGCTCAAGGTTGACTCAGCCTTCCATCCTTCTGAGATAGGTAAAATGAGGACCCAGATTGTTGGGGGCAATTAAGCTGACTTTGTAATAATGCCGCTTGGGGGTGTGTGTGAAAGCCCTAATAAGCAGGCATATACATAGAATGAAGGCTACTGCTAAGCTTGTAAGCCGCCCTGAGTCTTCGGAGAAGGGCGGGATATAAATGGAATTAAATATATATATATATAACATTGGAAGCTCCGATATTTGAAAGGTGGCATATAAATTTAATAAGTATTTGGGTTACTATCAGAAGGAGGCTGTGGTCAGCAATCTTTAGCCAAAGTTTGCATTAAGTACACTTTCTGGCCTACTCAAATAGGGTATTGTGGTAATCTGTCTTGGAGATTAGTACAGGAGAACGCTCAAAGCACGCTTCCTTTTTCTGCAGCTAAATCATCAAAATCTTGAAGAAACACACAAAACATCTGTGCCTTTTTCTGCAGTTATTGAGGCGCACCAACAAATTCAGTGATTCCAGATCAATGCAAAAAAAAATTCCAGTTAATGTAGATTAGCCAAATCTGAGCAGTCAAGGTAAGTAAATTCAAGGTGAGCATCAAGCAAAAAGGCAACTGTGATAAAACCCTTACCCAGTTCTGAATGAGTCCTGTTGAGTCAAGCTCTCCAGACAAGGATAACCACAAACAGAAGGGCATTTGGCTCAGCAACATTCTAAACCCAGCTAAAAAGCTAACAGGCAATTGGATCTGTAATGAAATCATATCAGCGGAGGAACTACAGGTAGCCCTTGATTCACAACTGCTTGCCATTCAAATTACCCATTTTCAAATGGACTTGAAAAAAGTTACGACCCATCTTCAAAGTTCCAACCACCCTCATGGTCACGTAATTGCATTTTGGGTGCTTGGCAACCAGCTTGCATTTGTGACCAGTTGTAGTGTCCTGCAGTTGTATCATTGTATTCTGTGACTTTTTTGCCACTTGCAAAAACACCCATTGGGTTCTTAAGAGCATGTGCTTCCCTTAATAACCATGGTGATTTAATGGCAGTGGTAAAAATGGTTACAAAATCCAATCCAATCACAAGTTGCCTCAACTTACAACCACCAGCAACTTAGAACTGAAATTCCAGTTCCAACTGTGATTATAAGTCAAAGACTACCTGAAATTAAAATGTTAATCAAATCTAGTCACTTGATTTTGGGATCTGAGATGGTTAGGATGGATGAAGGTTTTGTAGGGAGTTCATCTGCTGCTAAGGATTACTATATAGAGTACACACTATTCTTCTGTGGATGAAGTGGCACTAGTCTCATCCTTACCAGGGAACTTATTGAGCTGAGGTTACAATCATGTTGAACCCTGACCCTAACCCTAACCCTAAATGGCTTAACTCATTGTTATTTTTATCCAAGAAATCAAATAAAGTGTAAAGCACAGAAGATTATTCCAACTGCTATGTCCTTAAACAATAACTCTGAATTCTCTTAAGGTTCCATCTGTTCTACCCCGCATTTCTCAGGTGGTTTTTATTTCTTAGCAAAAGAAGAAAAAAAATAATGAATCGGTAAAGTAAAAAGAACTGGAAGCCTGCAGTTTGTTTTTACATGAAAGTCAACTGTTGGACTCACCCAATTCTCCTGCAGCAGCTACACTGCTACCTTGGTGGTAAAAGGGATGAGCAATGAGGTTTGAGGCCACCTAGGCACTTGCAAACTCCGGCAGGTGTGCCTCAGAGCTGCCATTTCCTTTCATCGTATTGGGAGCAGGAGGAAAGTAGATCAGCCTGAAAAAAAGGAGAAAGATGAAGCAGAGCCATCAGTCCACACTGAGGCTGGCCTAACACTCTGAGACAGTTGTTACAATCGGATCATGATTGTGTGAACACTTACATGTAAGATACCAAAGCCAGGGATTGGGGCTTCTACTGCTAAACAGGGGGCATGTCTGTCAAACAACCAGGTCACCAACCACAGATGGACTGCAGGAGAAGCTTCTTTTTGGTCTTGCTCCGGATACTTTGTATGATAAAACTGAAAAATGTTGCAGAAGGACATTTTCATTTTACAACGTTTGCCTTCCTCTCAATTCACTGCAGAAGCAAAAGCAAACTGCAAAATGACCCAGAAGAAATAAGGCTAGTTTAGCCAACAGGATGAACAACTTGGGAAGATCATTCTTGTGTTCTCTCCCCTTAAGAAACTGAGAGAGGATGTAAGAACCCTAAAGTACAATGTTTAGATAAACACACATACAGGACACATACCAGAAAGAAAGGAAAAGAAATACTATTTCATAAACAAAAAATTATGTTTAAATACTATGTGCCAATCTTAATGTCAGAAGAGAAGCACATTATTTGCTGGAAATATTATCACAACCTATCTCAAAAGCAGTTCCATTGTGGTAACAAAAAAACCCCTAACCTTTATCAGACAAAAGTTACTTCTTCCATTTAAAGGTAAAGGTAAAGGTTCCCCTGCACATCGTTTCCAACTCTAGGGGCCGGTGCTCATCTCCGTTTCAAAGCCGAAGAGCCAGTGCTTGTCCGAGGACGTCTCTGTGGTCATGCCAAAGGGTACAGAACGCTGTTACCTTCCCACCGTAGTGGTCCCTATATTTCTACTTGCATTTTTTTTACATGCTTTCGAACTGCTAGGTTGGCAGAAGCTGGGACGAGTAACAGGCGCTCACTCTGTTACGCGGCACTCGGGATTCGACCCGCCAAACTGCCGACCTTCTGATCGACAAGCTCAGCGTCCTAACCCACTGAGCCACCGCGTCCCTTTTTTTCTTCCATTTACAGGTATATATATTTCAATTAATTGAAGAGCTGGGATTAAATATCAAACTAACATCTTTGTTCAACAATCCATAATGGTCTGTTTCATATATAAACAACAATCCATAAAATGGTTGGATTGCATATCACACTAAGCCAACAGCAAACAAATTACCTTATTGCTTAGATTACCTTTTGGTTACTAAGAATAATTACCATTTGGAAGTCTATGAAGATTCTCAGTCATCCAGGTCATGATTGTCCCAAAGGTGCTTTTTCAAGAGTCAACTGGACTTTCCAATTTTTTTTTCCTTGAAGATGTTTCGCTTCTCATCCAAGAACCAAAACTGAAGAAGCTTCTTGGATGAGATGTGAAAAGTCTTCGAGAAAAAAATAAAGAAAATCCAGTTGCCTCTTGAAAAAGTACCTTTGGGACTTCCATTTGGAAGGGAACCAATGAATAAGAATGAACCAACTTGTGGTGTTCCCCTGCATTCTTGCAAAGGAAAACAGGTGAGACTCTCCCAAATCAAGACCTCAACTTGAAGAATGACTCAATTCTTTACGAAAACCAAAAGTTAAATTGCAATACTGGCATGTAGTCTGCCAGTACAATCTCAGGCCATTCTTTTTTTTAAATGTTTCAGAAATCAGTTTATAGAAAGAAGATTGTACCATTTCTCCTGTACAATGTCTCCATGCCCTTAGTGTAGTAAAGCTTCAGTGTTGTTCTACGGCAGAGGTTGCCATGAAAACCTTCACCCCAGTCAATTTAGCAGCAATGCCATCACAATGTTTGTTTCCTTCCAGATACCCTTTAACCCATTTTGTCACCCAGTATTAGAGTATTATGTTAATATAAAACAAATAACAGATTCCACCTTTATCTAATTCCACCCAGAAAAACTTTTGCACCACAGGCAACGTGGCAGCCTGCAAGGAAACCACAGATGTTGGCCCGTAACTGCACTGCAAAACAGAAGGAACCTGCAGCCATATTTGTGGCTAATCATTGTTGGGACACAGTTTTGGGGTTCTGGCATACTCCTTCCATTGGACAGGCAGCTGGTTTCCACAATCTTTCTTTCTCTTTGTCTACATCTCTCTTGGGATCCCAGTTTCCTCAAACACAGGGACAGCCACTGCCTCAGGAGTCCTGTGGATGAAGATTTCCTTTTCCTCTGCAATGTCAACTATGACTGCAAAGTTTTAAAACATCCCCATGGTTTTCTATCTTAAGAACACGTATATAACTTAAGAACTTGAATCGAAAAGTGTATCAGTTTTGCTGTGCTACATCGCCTGCAGATACGGTCTAAACCAGGGGTAGGCAACCTTGGCTCTTTTATGACTCGTGGACTTCAACACCCAGAGCAGAGCCAGATCAGGAATTCTGGGAGTTGAAGTCCACGAGTCATAAAAGAGCCGAGGTTGCCTACCCCTGGTCTAGACAAAAATAAAGAATCAATTCTCATTATTCACAATAGGTGGCAATTTGGCTTCAAATACAAATATGAACCTTATTAAGAAGTCTTGAACCATAGAAGTTTGGAGCTGTGCACACAAATTGCTGGCACCCCACTTCCTAGCCTTATTCAGCATTGAAAGCTTATCATTCCAACCGCCAATCAGAATAGGAGATTAGACTTAGTTCTTCCTCCTCATTCCCAAACAGCAAATTTTGAATTAGTACAAATTGACTGAAATTACGTAACATCTGCTGCATATATAGTGGAGCTGAATCAAGACAACAGCTGAAAGACAGCAGTGCTAGACTACAGTACAAGACTAAAGATTCAGCAATAAAAAGACGATAGCACTACAAACTTCAAATGATTAGAGGAATTTCTTTTCTTTCAAACTGTAGCAATTAAAAATTGTTTGAAATGCAGCATTAAGTTAATATGGCTATATAAAATGTTATTTTAAAAAGATATTGACTATTTTTTTTCAGAAACAGCAGAATGCTTCTTTTGCATGCATCAACTATAAACGTATTTTTCCATAAGAACAATTATCTTGGTTTTTTGGTTGAAGTTAAAATTAACAAACTAAAATATCTCAACAGGTGGCACGTTTAAACATTTAAAATTTGTGTAACAAATAAAAAAGGTATGTTTTTTCATTACCTTAGATATTTAGATACCTGAGATCAATTATACTTGAGATCGTTAGCACAGCTAATTCATTTTAGAATGCCTCATGAGAGCTTCAAGATAGATTCATGAGTAAAAAATTCCTGTAACGTGAATCTATGAATGCTAATAAAAGAGATCTTGTAATACCAGTCATATAGGAAACTTCAGGATTTCATTTGGAGAATACTGCTGAATCAGTTATATAAAATTTTCCAGAAAGGCATAATATATGGAATGGGACAACTCGCCACAGTCAGTTTGGCGTGGTCAGCTCACTGCCGCCAGCTTGCCATCACCAAGTTGCCTCTGCCAACTCACTGCCACCAAGTCACTGCAGGACAACTCCACATGGCCAACTCATCAGGGGAACAACTCACCACGGGTGCCCAGAAGGAGAACTGGGCAGGATGGTTAGCAAGCTGGTGGACAGAGTGCAGAGCGGCAGCTGTTTCACACATCCTGATGCTGCACCGAACTGTGAGCTAAAGAGGCCGGGGATGGTGGGGATGGTAGCAGTGTGTGTGTGTGGGGGGGAGGCAGGGAGGCAATGGCAACCAGGGGTGTCCCATTTTTACATCACCACCCTGCCACTGCCACGCTACGCTCTGCCCACCCATTTGTTCATCCACCCGGCTCTTTCTCTCTCTGGCTGCCTGCAACGAGTTTTCCCATGGCAAGTTAGCTGTGTAGAGTTGTCCTGCAATGACTTGGCAATGGTGAGTTGGTAGAGGTGACTTGGCGGTGGCGAGCAGGCCACGGTGAGCTCACCATGGCGAGTCGTCTTAGACATATAATAGAGACTAAGCAGAAGACAGAAAAGACTTCTGGGGCAAGTTACGGTAAGTCAAAAGAAAGAAAGTACAGCATTTTATATCCCTATCTGTAAACTTCCTGAAAATGACCCAAAGTTATCAATGAAAACATCATACCGATATTCCCAATTTTTTAGGAATATAAGTTTACCCATATAAATCTATCTCAAGAATGACATGATACATGATTGTGATACAAGAACATTTTATAATTTTAGAGAGGATAACTCTCTAAAATTACTGGTGTTACTTCGAGTTATCAATGTCCAAATATCAAACATAATGGATAAATTATTGATATAATATTATTGTTCAAAATTGAATAATAAAAATATAGTTTATGTGTTTAAAAAAACAAAAAAGAATTGAGATTCATCCCAGCTATGCAAACTAGACTGCTAATGACATCTTGCTTACATAATTTATTTGATTGTGTAAATACTGCATCATACAGTTAGTGCTTTTGATGGCATAAATATAGTGTATTTATTTTATGATGCTTACCGTAATTCTATTTTAAAATGATTTAACCTACAATGTAGTTTACTAAAAAAAAGTTATTTTCTACCTCTGAGAATTATATAAAGCATTGCACATCTAAGACTCGAGGAATTTCTATAAAACAAAATTGGATGGCATTCTTCAAAAATTCTATCTAGCCATGTTAATGCCTTAAGCAAAAAAAGAACGATGTAAGAAGAATTCTGAAAACAGTTATTATTAATATTATCAAATTTATAAATACAAATTTATAATAAATTTATAATTGCTGCTAACACACTAATCCAAGTAAGAAATGTAGCTCTTCATTTCTTTCAATTTTTTCTAAACTATAAGACAATAAATCTGCTAAATATGAATTTCAACTGTTCAAGGACAGTAAGTACCAAATGACTAAAACTAATTATTGGTTCTCTTCCATCATCCGAAATATTTTTTTAGTAAAATCAAACAAGCAAATATTTCCATGTACAACATACATAGGTTATTTCTGTCACAAGTCCAGTATTGCATACAATTTATATAATACATTTTTTGTGAAGTATCTGCTGCACTATTTATACATTCAACCCACTTTTTATTCCATTTCTATCAAACTTTCTTCTCCAGCAAATATCCAAAATGGCTATCTTAAACATAAAAAAACATAAGTTTTAAAATTAGCACCGAAATAATCTCTAAAATAGTATCTAAAATCAATTTCCAGTTAAAGAGAGCTCTGCAGATTTTTTAAATGTTCAAAGAATGAGGCAAATTTGGCTCTTGAAGGTGGAGATTCCAACATCCTGAAACAAAACAGGCATGAGAAATAAGTTGTTGGGGAGTTCTGGGAATTGAAAAGTTGCTGAGGTTGGGTAAAAGCTTTAGTTAATCAGGTCCTAAGTCTTTTAGGATGTCAGAAATACAAGGTTGGTAAAATAAATCAAAAATTTATTTCAAAAATTAAGAAAACCTGTTCAGCTTATATAAAATTCAAATGGGATGACAAAACAATCCAATAAGTACGCACACGCACGCACACACAAACACACACACACACAAACAAAAAGCATTTAAAAGCAATGAAAACAATAAAACACTAAAAACATACAGATTAAAATTATCAAATTTATGTATTTAACAATTTATCAATCTAGACCAGCCTTTCTCAACTGGGATTCTGTGGAGCCCTGAGGTTCTGTGAGGGATCCCAGCGGGGGGGGGGGGGGTTGTGTTATTTCATTTCAAACTTCAGGCACCTTCCAATACTGGCATTTGCAGTGAGGATAATATTTACATGTTTTGATTGTAACTAGAACGGTGTAAGATAGAAGTTATATGCCATAAAATGGGCAGCATATAGATTTTTTAAAAAGTAAAAGTGAATTATATTGAGAAATGTTCTTTTTTTTTGCAGTTTTGATGCAGAGACTTAAAAATTATTTCAAGGGCTTCTGTAGGGTAAAAAGTTTGAGAAAGGCTGACTTAGACAACAAAAAGTAAAGCAAAAACTAAATTATTAATATTACCATCATAAAGGTACACTATTGTGAAATATTAATATTAAAACTATACAGATGCAATATAAAATAAAATGTTGCATGTAATGTTAATGAGATTTACTGAAGTCATCTAAATTGTAAAACATGAAAAATGGTTAAAACTTAGCATTATTAGCATAGAACTGTGAAATTTATAATACTAAAGGAAGAAATTAAGATTAACATTAAGACTATACCACCCATATTATAGTAAAGATCAAGAGCAATTTAAAATTAAATCCCAGTTGACTTAGACCTTGTCACACATATGTAAAAGCATAAGTTTAGCTAGAGTCTCCCTCTGATTTCCATCTCTTGCGAGCAATCGATTACAGCTTTACATGCTGCAGGGTAACCCCTAGCAACTTTATTAGATGGATTATAATATTCTCAAAATGTACGTCCTGGGAAGACGCACTTTGGATGTTCCTGTAGAATGTGCACTAAAAAAACAACATGTTCAACAGAATCTTTTCTCAAAAACTGTCAAAGGAAGGGTATTGCACCAAGCAAACATAAAGGCCTTTCTGTATTTAGATACTAGGATATGCCACAGATGCTACTGTATACCTGCAGCTGTCAAAAATAGGGACACTTTGAACCCTGCTTAGATAATTCTGATATTTTGTGCTTCGACTCAGAGGTGACTTGATCAAATTCCAGGGAAAATAGACAGGAAAACAAAAGTCCAAGAGACAGACTGAAATCCATCCTCCAAACTTGAAGACGATAGGCCCAGAGAGAAAAAAGATAGTTTAGACAGTCATTTAGTGTAAGATATCAATTCACATTAACTTCTGCTACCACTACACTAGCTTCAGTACATAGGTTCCTTCATGACACCAAGAAGGAACTGGAATGAGATTGAAGTTGCTCCAGTGAGCTAAAGGCAATATGTAGATCCAACTATAATAGCCTTTTTGCTTTAAATAATTTTAAAGCAGGAATACGATCACCCAATATTTAAAAAATTATTTGCAAATATACAGCTATGAGCACTTTGGGCAGTATAGCAGGCACAAGACTTTCTTTTTCAGGAACTATGAAAAAACGTGCCTAAATATCTTACCTACTGAACAGGCATGTTATATCCCGGCCAATGTCATGAATTTAACCTTTTGGTAATAATTTATATGTTTGCAGAATTGTATCAAGATCCTCAATACTCTTCTGAAACTTATAAGAGACCTAGATAATATAACTGCATCATCTGCATATAATAAAAGTGAAACAAATTTCTCTCTCAATTCAGGAGCTGGAAAGTCCAAATTAATTAAGTAGCCTACCTGGTTGTTTATGTAGAAGTTAATTAATAACAACAACATCTCTCTTCCCCAGGTCCTTAGGAAGGACTTGATAGATGGCTAAAAATACCAAATCAATTCAAACATCAGACTGTGTGATGAACCATAATAATAATAATGAGAAGGCAAAGAACTGGAGAAAATCACAAAATACAAAGACCTGCAAATAGACGTAGAACGTCTATGGCAAAAGAAAGCAAAGATAGCATCAATAGTGATAGTCACCTTGGGTGCAAATCCAAACCATCTGGAGCACCAGCTGAACAACCATTGGCATTCACAAAATTAGCATTAGTCAACCAGTAAAGGCAGCTCAGTTTGGAACAGTTTACATTCTGCAGCATCATGAAACAACAACAGCTTGCCAATCCCAGGTCCTTGGGGACAACTTAATAGGTGGATAGAAATGCCAAATCCAATTTCAACATCTGCTTGACTGTGCAACGAACAACAACAACAACAACAACAACAACAACAACAATAATAATAATAATAATAATAATAATAATAATAACGACTCTAGGATACATTCCTGCTTGGGTCCCTTTTCTATCAGTATAGTTGCTGTCCAATAAGCATGGGGGTTATATCGGGCCATCAGCTTCATGTATTTCTAATTACAAATGAGAATTGGCATATGCCGGTTAATGGAAGAGGCTTCCAACTTCTTCCATAACTTACCTCAATGAACACAGTCAAATGTTGACTTAAATTCAATAAAGACTGATACGGGGAAAGTGCAAGAGAGGCAGAATGTTTCTCTATTAAATGAGGGAGAAGTGCAATCTGGTAATGGTAGATCAGCTCTCCCTGAAGACAGTCTATTTCTCTGCCAGAAGATTTGCCAGTTATAGGTAACCTCTCCATTTGCAGCATATGTGTCCGGCACAGAGCTTGGTAGCTGCATCAAGCATATAATTTCTTGGGGCATCTTTCTTCCCATTTTTCAGACTGCATGCTCCAATCCGTAAGAATGCAACTACTGTTGCATACAGGTAGTCTTCAACTTACAACAGTTCATTTAGTGTCTGTTCAAAGGTACAACGGCACTGAAAGAAGTGACTTATGACTATTTTTCACACTTACAATAATTGCAGCATCCCCATGGTCACATGTTCCAAATTGAGATGTATGGCATCTGACTCTGTTGCAGTGTCCCAGTGTCATACGATCACCTTTTGCAACCTTCTGACAAGCAAAGTCAATGGGGAAGCCAGGTTTACTTAAAAACCATGTTACTAACTTAACAACTGCACTTAACAACTGTGGCAAGAGAGGTTGTAAAATGGGGCAAAATTCACTTAACAACTGTCTCACTTACCAACAAATTTTTTGGGCTCAATTGCAGTCATAAGTCAAGGACTACCTGTTCTGGTCTGCATATGGAAATAAAAAAGCCAGTGTAACTGCCCACCAAGATATATTATTCTTAACTAATTCAGATCGTATTTTTTTAAAAAAAACTGCTTGGCCCCTTCCCTGGTCACAACTCTTTGACCGGGAGCCAAAATGGTAGGCCCTCTAAAGCAGGGGCCCCTAATCTCCGAGTCGTGGCCTGGTATCAGGCCACGGCCCATTGGGAACTGGGCTACATATACAGCGGACGAGCGCAAATGTGTGTGCGAAACTCCATTTGCGCAAATGGAGCTTCACACGTGAGCCTTCTTGCCCACCACTTGTGTGCAACCATCCCCTCTGCCCCCCTCCCGCCCCGCTGCCACTGCCGCCACCAGTCCGCAGAACGAGAAAGTTTGGGGACCACTGCTCTAAAGAACACCTTCACCTGTTTTGATCTTGGTCTTTGGTGAAAATCAAGTATAGCAATCTAACAATAGTGCAGACCAT
Source organism: Vipera ursinii (assembly GCF_947247035.1). Taxonomy (NCBI): domain Eukaryota; kingdom Metazoa; phylum Chordata; class Lepidosauria; order Squamata; family Viperidae; genus Vipera; species Vipera ursinii. The sequence goes on along the minus strand of NC_139516.1, from coordinate 119,902,556 downwards.
GAAAACACCATTATTCCCCAGTCATACAAAAACATGGGGAAAAGGAGGCAGTACATATTACTTTAATAAAATTCAGACACTAGGTTACCACTGGTGATTCTCACAGACGTGCCGTATCTAATGTACGGTATGCTCATATACACACTCTTTTAGACAGGCAGGCAGAATAAGCTAAATCCACCAAACGTGTGAATTTGAAACTCATCTAGAAAGCTGAAGAAAGTTGACAGGGCCCACATGTTGCTCTCTTTCATCTAAAGGTACTGCCAACTTTAAGTCTACATGCTGCTTCTCAGAGTCCCATTTTCCAGATCTCTGAATATCTGTGGAGGTTCATTGCTGCTATTGAAAAATGTTTTTCTACCTTAATTGTCATTCAAGGTGGCTATTCTTAGGAAGGATATCTGCCAGGGAGACATTCTCTTCTCATGGACTGCAATCATCACAATGTTTTTCTCCAGTGATAATTAAAGCTTAAAAAGGAAAACCTGATAACATGTGTTCTAACATGTACCCTGGGAAAATTGATCTTCTTCTTTGTGTGATGTTATCTGGAAATCACTCGTTCTGCTGTATGGAAATGAAGCTTGTGGAAGAAACCCTTTCCACTGAAAGTAAAAAAAAAAGAACTATATTTGCTGCCTTTTAATCATCATCATCATCATCATCATCCAGTGAGGCACTACTTTGATGTGGTTGTGGGGCTTGTGTACACTCTGAGGAAGATGAGAGTTATGCTAGAGGTTCAACCATACTAGACAGGTCTCATCAGAGGAGTCAGACAAAGAGTGTCTCTCCCATAAAAAATATGGTGAGACGTAAATTTCAGATTGGCATACTGGCTCGGATGTCGCCCAGGTTAACAAGATCCGCGCTAGATGTTGGAGTTCCTGGATATCTGGTGAAAAATGGGTTACAGGACTCAGGACTGTTGGCTGAGCTATTAGGGCCAGCAGCTGCAGAAGTACTGGAAGAAAAGATGTTTACCTGTCACAAATACACAGTGATTGAAAACAAAGAAATAATGATCTGTTATTACAGATCAAGTCCAACAAGAAGAGGATATCTAAAATGAATGCACCAGTTCTGGAAAAAAAAACATCCAGAATCAGAAATAAGAGAACAGAGACTAGCAGATCAATGCCGATTTATAATACGAAATAAAGTATTCACAGAAACAGAATTGGATGAACTGCAAAGGTTTACCCAGGGCAAAGAAATCAAAGCCTTGCCAGAAGTAATTCAGAATGTAGAGAAAAGCCAGGGGGAGTTGGCAGTGAAGGAATCCAGCAGAGATATACAACTGTTCTCATTTGGAAACCAGGTACCTCTTCCTCAGGAAGAACAAAGCCCTCTAACTAAAGAAATAAAAGAATTGAAATAAAGAATAACTGAGCATTAGAACAGCACAAAAACAACAGAATAAGGCTGCCTGCATTAAAGCTTGTTCCAAAGAAACAGCTAGAACTAGCATTAAAAGATGCAAATACTGCAATATCAAGTATAAGCACCAATTCACTGCAAGAAACAAACCAACTAATGTACAGCACAGCTGCAGTTATAACTGAATACTTGGGATGCAAAATCAACAAAGAAGAAAAACAAACGAACAGTGCTCCACAAAAATGGAAGGTTAGACTAGAAAATAAGATCAGCAAGTTAAGATCACATGCAAGCAAGCTAGAACAGATGAAAGAAAAGAAGCTGAAGAACAAGAAGACCAAAGAATACCTAATCAAGAAATACCACTTAGAAACAAGGAAGATCAAGGAAGCACTGGAAATAATAAAGCAGCAAATAACAGCTATAGCCAGAAAAATCATTGACAGCCTCTATCTACCAAGGCAAATAGGTGGAAGTGGAATGCTGCAAGTACATCAGATGATTGAAGAAGAATATCTGAAGGACAATGATGAAGATGCACTGAAATTAGTATATCAGGAAGGCTTACTGAGTACTGGAGGGACCAAACTGGCCTACAAGAAAGACCAAATGAAGAACAGAATAGAGGCATGGGAAGAGAAAGCACTACATGGCCAGTACATTAAAAAAAATAGCTGGGAAAGCAGATAATAACAAGACCTGGCAATGGCTAAGAGCAGGAAGAAGAAAAGACCGAGGGACTAATTCTGGCTGCACAAGACCAAGCCTTAAGGACAAATGCATACAAAGTCAAAATTGAGAAGACAGCAACAGACAGTAAGTACCTATGCAAAGAAGCTAAAGAAATGGTGGACCACCTGGTAAGCTGCTGCAAGAAGATCACACAGACTGACTACAAGCAGCAGCATGACAAAGTAGCAACAATGGTGCATTGGAAGATCTGCAAGAAATATCATTTGCCTGTAAGCAAGAACTGGTGGGATCATAAAATAGAGAAAGTCATAGAAAATGGTAAAGTTAAACTGCTCTGGGACTTCAGAATTCAAACAGACAAGCACCTGCAACATAACACCCCGGACTTAACAATTGTCGATAAGAAAGACAAAAAAGTCTGGATAGTGGACATGGCAGTGCCTGGAGACAGCAGAATAGAAGAGAAAGAACTGGAGAAGATAACAAAACACAAAGACCTACAAATAGAAATAGAAAGACTGTGGCAAAGGCAAGCAAGGGTAGTACCAATAGTAATAGGCACCTTGAAGAACGGTCGCAAGAGTTGAGTACATCTAGTCTAGTGAAAAGAAGGCCTGGGGCGACATGATAGTAGTGTTCCAATATTTGAGGGGCTCCTACAAAGAAGAGGGGGTCAACCTATTTTCCAAAGCACCAGAAGGCAAGACAAGAAGCAATGGATCAAAACTAATCAACGCAAGAAGCAACCTAGATCTAAGGAGAAATTTGCTGACAGTGAGAACAATAAACCAGTGAAACGGCTTGCCTTGTTATGGGTGCTCCATCACTGGAGACTTTTTAAAAGAGATTATCTAAAATGATAAAAGTTCTCCTGCTTGGGCAGGGGGTTGAACTAGAAGACCTCCAAGGTCCCCTCCAACTGTTATTCTGTTACGATTTAAATCAAATCCACCCTGTCAAGAGGGCATATGAACATCTGAACTGAACATTTGACTGACTTTAAAGCTGACACAAATAATTTGAAACAGATATTTATTTTACTTGTGTTTGTTTATAGATTTTTGGGAGATTTTGGCTATGTTATTTTTATTAGCAAATTCTTGTTTTTCACTGACCCCATCAAGACTCAGAAAAACCCCAAACCATAGCTTTATCATACAGTAAGCAATGACTGTGTTATATAGAAAACCACAATTCTAATTGCTGACTCAATAAAACAATAAAAATGCCAGGATATTAACATCTCAATTCTTGCCTATATATTATCAGTATATACCCAGACTCATACTAATAAAGCTACCCTTCTCTATAGCAATTGTTGTAGGAAAACGAATTAGTCAACCAGTTGACAATTATTATTGACCAACCAAATTCCACCAATGTAATAGACAGTTCTCAGGAAATAAATTGTTCCAGTTCTAGCTTGAGAGGAGCCATGACCAAAGTGCCTTCTTATTTTGGGAGAACAATATGTTTTACATACTTCAATCCTAGATTTATTTTTCTTTCTGTTATTACTTCCTGCCAGGTATATTACTAGTATTATTAGATCAAAAAAAAACCTTGGTACTATGGGTATTAGATCAATCATTAGCATCCTCAAGGTCTCATTTAAGAAGACTCTGGCTGGAAGGAATATTTAGCTTTCACTTGGGGTTAAAGCCTGGGTGTAGAACATCCTCTGGATGAATGACTGGTCATTCATTGTTCTAGAGCAGGAGTAAAATAGCTAGAAAAGTCATGTTTATGCAAACACTTGGATTGGGAAACATAAACCAAAAATGACTCAGAGAAGTACCATATAATTATATACAGAGTCAAAGGGCTCCTGCCACTGCCAGGGGTATCACTGTCCACCTCAATCAGTCTTAAATACCTGGATGCCAAATATTTCTGGCCAGCTATTTCTGTCCTGGCAAGCAAACAAGCCTCTTTTCCAGAAGAAATAATAGGTATTCAATAGGTAGGAAAGCAGGCTATATATGCGATGTCCTGGGGGTGGAGATTTTATCTAGTAGATTATGCTGTTTCAGTTATTTCCTTGCTGGCTATCAATTAGTAACACTATGTACAGTGAATTGACAATGCAATAAAGGAAGTTGTTACCATGAAAGAAGACTAAAGAACGTGCCTTTGCTTAAATTGCTGTGCCTCCTTTTCACAATTACAAAGAAACTTTCCACTACATTAAACTGACGCAGTGGCTCAGTGGGTTAGGACGCTGAGCTTGTCGATCAGAAGATCGGCAGTTTGGCGGGTTGAATCCCAAGTGCCACATAGCAGAGTGAGCGCCTGTTACTCGTCCCAGCTTCTGCCAACCTAGCAGTTCGAAAGCACGTAAAAAATGCAAGTAGAAAAATAGGGACCACTGCGGTGGGAAGGTAACAGTGTTCCGTGCGCCTTTGGCATCTAGTCATGCCGGCCACATGACCACGGAGTCGTCCTCGGACAAGCGCTGGCTCTTCGGCTATGAAACGGAGATGAGCACCGGCCCCTAGAGTCAGAAACGACTAGCACGCATGTGCGGGGGAACCTTTACCTTTACCTATATCGGGCATAAATTATTTAATTGTTTTTTAACTTTTGTACTTTGTTTTTTAATATTTATTGCCCTGTACACCGCCCTGAGTCCTTCGGGGTATAAAGGGCGATATAAAAATTTAATAAATAAAATTTAATAAATAAATAAATAAACATCCTTTTTAAGAATGAATTCTACATTCACCTAGATTTGCCAGCACAACTGCTTCACAAATGGCGTGGCCAAGAGTAATATGCCCAAGCGGAAAGAGAGGACAACAACAACTGCTTCACCAACCTGTCTATGCTCTCTGCCTTTGACTACTAATTGCTGTTTATATGATATTATAAAAGGCTACCTTAACAATCCAAACAATTGCTGATCTGGTGGATGGAAGAAAAAGCACAAAAAGAAGAGAGAGCAGAGAAGACAGAAAGGGAGAAGAAATTACAGGTCGTGTAAGGTAGGATAGACAAAAGAAAGAAAAAAAAACACCCAGTCCAGGACTGCACCCACTAAATCAGCCAAACAACCAAAATTGAAGAATTCCTTCTGCCCAGAGAAATTGTAGGTAAACCCATTCCTAATTTTATCCAAACCTCAAAAGATTTAGGGGTGCCTGAATGGGATTTCAAAGAGATAGAAAAACAATAGCTGCTAGAGTTCTCCGTCGTCATAAAAGACAAGCTATTTGAGCATTTTAATTCTCTCCCAGTCCTTCCATCGCCCGCTTCCCTCTAACTCATTTCCATAAATGACAAGATAACACAGTGCCAGGACTGGAAAAAGATGTTTCCAAAGGGTAGCTCAAACAAATTTATGGCTAAGCCTTCTTTACAGCACATTTATGCCCAGGGCTTTTTTTGTCGTAGAACGCTCAGAACGGAGTTCCGGCACCTTTTTGGGATGGAACCTTGTAGGATAGGCAAGGCGGGTTGTATGACATGTGTGAGTTCCGGCACCTTTTTCTTTTACAAAAAAAGCACTGGTTATGCCCATTTTCGAGCAGTTAGTCTTATGAGTAAAAATCTAGACTCGCTGAACAGCAGCTTTGAAGCTTTTATTCATAAGCAGACTGAAGGAAACTCCACTTTTATTGAAGCTCATGAGAAAGGTCTGGATTAAGGTCTGTTGTTTATCCAGACCTTTCTCATGAGCTTCAATAAAATTGCCTCAAACCACATGATGGTCAGCAAATAAATTTAATAATAATTCACTGGGTTAAGAGTCCTAAACAACCTCAGATTAATAAACTGTTAAAACTGATAATAGTGTCCAAGCCAAAATCTCCATCACAACAGAGACGAATACTGCTAATTCTGCCTGTCATAAAACCCTGAAGCATGTTCATTTCCTTCAGCCAAATCCAAATGTGTTACATATATTAATGAACAGCCTAAATTTCAGTTGCTAGGTCACAAGAAGAACAATCTTAATTTCTCTGTGACAGTTTCAATAATGTAAGCCCCAGCTCTGTGCAGCTGACAGTCTGCAACCTTAACCTGGAGGTAAGCAGATTTTACTGACATCTAAACAAGCTACCACAAGCATCTTTGCTGATTTTCAAGTTTTCCATATCTGAGTCTTCCATATCATGACTAAGGTGCCTGCTATTGGTGATTCTTCTCCATGTATGCCTTGGACAAAGCATGATTCTGGGGATCAATCTGTTAAGAGATAAGAGTTCAAGGATGCTGTATAGTAGATACCAGCCTTATCAGACGTTTTGACATTTTGTCTAAGAACAAACAAGATGGCATTCTACAAAGACTCAACAGACCAATGCAGACCTTAATGCAAGCTGCTGCTACTGCTGAACCTCTCTCTTACTAACCTTAGCAACTAATGCAACTGATTTTTCAACTGGCCTCTGGAAATTCTACAGGTAATTAAGGCTGAACATTTATTACAATTCTACCAGATCAAAATGCTTTTAATGATTATCTATTTAGTCCACTCCACTCTCATAAGCATATCAAATACATTTGGTACCAAGTTGCAAAATAATAATGAGAAATGTGCGAATCTTTGTTCCCAAGCTCATACTTCGGTTGGGGGTGATTTTAATGCAGAGAAGATTCAGGTGATCAAATTCTGTATGCCCCTCCAGCAATTTTACTTGATCAAATTAGACAACCAATTTCACTTGTACATCCTGAATAATAATATATTTGTGTAACCAATCTGCAGAATTTACCTATAGTATTGTTCAGGATTCCAAATATCATTTTTTCACTATTGCATTATTTCTTGCAATTTATTTGAAAACAGTAATAAAACTGATAGTTAAACCATGGACAGAAAGCAACCATTAACTCTTAATATTGAACTAATAACTATTACTAAAATTCAGAATGCTTCCTAATTGGAAATTGCCAATTGTCTATAATAGGTAAAATTAAAAGAAAGGCCTTATAGTCAATAAAGTGTTTTATTTCACTAGATTATTGGGACTTTTAAGAAGAAATGGTGATGTTGAACAACTTGATCATTACCCATTATACATCTCTTGTCCATATCCTACAAGAACGTATTTGCTATGGGCAAAGTAGACATACTACCCATATTAATGTCAGTTTCAAACCTTCAAACAATTCGGTCTGCAGCCATCTTTACTTCGTTTTCAGTTGCCACAGCCATGGGAGGGGGAAGATGTATTCTTTTAGTTTAACCATAACAAATACTTTCTTGTGGGAACCAAAAACATAAAATCTATACAAAAATTAATGAGATAAAAAACAAAGCTAAGAAGTTAAAAAGATGGAGGGAGTGGTCTTAAGCCACTAACCACCCCTAGGTTTGCATGGTTGTTGGATTCATGCTAATTGACATGAATCAGGCCAGAATAGGGAGACCCAACCTCTCTTGATAATCTATACCAGGGATTCCCATCCAGGAGTGCTTGCAAAAGAATAAAAAACAACAAAGACATTAAAAAGAAAAAGTGTCCTAAAAATAGGGAAAAAAAGACTAACACATATCCTTCCTAGCTGATTAATACATCAGTGTTAGTTTCCCACCCCTTGTGAAACAGACCAAAAGAATTTTGAGCTACTAAACTACTAAATTTGTTTACAAATTGTTAGCCTGTCAACTACATATTATATGAATAACAAAATAGTTAACAGAAAAAAAAATAAACATATTACTATATAAAATTATAAAAGTAATAATTATTAACAGTAATAAAAGACAAGATTGAAATTCCAAAACTCCATTAACAAATTGCTATTGTAATGAACTCATAGAAAATCTACCAAAGCTTCAATCCCAAATCATCACAAATATTTGGTCCCAGATCAAATACCCACATTTGTTTCTTAATACCATCACTTATCAATGGTTGGTTGACTGAATACAATAAATCCAATCTCCAAGGACAATCTATCTTCCTCCCAAAAATCAGATAAGATCATTCCCCAATTAAATGTAATAAGTCTATTTCCCAGTCTCCCTTCAAGCCCCTTTAAAAAGACCTATTTGCTACTTATTCACCCAAAGAGTTTTCTGCTATTATATAAAAGCACAGGGTTGAGCTTCAGGAAGATATATGAAGTCAACTCTTTTATTTCTGAGTCTATATTTCTTCCCAGCCAATTTACTGCAGGGAAAACACAGTCCTTATGAATGTTTTCCAGTGTCTATTGTTTCTGAGTCTGCTGCTTTGAAAACATGTTCTTTCTGTGGGTTTAAAGTATTCAGGGTCAATTTCTTCAGAGTATTTTCCATGGTCTTTATGAGTTCATCAAACCTTTTAGAAAAAAATTCAGTTAAAATTACATATTGCTAAACAATCTGTTCCCCCCCCATGTCAGCCTCCTCCTCCTCTCTGTAATCCAATATGTTGTTGCTCAATGGAATAGATAAGTAAAGCAGGGAATAAGCAAAAAATAATAATCAGAAGATATTTTCTGATTACTTTGATCCAAAAACTTTTTACAGGTTAATAAAACAGATTCCCTGCAGTGAATATTTAATAATATGTAATTCAAATATAAACACTTTTGCCATCCATAGGCACATGCTGTGTTTCCATACAAAAAAGAAGAGTTGGCGAGAGCAGTCAAATAAATCAAAGAAAGAAAGCAAAAAAAAAAAAAAAAACAACCAACCCAAACAGAATCCAACAGGATTTGAAATAAGTCAGCATTCAGCCAGTCAATTAACCTTTAAAGATGAAGAACAAAAGCAAAAGTTCAAAAAGTGAAGTTAAATGTCCCAGGCATGCTTATGAAACGTTCTGCTGGTAGGAAGAGATGTAAAAAAAAGACAACTGACTTTCCAGAGGCTCCCACAAGGAGCTGCAATCGTCAAGATTCCCCCTCCTGGGTGGGTCCACAACCATCCAAAGGTCATCTTAAATCATTCCAAAGCATCCCATTCAAATCCAGGGGGAAAGACTTCCAAAGAACTAATCCTGGCAGCAAATACTGGCTGAGAATTTTAATCTTAATTTTAATTTTAATTTTAATTTTAACTGGGGTTTTATTTGTTCAGGGACGGATATATTTTTTTAAAAAAATTGTTTTTAACTTTTGTATTTTTGTTTTTAATCACCCTGTAAACCGCCCTGAGTCCTTCGGGAAAGGGCGGTATATAAATGTAATAAAATAAATAAATAAATGCAAGAGTGTGTAAGTAAGAGAAAGAAAGTCTCTTACTCTTCAGCAGCCATCTTGAGGAGGAATCAGTTTCCAGATAATTCTCAAGGGTAGCCCCATGTACAGCACATCCCATGGTGACAGATGAACTCACGCAGTGGCTTCATGTAGATGTTAAAGAGGAATAGAGAGAGCCCTGAGTCTTGCAGTACCCCACAAAGCAAGGGGCCATGGGCCAGAGCCTCTAGCTGCCAACCAATGCTGATTGGGATCCACTTCGGAGCTGACTAGCTTAAAGGGAGAGTTACATTCAGTGTTATACACAAATATTGATATACTATTTTTATACAAATGTTGTGTCAGAAAGAAAGTAATATCCTACAAACACACACACACGCACAAGGGTCTCTTAATGGGCTTAAGGGGTCAAGAGTGAATTAAAGAGCTGAATATCCCAAGATAACCTCAGCAGTTAACTGACAGCTGGTTCAAACAGGGGCAACTACAAAAGTAAATGCAGGAATGAATAAGACGGCTTGAAAGAAAGAATGGCAAGTCCTGTGAAATAAGAAGCTGACAGAATTCCAAATAGCGAAAAAGAGTCATTGTACGACAAGAGACATTTCAAGTGAGGAACCTCTGCAGAAGGACCTCTTGGCACAATCAGGAGAAAGGAAGGGCTTGTTTGTAAATCTGCACAAATGCTCTAGCTCTTTGGGATGAAAAGAATACAATGATGGTTTGATCACAGAAAGAGCTGAGTTATAAAAGATTTACCAAAGATGGAGAGGGATGCATGAGGTACAGGAGTGACACAAGTGGTGACAATAACAGGAAAAAAAATGCTTATTTTTCTCCCCTTTACCCGGCAGAAACATATGAATGGCAGCAGTGTTTTCTCTCTCCTTCTCCCCTCCCCCTTCCTTTGGCTACTGGCATCAAAGGTCTATTGGCAATCAACGCGCTGACATTTTTCTGAATTTTGCTTTGCACATGTTTGTGAAAATCAAATTGAAGAATAATTAGTTGAAAGCACCATTTTACATTCTCTCTCTATTGGTAGCTTAGAGGATCCATAATTTTTATTTTATTTTTTATTTTAATTCCATTTATATCCCGCCCTTCTCCGAAGACTCAGGGCGGCTTACAAGCTTAGCAGTAGCCTTCATTCTATGTATATGCCTGCTTATTAGGGCTTTCATACACCCCCCAAGCGGCATTATTACAAAGTCAGCTTAATTGCCCCCAACAATCTGGGTCCTCATTTTACCTACCTCGGAAGGATGGAAGGCTGAGTCAACCTTGAGCCTGGTGGGATGCGAACCTGCACTAATTGCAGGCAGCTGGTGTTACTTAAGGAGGCATTAGCCCACTGCTCCACCAAGGCTCTGTATATAAATCACTATGGCTTCCTCAGATTAGAAGGAATGTAAGAAGGAAACAAGGAGTGCAATGTGTAGGCTGCAGCCTATGTTAGTAACAAGAGCTTACTTCCAACTATAAACATGCTTAACTTTATAATCTTAAAGTGCATAAACTGGTTTTTTTAAAATCTTCAGTGTTACTGCCAAATGAGAACATATCAGAGAGGTTAAGTAATTCTATTTTAATGATCTTCTGTATCATCTGCTTTGAAAATCTTGTTTTACGCTGTATAGACTGGTTATCCATCCTAGAGCATTGTGCTTTCTGAAATCATTCACTTAAAAGATAATGTGCATTTCAAAACAAAAACCATTGGAACTCTTTTTCCTGAAGATAGGAAAAGACAACAGTCATGAAAAATAAATCAGGACAAGTTATTTGACAAACAGGAGATTATAAAATGTATAGAGATCAGTCATTTGCATGTTTTCTTCCAAAAACCCTCTCACAATGTATGAATTTTCTGCTCCTATAATATCACTTTCTATTGGACATAATTTAGTGTTCGTGAGCTAAAAAGGCAGGTCTAGAAAGTCTATGGCACCAAAAGGTCTCTCTCTTAATCGTCTTAACTGGAAGAAGAAAAAATCAAAAATAAGGAGAGAATATGGCATTTGATTTGAAAACAATCAAATGCCAGAGACCACGTGTGTGAAAAATACAACATAAAGTACTGGCACATGATACTAGGTATCTAAAGCAAATCTGAAAAACCAGACAATCCAATTTTAAGATGTCTTCTACATTAATTATTTTACCGGGGCAAGTAAATTGAAAACAAATGATGAAACATTAGATTTCTCACTGTTTTCGTTGTTCTCCTAAAGCAGCTGGAATGTCTCCTGATGTGACCAAAGCAATGGCACTGATAAGCAGCAACCTTTTCCCATGATGCCATTTTCCAGATTGAAATCAGTCATCCAAGTCAAAGCTGCCCTCAATGCCTCTGACTTTTTTCAGAACAAATAGGTGCATCTGATGATACATGTGATTGAACTGAACAAAGGACACTCAAAAAAGCAATTAAAATTCACTCTCTCCTAGGTGGTGCTCCAGTGAAATCTAGAAAGTCTGGACACACTAAGCCATTATCTTTTCTGAGTCTGGGTGCACTGTGACTTTAGCTCCAAGGCTTTTTCAAACTCTCCAATAGGTCTGCAGCAACACTGTAACTTTATCTCTTTATTTCCCATGCACTCGCTCAGCAAGCTCAGGTCACACATTGCCATAGGATTAGGATCTTGCTGTTCAGTGGCCCGATCCAACATCAGTCATAACAACACCACGTAAACGTCAATGAAATCTAGAAAAGGTATTCAGAAGTCTAGGGTTTCTAGAACTTTCAGAACAACAGGTGAATGTTTGAACAGATTAGCAAGCGGCATCCTGCTGGATGACAGGGTATTATATTTTTAAAAGATGTCATCAGTCTCCAACTGTGAATCTCTTGGCCACGAACCCTTAGTCCATTACTTTGCTCAAACAACAACTACTAGGGACAGAAAAGACACAACGACGAGGCAGAGCAATGTAAAGCTGACAACGCTGTCCTAGAGTTCAACAGGCAGAAAGGCATCATTCCGATGGACAACTCCCCCATAAGGGGGAGCCGAGGTCTTCTTTCCACACCGGTCCCCCAAACTCTCTGACCCAATGGCAAATAACAGAAGACAAAAAGAAAAAGCACCCGAAGGAAGGGCGCCACCGAGAATCGCTCCCTTTCACAACGCAGCAATCCAGACGGAGAAACGCGATCGGACCTCCGGCGTTAAAGACGCGAGGGGGCTCGGTCCCTCGGTCCACAAGGCGGCCGGGGGAGATCGGGGAGGGGAAACGGCGCGCCTTTGGTAAACCGAGGCTGGCAGCCCCCACCCACCCACCCACCCACCCACCCCCGGCGAGGCAACTTACTCACCGCAGTCGGCGCACAGGATCCGGCCCACGTCCTTCTTGAGGTTCCTGCCGCTGGTGTCCAACGGGGCGAAGGAGGTCTTGAAGACCAGCGGCTGCTGGGTGGGCTCCAGGAAGAAGATGTAGCGGTGGTTCCGCTTGACTTTGAAGCAGGGCGCCGGCATGGAGCCCACGCGGATGAGCTGCTCCTTCTGGAGCCCGCCGCTGTTGAGGGGCCACAAGTCCAGGACCTTCACCAGAATGCCGGACGTACTCGGCGTCTCCTCCTTGCTCCAGTTGCCGGTCGCCGGCGTGGGAGAATCCGCCGCCGGCAGCGCCTGCACCTTGCCCTCCAGCACCACGGCCGCCGAGTACGCCTGGTCCTGCACCGAGCGCAGACTAGGCGAGTAACAGGCGAGCGACACGCCGATCAGCCACATGGAAAAGCCGGGCGCCGTCAGAGCGCTCCTCATGCCGAGACAGCCGCAGCCCAAGAGCCTCTCGCCCCTGGCCCTCGTCCTCCTCGCGCGGCCCAAGCCGCCGGCCCAGGATGGGAGATGCCGCAGGCCGGCGGTCCCGCTCCTCCACCTGCCGCTGTTGCCGCCACCGCCGCCACCGGCGGAGCTCTTCTAACGCCTTCTGCTCCCGCCGCCGCCGCCGCCGCTGCTGCTGCACTGAGCCTGCCGGTCCTCGCCTTCTTCCCTCAGGAACGGCACTGAGCAGCAGCACCAGTCCTGCCGCATCCAGCCGGGCCATTTGCAGGACGCCGACGCGGCTCCAGCTGCAAAACCGGAAGCGGCGTAAGCTCGGGCCCAGCCGCGGAGCTGCGCAGGGGCTGCGGAACCCTTCCCTCCTCCTCCTCCTCCTCCTCCTCCTCCTCCCTCCCGAGGAGGACTCCTGCTCCGAACACCTAAGAGAAGGGCGGCCGGAGGGCGGCGGCTTTAGCTCTGGCTCACTCATCGCAGGAGGAGGAGGAGGGGGACGGGAGGCTCCTTCATCCGCGCCCCGCCTTCTGCATCAGGTCGAGGAGAGCGGCGGCGGCGGCGGCGGACCCGGAGCCTCCCTTGAGCGCCGTCGCCAGCAGCGCCGCATCCCAGCTAGCCGAGCGAGGCTGCCGGCCTGGGGGAGAGCGCGGCCCGACGGTGGCTTCAGCCGAGCCCTCGGGGATCGCTGGCGGGCCCCGGCGTGGCTCCCTTGCGATGCCGCCCCGCTTTCACCTACCTCTAGTCTAGTCCGTGCTGTTGGAAGGACGCCCTCGAGTCGCCGGCCGGAAGGCGGCAGCCGCTTGCTCCGCGGAGGGCGCGCGAGCCGCGAGCGCTGCAGCCAGGTGGGCGAGCTCCGGGGCGAGGGCTGGGGGAGGGGAGGGCTGGGGGAGGGCTGGGGGTCCCATTCAGTTCGTTAAGACGGAGCCGCGCGCGAGAGTTCGACCGCCGGGCCTGCGTCGGGGGGTGGGGTGGGGGGGGCAGCCGCGCGCGGGCAAGGGTGCCGAAAGAGCAGGGAGCGCGCGCGCGCCTACCCCGGCCCACGCGCGCCACCCCGGAGAGCCGAACTGCATTCCGGGGACGCCCCCCCCCCGCCCGGAAGGCTCGGCTGCCCATCTGCTCGCAAATGCCGGAGTCCCCCCCCCCAGGAATTGGGAGGGGAGCTTCCCGGTTCCCCAGACTGGGGGGGGGGGGCTTGTCGTAGCAAGGCCCCGGCGCTTCTCGTCGAGCCGAACCGGCCGGGCGATTTGTGTTTTCTCGGCCAAGTTCACCGAGAGGGCAGGAGGGATTCCCCCTCATTTGCATAAGTTGTTGCCCAGAGGAATTCTTGGGGGTGGGGAGGGTGTCCACTCCTCACCGATTAACCACCGCGGAGAAAATCCAAAGGATACTTAGAAGGAGGTTCAGCCCAAGGCACCCGAATTACGGAGCACTCCCAGCGTGTATTATTTGGCTAGCGAACCCGGCACAGAATATTTAATAAATAAACATTATTGGCAAGAGAGATCCTGGGTTTCTAGAAAATTCTTAGTATTTTCTGCCAGCCAACTCTGCAAATTAAAACACAGTAGTGAACTGGGGAGGTCATCCAGAAGTTTACATTGGTCTATATCTACCGGCGTGGGGAAGAAATGGAGGTAGTGACAGATTTTATTTTCCTGGGCTCCAAGATCACTGCAGATGGGGACTGTAGCCAAGAAATTAAAAGACGCTTGCTCCTGGGGAGGAAAGCCATGGGAAATCTAGACAGCACACTAAAAAGCAGAGACATCACCCTGTCAACAAAAGTGCGTATAGTCAAGGCTATGGTCTTCCCAGTTGCAATGTATGACAGTGAAAGCTGGACCATAAGAAAGGCTGAGCGCCAAAGAATTGAAGCCTTTGAACTATGGTGCTGGAGAAGACTCCTGCGAGTCCCTTGGACTGCAAGGCGATCAAACCGGTCAGTCCTAGAGGAGATCAACCCTGACTGCTCTTTAGAAGGCCAGATCCTGAAGCTAAAACTCAAATACTTTGGCCACCTAATGAGAAGGAAGGACTCACTGGAGAAGAGCCTAATGCTGGGAAAGATTGAGGGCAATAGAAGAAGGGGACGACAGAGAATGAGGTGGCTGGATGGAGTCACTGAAGCAGTAGGCGTAAGCTTAAATGGACTCCAGAAGATGGTAGAGGACAGGAAGGCCTGGAGGAACATTGTCCATAGGGTTGCGATGGGTCGGACACGACTTCGCAACTAACAACAACACAACATATCTACCGGTATGCTTGCCGAATGAGAATTCATTTAGTAGCTGAGAGAAAGAGGAAAGAAAGGTACTCAGATTTTTTTTTTCAGTACGATATACAATTGTTAATGGTTATAAAATTTCCCTTTGTATTCATCCTGAAAAATATCTTAAATATCACAGTAAAAATATTTTTCTGTTCTTTTCATCTAAAGATACATTAATATGTCATTTGACTAAGCGTTTTTAGTGCAAATTTTCTCCCAATTGTTTGAACTTTACAAACTTGTTTAAGGCAGAGCATGGGTTAGAAATCCAGAAAGAAAAAAGTTGTTTGCATTCATGGACAAATTCAGAGGTTCCTTCCATAGGGAATAAGCCTCTGAAGGTAAACTCTTGTACGGATACAGTCCCAAAGATGCTTTTTCACGAGGCAACTGGACTTTCTTGTTTGTTGGAGCTGTGCTTTCTGCAGGATGTTTTCTGCCCTGTGTCCCTTTACTGTTGAACACAGGCACAGGCTGTTGGGGATGAGTCTGGGTTGTCTGCATCTCAAACTGAAAAGCAAATGGTTCCTGCAGTCTGCCATTTTTCTGGAAATCCGTTCATAACTCCCACACCATTCGAAGGGTGTATATCCCAAAGCGCATAGCCAAATGTCTATGGAGATTCTCAGTCATCCAGGTCATAGTTATCCCAAAGATGCTTTTTTTCAAGAGGCAACTGGAGGGTTTTTCTCCTTTGCTGAGTTAAAGTGCTGACCACTCAGTCTTGAGTCAGCAGAAAATTATACTGAGATATGCCAATCCCTTCCTTCCCTGAGCCTGTTGCTCATCTTACAAGTTGCAGCAGCAGTGAAAATTTTAAATATAAAAACCTGTCAGCAAGTACATTTTGGAGCAGCCAGAGCTTCTTTTTTTTTGGGGGGGGGGTTGGGCGGTGACGTGTAAAGCATATCAAAAACATCTTAAGCATAAAATGATATGGGCGTTATGTCCCCCTTCCAGTGGTTTTCCATTTCCTTATGTTCCACGGCTGAGCAAAGGCTCTCCTAGCCACAGCCTTGATCTGCTGCTCAAGTAGGAGCTGAGGGTCGAAGAGGATCGCTGTGTCACTGACCTGCACCGCCAGGGCAAATAAAACCTGGGCATCAAAATATTATTAACATAATTATAACTATGAATCCATGTTTTAATTTTAGAATTTTGAAAAAGGTGAAAACTATGGGGTTTTTTCCCCCCTGATTGTTCCCTCCATTTCCATCAAATAATCCTTCCCCTCTAAAATATTGCTGACTTTTCTATTAAGTTATTTAACTGGGAAGAATCCATGCTTTCTGTTAAGATAGAGCATGATATGATTGAAGACTAGATTATTGGAGGAAAATCTAGGAGATCCATCTATCTTGATGGTTACAACTTTTAAACAGTATAAGTTCAAATTTTTCTCCCTAAGTGTATAGTGTTTTACTTGCAAACATAAGCAATATTTGAAGAACGATGTATACATTTGAAGAATATCGTGAAAGAACCTCTTCATTGTTGTACAAAATTCTTAAATACAATAGAGTATCTTGAAATTCTTTAAAAAGCATGGAAAGAAGACTTGGGATGAGAACTTGATGAGTCAGTTTAGAACAATGAGTCATCTTGGAAGTTTTTAATTCCCATGAAATCTATCTTGGTGAGTCACCTAGAATTAATTGTACAATAATTTACAAATGGTGTTCTTTAAAATATCATATTTATGAAAACCTGTTTTGGAAAGGTTGTAAGCAACCTAAGATCCACCATTATTTCTGATGACAGTGTGTGTTTCATTTTTGTTAAAAGTGTGTATAAATTACCCCAAAATTCTTGATAATTTCAGGTTTTTTCTCAAACACTGCAAAGAAATTCATCCAGTTGTCACATCCCATCAGTTAGTAGGCATACACAGTCTATTGCCACACACTCAGGATCATCTTTTTCTCTTATTGATATCACTTTCTGCAGAATTCTGCTACTTTAGTTTGATAACTCTGTTCTTTTCATATCAAAGCTTCATGCAATGCTAAACCCAATTTTAGAATGTGTCATATCCGCAATAGTCCAATCATTACCTCCTAAAATAGACTGTTCAGCAATTAAAGAAAAAAAATCACAGGTTCCAATATCCATTGTACTCATCTGGGATTTTTTTTAAAAAAACCCAACAACCCTACTTTTCTTATATAATTAAAATCAATTTAGTTAATAAAAAGCTTTCATGAAGTGCTTTGGAGAACTCAAGATACATGCTTGCTATGTTGTGATATTTTGATTTGTCTTTAGAAACAAGCTGTCTAATAAACTTTAGAACTTTTCTTGGGGATAAATCTGGTCATGTTTGTTTTCTGAGTGTAACATTGGTATATTTGTTTTATCAAACAATATTTGTATATTCATATATATGAAAAAACATTTTCCAACTCAGTTATCAAATTAGTAACTGTTAATGTTAGATTATCACTTCTAACTACCACTAGATGGTAGTGTATAGAGTTTGTTTTATTTCTAAATATATTTCCAATTTTCATAAAAAACAGCAAATCATACAATCATAGGGTATGAAGGGACCTTGGGGGTGCATTCTGTTCTGCCTCGGGCACAATGGATTGGTTCCTTTTTAAGTATTTCTCCAACCAATGCTTATTTTAGAATCTACACATCTTTAGCATCTACCTATCTTTTCAGTTGAAATGGGGGCAGGATGAAATTACTTTTAATGACAACCCAGTATAGAAAATATACTGGCTGAGAAGCTGAAGATGAGAATTTATAAACCTTTTTATAATTGTGGAATAGCAACTATATTTATTGTCATAATAGATACCCTGGTGATACAAGCAACAGTGAGCAGGTTGAGGTAGCACAGAAGTGTGATCAATTAGTATAATACAATCAGACAGAATTCTTTATTCCTTCTGAACACAACCATATTGTCAATAATATTGTAACTTTCTGCTGGTCCCAATTTGTCATAAAATTTGTCTAACGTGCAAAATTTGTATAATTGTGCAACGGACTTCCTTAGCAGAAGACTCTCTGGCCCACTTTGCCTTTATTAGATTCTTTACTGCATACAAGGAAGAAGCCATAATCAAGCAGATGAGATGCTACCTGCAGAACAAACTTTAGCCTTTTTCTCTTGCCCTTTAACCAATGCTTGTTGGTGATTTAACCAAGACTTAGCAATTCTTTTAGTGGCCATGGGAGAAAGTATAGAACATGTTTCTTGGTCTGGTCTACCTCAAAGAGCTGACAGGACATCTGACATTTAGGAACAGTACAACAGCCAGGGTTAAGTTCACAAAATTAACCTAAAAATCACCCATATTATCTATTTCAACCAGAAAAGATATGAGACACAAAACATCTGATTGGCTTCTTCTCAACTGGCAGGATGTTTTATCCTGTTCATGGCATCTATCAGGTACATTTAAAATCTAGTAGGCTATTCCACTAATACCATTAAATATTGGTAAGGGGACATCACTTATTTAGTGATTGTTCTAATCAGCATTTGGGGATTTTTTATGGGATTACTTTGTATTCAGTTATTCTATAGGCCTGGCCTTACTAGGATCACACAAAGTTATTTGTCCAATGAAAGTATCTCACCTATATTCTCTGGATTAAACTATGCATCATGATTTGTTTTTTTGGCAGATCAGTTCCTGGACTTTCATCAATATACACAAAGAGTTAATAAGGGTTTTTTTCTCCCTTTAATTCAAAAATGGATAATTGGCAGGGGTTTTTTTTTATTTGCCTTCATTTACAATCAGAGTTGGGAGGCCTAAGGGTGATAGATTTCAACTAAGAATATTTGTGCATGAAACAGATAGTGTTCCTCTCAATGACAGGCTCTTGGGCTCCCCATGTAACCAGATCTACATCATATAGAGCTTTAAAGATGATCACTAGCTTTTTAAATTGACTCCTGAAGTTTACGGCCAACATGGCTAAAAAGAATGGTTCCTGCAGTAGCAGATTCCACCCACTAATATGCTAGTCATTGCATTCCTCATCAATTCCAAACTGTCTTCAAAGAGAGCCTCATGTCAACTGGGGTGAAGAAGTCAAGGTATATGGTGATAAGAGCATGTGTTACTCTTACCAAAGCTTCTTAGTCCAGGTACGACGATAACTGGTCCTGTAGCTTTAAGATGACAAAAACTCCCTTGGTCACATTTTCTGTCTGCTGTTCCAGCTGAAGCTGTAAATCCAGGACAACTCGAAAAGTCATAGATGTTCTGTGGGTGGTGAACAATAATTATGTACAATGCCAACAATTGTTTCTGGAATTTCCTACATACAGTATTTACAGATAAATAGTACCTCCAATTTGCTAAGATTTATTCTGAGCTTGTTTCTCCCCAACCAGTTTCTCATAGCTTCCAGGTATAAAAGCTCAAGATTTCATAGCTTTTACACCTCAGAATTGGATGGTAAAGCATAGTTGAGTGTTATCTAACTTTATATATATATATAAAGAAAAATGCCCATCTACCGTACTTGCTTCAGGTAAATCACACCTACTTCTATGCCAGGTACAGGGGGGGGAAATCAATTTTAAAAAAATGAAAAATAAGAATGACTCTGGGCTGTCCTCTAATGTCTACTTGAACCCATTTCTACTGCTACCATAAGTAGCAGATGGCTGAGCCCGAAAGATGGAAAGCTGGTAGTCCTAAATTTTCTCTTCCAATAGATCTTTGGGTCCTTGCATTGGCTCACCTTCTTTGAAGATGCCACTTAGCACTACCAGGGAATGCCTTATCTGATACCCAACACTTAGTCCTGAAGCTTGATACAATTGTGCTTCCTAGCTGTGACTATTAAAGGGTGGATATGAAAAGCAAGTAGTTTCTATAATGTGTGGAGTTAGAGGAATTAACGATTTTTCTCTTAAATTCACAAGGCAGATTACATCTGAATTTGTTTTTATCCATCTAGACCAGGCATGTCAAACTGCCGGCCTGCGGACCGGATGCATCATATTAAAACCACGCCCACCCCATTGCTGGCAATGGGGAAAAAGTCATGATACATCACGTGATGTCACATGACATCGCAAGTTTGACATGCCTGATCTAGACCTTCACAGCTTCTAGACATTGCAGTAGGACTTTCATAACATCTCCATTTAGTCAATGCAGAGTCCAATATCATCAAGATACTTCTTATTACAAATATCAAATCTATTGTACCCCCTGAAGGAGCAATTATAAATTTCCTACAAAGATCATGCTTGTCTCCCAACAAATGTTTGTAAAAATAATTTCAAACTTCATGCCTGTTTCAAGCTCTGCAATTTGTTTGATCAGCATTTTGCTTATCTTCTTGAATGTTGAATATCTTCTTGGGTGAAAGTAGACACTAACAACAGCACTGATTTTATTCACTCCATCATTTATTTCAAATTACTCTACAATTATGGTTCTATAACAATCAGTCAAAAAATACAGTATCACTAATTTCATTCATTTGGATTTCAGAACAGGTTTAGATACATTTGCTATATTTTATCATGCCTCATTCCCCCTTTATTGGTCCTGTTCCTTTTATTGCTATCTTCTAATTATGTTTTTTATGATCTATTATTTCATTCCAGTGTTTTGCAAATTATAATCTTTACTGTAAAGGTAAAGGTTGCCCCGCACATGTGTGCTAGTCGTTTCCAACTCTAGGGGCCGGTGCTCATCTCCGTTTCAAAGCCAAAGAGCCAGCGCTTATCCGAGGACGTCTCTGTGGTCATGTGCCTGGGCATGACTAGACGCCAAAGGCGCACGGAACGCTGTTACCTTCCCACTGTAGTGGTCCCTATTTTTCTACTTGCGTTTTTACGTGCTTTCGAACTGCTAGGTTGGCAGAAGCTGGGATGAGTAACAGGCACTCACTCTGTTACGCGGCACTCGGGATTCGACCCACCAAACTGCCAACCTTCTGATCGACAAGCTCAGTGTCCTAACCCACTGAGCCACCACATCCCCTAATATTTAGTATAGTTAATAAATATTCTACTAATTGTATGTGTTCTGCTATAACCAATAGGTTTGTCATGGAAATCTCTTCTTCATGGTCTTATAAAATATTGTGTTGAAATAAAATGAAACAATTTTTCCTCCACAAATTAATTAATCAAGATAGATGATATCATCAGTTTAGAGACTTTGACTGGTGGAAAATTTATCCCTGCTTCATAACTTGCAGAGGGAATAGATAAATGCATTATCTCTGTTTCAGCACATGATCTTTTACTAAACAAAAACATATTTTTACAGAGTATATATTTTGTTCTTTATTTTAATAATGTTAATTTTTAGTTCTGACTTGTTTGGTGAAATGAGCATCCATATAAATCAGTCAAACAATAAGGAAACACTAAAATGTTTGAAGATTGATTGGTGTATATTGATATTTAAAATCATAGGAATCTCTTCAATACTATATAAAACCATTATCAAATATATAAAAGGCTATCTTGAAAATATGTGGAGAGGACTTGGGATTAGAAGTGGATCAATCAGTATGGAATTGTTCTGGAGGAGTACACTAAGGAAATCAGTTAAGAATTGGTTATTCATGGAGAGTGATGATGCTTGGAGATTTGTACTCTGACAGTATCAGGACCCTGGAGAGTTCACTGCATAACATTTAGCAGTCATTTCTATCAGCTTGAGACCTACAGCACGTTTTTGTTTGTGCCATGAAAAGATTGTACAGGACTCTCAAAGTGAGTGACCCCAAAATCCACGGGGATCTCTGAACATGGGGTTTTAAGAAGTGAAACAAGATTTAAGCCGCTCATTTTGTCGTTTAACCACCCTCCAAACTCCAAAAAATTAAAACAGTAACCAATCTTCCCTTAGGCCTGAAGTGGCGATCTGCTTTATACGCGTGCTTTACAGGCTGTGCTAATGTTTTGGAAGACAACTTTTATCCCAGGGCTTTAGAGACATGACACATAATCTAGTGTGTGATATACAAATCTATTTAAATACTGTAAGTCAAAACTGAGCGCAAAAATAATTCATAGAAGATTAGTGTGCAGTTTTAAAAGTGCAATATATTATTCAAGGTCTCTGTAGATTGTGCTTAAGGGTTTCAATCAAATATACTACTATTTTAATACTAATATAATACTAATAGTAATTAAATAAATATATTAATATTTATGCTTGCAGTCTACACTTAATTTTCATTTTGGTTGAAGACTTTGGTAGTTACATTGCAGCCTTTGGTAGTTACTTCCTGTGTAGTTTTACTGATCTCATTTCAAAAGACTAAAAGAAAAATGTGCATTTCAAGAATTCAGGAAATTAAACTTAACTAATGCAAGTTATAATTCATATATATATTGCCAGTGCAATATTTATTTATTTTTCAACATCCGCTGGATGTTGTCCAGGAGAAATCTAACAGGGTGGGATTTCCCCTCATGCTGCAGATGAGTGTGGCCTCATTGGGGGTCAGATACCAGTTGCCATTATAACCCTCTATGGCAGGGGTAGGCAACCTTGGCTCTTTTATGACTCCTGGACTTCAACTCCCAGAATTCCTGAGCCAGCCATGCTGGCTCAGGAATTCTGGGAATTGAAGTCCACGAGTCATAAAAGAGCCAAGGTTGCCTACCCCTGCTCTATGGCAACCTCAGGAGCATTCAACATGGAAAGCCAGACAGAGACAGACTCAAGTTGTGGCAGTTCAACAAGGCAGGTGTTGCTTGTTGGCTTCTTTGGTAGGAAGCATGTTGCAGTGGCTGATTACATTGACGGTGCCATTGGGTTTGTCTGCTTGGCACTGAAATTACTGCTCAACTTCAACTGCCAGGTGATGTGAGCCAACAGCTTCCCATTGAGGGACGTGCACACAACCATAAACTGCTCTACGTTGCTAGCCTTCACTTCCTTGGCTCAGTGCTGCCTATGGGTTTCGCCAGGATAACCAGGTTGTTGGTGTCTACCTCATTGCCCTTGAGATATGTGACAAGCTTGCATGTGTAGATGACTTCATCTATCAAGAAGAGGTGTTCGGTTGCCAGTATGGCATCTGTCAAGGACACTGAGAAAACAAATCCGCTTCCTATTCTTCTCCATTGGATAATTTTATCTATGTGATGGATTGTAGATGACCACATACTGTCTCTGACCTCTGGCTTCTGTAACTCAGGTCAATTGGGTGGCCTTCATTTCAGGCTCTGTTATCGCGATGTTGCAGGCCAGGACCACCTTCTTCCCCAGGTAGCTGTGGCCTCATTGTGGACTGTCACTTGCTGGGCAAATACAACAGAGAGGCAGCTCCAGACGAGGTTTGGCCAAGAGCACAGCGGTGGAGAGGGCGAGCAGTAGTGGAGGGTCCTCCACTGGCAATGGTGCTCAGCTCTTGGCTGTACCACAAAACTCCCTCAGAGCCTCCAGAGTGGCTGCTGCCACTGCTACTTCCCAGCTATGTTGCTGCTACTGCAGCTGCCTCAGTCCCATTGCGAGCCAACATTCATTCCTTGCAATGCCATGTATTACCTACCACCTTTCTAAATATATTTGCATTTCCTTAAATTTGTCCCAGATTTGCTTATGTAGCTGCAATCAATGCGGAGTTTGCAGAATGCTGGGTTTATCCCTGCAGCCATACTGTAGTCCTTCAGGGAGCTCTGTCCTGAATTACATTACTTATCTTGTTCAGAAAAAGGACGCGGTGGCTCAGTGGGTTAGGATGCTGAGCTTGTCGATCAGAAGGTCGGCAGTTTGGCGGGTTGAATCCCGAGTGCCGTGTAACAGAGTGAGCGCCTGTTACTCGTCCCAGCTTCTGCCAACCTAGCAGTTCAAAAGCACGTAAAAAATGCAAGTAGAAAAATAGGGACCACTACGGTGGGAAGGTAACAGCATTCCGTGCGCCTTTGGCATCTAGTCATGCCGGCCACATGACCACGGAGACGTTCTCGGACAAGCGCTGGCTCTTTGGCGCTTGAAACAGAGATGAGCACCGGCCCCTAGAGTTGGAAACAACTAGCACGCATGTGCGGGGGAACCTTTACCTTTACCTTATCTTGTTCAGGCATTGCAAATGATACAGTAAACAAGGACATACAGCTCATTGGTCACATTCAAAGATCAGTTTTTTGTCTTAACTTGTTCTTGTGAATCTTTCTTTTTCTTTCTTTCTCTCTCCCACTTTCTCTCTTTTTCTTTCTTTTTTTCTGCCATTTCCTAATAACTTTTTCCCTCTCCCAAAAATTCTCTGGTGGATGACTTTCTTTATGAAACAAATGAAACAACCAAAAAAGCTGTTGTTATTTGTTAGTACAAATTTCATGTATTTCTGTAAGATACATAAACTTCATGAAGCTGATTCAGTGGCACTCCTACATGGATTACTTTCTTGACATAGGGCTGCCCTTGAAGACCATCCAGAAAATAGAACTAGCACTGATCATGTAATGACCATACTTGTTAATAATCATGTTCAGAGAGCACCAAGGGCTCCCCACCATCCAGAAATTACAACTGGTCCAGAATGTGGTGGCACATGCAGTTCTGGGTGCTCCACAGACAGAGCCTATTTAGTTAGTTTTTTATTATTTATTCATTAGATTTGTTTGACACTCATCTTGTCACAACATTGCTCCGTGAACGGCACTTGTTTCCATTTTTCCCCTCCAGATGCAACTCAAGGTGCTGGTCATTTGTAGGGCCACCTCTCCCTGAGGGATCTGCCCGTCCCATTGGGTCAGAGAGGGTGGATGGGCTCAGGTACCTCAAATGTGGCCATCTAGTGGGAACTGGGAAGAACTGCCTTCTTCACCTTAGTTATTCCCAGGGCTTTTTTTCTCATAGAACGCTCAGAACGGAGTTCCGGCACCTTTTTTGGATAGAACCTTGTAGGGTAGGCAAGGCGGGTTGTACGACACGTGTGAGTTCCAGCACCTTTTTCTTTTACAAAAAAAGCACTGGTTATTCCTACCCTGTAAAATCCTTCAGAGAAAGAGGAGGTCTCTTATGGAAGGCTTTAAAAAAAATTACCTCACCCTGGATGCCAGCCAATGGGACCACTGAAGTGCCGGAGAGCATGGCCCTGAGTGCCTGGAGATTTTTTTTATTTATTTTTTTTATGTGTACTATTTGTGGTCTACCCAGGGTTGTGGTTCATAGCAGGGATAGCTAAATAAATAATTTATTTGTAAACATTTAGAAAAGAGTGATAGCTTTTTCACAGATATAAATTACCATTTTGGACAAAAGTATTAAATAGATGTTTAAAATACTTTTTCTTTAAATATGGTTTTACATTTTTTTTAAATCTTGCCTTTTTGGTAGGATTTTGTCTTTTTCAAGATGTTTTAGACCTTGGGTGAGAAAAGCTTCTTTATGCAGTTGTTTAAAGCACTTGATTCCCGCCCCCCACCAGGATTTCTTGTGAGCCTGGAAATAAGTAGAGCTGCTGCTAAATCTAATGTTCATGATAATTGATAGTTACAGTCATTGTCAATTCATAATGATCACATGGATAGATTTTCTGCACAGTGGTCTCTGCCCATCCTGCTTGTTCAGATTTTATTTTATTTATTTAAAACATTTATAATGCTGCTCATCTTTCTGTTGTGACTCAGGGTCAGCCTGTGGGTCCGGCAGCCGGCTCGGATGTCTCGGATGACTCAGACGAGGGGGAGGAGGAGGGTGTTGAAGACGAACTGGTTGATGATGGCTTGGAGGCTTCGCAGAGCCCCCAGCCAGGGCCCTCTTATTTGGTGGAGACTCAGCTGCGTGAGGCTGACAGTGCAGATGATGAGGACCCACAGCTGGCCCTGTTCAAGGACGCCCGACGCAGGAGGCAGTCGAGCAGGAGCAAGCAGAGAAAGGCTGTGGGACTCCTCTGGAGGAGGCACAGGGAGGCCACGCCCTGAACTCTAATAAAGGGAGTGTTTGGGGATGGGCTGGTTGCTGAAAGCAACCGCTCCGTTTGAGGATTAAAGTTCCGGTATCTTGTTTCATGTTCTGTTGTTTTGCTTGGGAATTAAACTTGGCAGACGCTTTCCAGCCTCAGACGTTTTCCAGTCTCTACCGTTTGTATAGGGGTTGCCTTTCTGCAAGGCCGGTAGCAGGCTGGTACAGAACACTTTCGATAACGCTGGGCAGCTCCTAATAAAAAACTCCTAATGGATTGGATTATTGCAACACACTCTACACGAGGCTCCCCTTGAAAAGTCTCCAGAAGCTTCAGCTGATGTAGAATGTGCCCATGTGAGACATACTAAGTGCCCAAAGAAGGGCACATATAACACCTCTGCTTTGTGAACTGTACTGGGTGCCAGTTTGCTTATTGATCCAATTCAAGGTGTTGGTTTATTACCAATAAAATCCTACATGGCATAGGGCCAAATTGCCTATGGAATTGCCTTCATCCCATCACATCAGCCCATCCTATTCATCTAGGCAGGAAAGACATGCTATAGACCCTGTCAATCAAAGAATTCCCACTGTTGGGAAGAGGCCCTTTTCTGCTGCTGCCTCTGTGTTGTGGAACATTTTGCCCCCAGAAGTAAGGAAAGCTTCCAATCTCTTGGCCTTCTAATCTCTTCCAATCTCTTGGCCTTCCGCTAAGGCAAGGGTAGGCAACCTTGGCTCTTTTATGACTCGTGGACTTCAACTCCCAGAATTCCTGAGCCAGCCATGCTGGCTCAGGAATTCTGGGAGTTGAAGTCCATGAGTCATTAAAGAACCAAGGTTGCCTACCCCTGCACTAAGGGGTCAAAACTGGGCTGTATATCCTTGTGTGCGGGACACAGAGGCCTACACAACCATGGGGCTGGCCAGCCTCATGAGAACCTTCTGCCTGTATTAACAATTTATAACTCCTCTTCTTGGAATTCTTCACCTTCCAATTTTTTTATGTTGTTGTTTATATAATTTAAAAGTTTTAACCCTAAATTATTCTAATATTAGTGTTTAATTTTATTGACGATATTGTATACCATCCAGAGCCCCTTTCCATGGGAGATGGGCAGTTAAGAAATAAACAAACAAACAAATATGCACTTACAATCACTGTAGTGCAGTCTGTCCATCCTGCAACTGGTTATCCCCTTCTCTTTCCTTCCACTTTTCTTAATATTAGGGCTTTCTCCAGAGAGCTGGGTCTTCACATAATGTGTCCAGAGCTCATTTATGCCTCAAGTGAGAACATACTTTTTATTCAAGCCTCTTCAAAAATTTTCTCTTATTTTCCAAAGCACCAGAAGGCAAGACAAGAAGCAATGGTTGGAAACTAGCCAAGGAGATAAGCAACCAAGAACTAAGGAGAAATTTCTTAACAGTGAGAGCAATCAAGTTGTGGGTGCTTCATCACTGGAGGCTTTTAAGAAAAGACTGGACAGCCATTTGTCTGAAATGGCATGGACTCTCCTGCTTGAGCAGGGGGTTGGACTACTAGAGCACCTCCAGTATCCCTTCCAACTATGTTTATTATGTTAAATCCCTCCATTTTTTCCTATGTAGAGAGCCGTGGTGGTGCAGTGGTTAGAATGCAGCATTGCAGGCTAATTCTGCCAAATGCCAGGAGTTCGATTCTCACTAGTTCAAGGTTGACTCAGCCTTCCATCCTTCCGAGCTCGGTAAAATGAGGACCCAGAGCGTTGAGGGCAATATGCTCACTCTGTAAACTTCTTAGAGAGGGCTATAAAGCACTGTGAAGCGGTATACAAGTCTAAATGCTATTGCTATGTAGTAAATGTACTTCTACTGAAGTACCCAACTTTATCTACTGGAATGGCTGTTTTTCATTATGTAAGTTGATGATGCTATGCTGTTGGCTAGTTTGGATGATGGTAGTTTTTTTGCCAGTTATGTACAGTATAATAACTTGTTATTGTTCATTTAAGATTCCCTTTTATACTCAACTTTCTTCAATGTATTCATTTTCAGATCCATGTTTTTTATTGCATCATACACTTTATCTAGCATTCATTGCTAATCATTCATATACTCTCAGCCACTGCACAGTATTGCCTACATAACAAAAAACATATATTAATGTCCAGAACTTACACACCTCTAAAGTCACCATTAGGGTTCATGATACATTTATCGATAAATCCATTCAGTAACCATGGGGACATCACACAACTTTGTCTTACTTCCTGTTCAATGTTGAATCATTCACTAAATATTTGATGAATTTTCAACATGTTATTTGCATCATTTTCTATAACTGTAAAAAGTAGAAGAAAATATGAATGCATATAACAAAGACTTTAAAAACAAATAAAGCATATAAACATAACCTAAGTATAATAGAACAAATAATTACTAAGATTCAGTTTCTAAACATCCAATTGAACCTTCAACAAATTCAATTATAAATTATAAATGAAATCTGATTGTCCAGTTTTTTCTGTTATGCTGATAAAAGGCCAGTTCAAAGTGTAAAACTTTACACATTTTATCAACCAACCTTCGGTATATGGTGCACAAGCACAATAAATCTAATTCTTTATTTCTTTATTTTTTGTTTCTTTATTGACAGGTAAATTTAAAATAGGTCAGTAAAATATCAACTTCCTTTAAATTGCTGGTTCACCATAGTAAGAAGATTTAGCCAACACCAAGCAATCAAAGGGCATGGCCAAATCACCCTTTCTGAACATCTGTTAGGGTTGTAAAGAATTCAGTAAAGTTGAAAAGTTTTTTGATGAATTAAACTTATCTTAAGATAATATGTATTTACCATTTTAAAAAACTGAGACCATTAATTTTATAAAATCAGAGATTCCAATTCCCTCTTCTTCTAAATTGTTTAGTAGGCAATTTCAAATTTTTTATGAATGACTATATCAACTCTGCAATGAACCTGGCTGAAGCCATGTTGCTCGTTTTCGGTTGTCACAAGATTGGGGGGAGGAATGGGGAGTTTTAAGCTAGCCTAGACAATTTTTTGTCCCATGGGAACCAAGGTCATCTCTGTTTCTTAGGCTGGGGATTGTTAGAAAGCCCGCCAAACTATTCTATTGGGAGATGTAGTTGATTGCATAGGTTATGGGGTGGGAAGTTTAACTTTTTAATACTGTTACTTTTGGAGGGAACTTTAGTCTTGGTTTCACTTTTGACTGTGCCAATACTTTGTAACTAATAAACATGTTCTTAAGAGGAAAACTCAATCCTCCAAGTTCTGCTTTAATTGGTCTCATCTACTGGAACCATGACAGACTATTTTAATAAAGTTTTTAAATTGTCAGTAAAACTGAGTGGTTGGTTAGGCTCTTCAAAAAACCTTGTCTACTATATTCAGAATTGTAGGGGTTTTTGGAGACTGCCACAGTCCAAAGAAAGATCATATAGAACATGAGCATAAATGAATGCATCACCATTAAGCTCTTTTTGGCAAATTCTGGGCAACACATCAAAAGTTTTATAAGTATAATTAATTATTGATCAACAGTTACAGGGATGGTTCAAATCTGAACTTCCATAAGTCACATTTTTTAATTTTATCATATGCTTTCTCAAATCAATAAAAGTACAATAATTTTTCTCAGATTTAAAAATTTCTTAATGATCTGTTGAATAACAAAAAAATTATCTATACATTTCCTGCTAGGCAGAAAGTCACATTGCCCTGCCCTGAGCCCACTGCTTCCCCTTCTAGCCCCACTTCTTGGCAAGGTAGAAAAATGTGGGATGAAATTCAGCATAGTTTAAAGTAAGATTCTATACTTAAGCCAAGAAAAGCCAACTGTGTAAGTACAGGCTAAGTGAAACTTGGCTTAATGTCAGTAATTGTGACAGGGATCTTGGAGTCCTAGTGGACAATCACTTAAATATGAACCAGCAGTGTGCGGCAACAGTCAAAAAAGTCAATGCAATCCTAGGCTCAGTTAACAGAGGGATAGAATCAAGATCATGTGAAGTTATAGTACTGCTTTACAAAGCCTTAATACGACCACACTTGGAATACTGCATCCAGTTCTGGTCACCACAATATAAAAAAGACATTGAGACTCTGGAAAGAGTGCAAAGAAGAGCAACAAAAATGATCAGGGTGCTGATAAAGAACAGGGTGCATATAAAGAACAGTGGCATGGTTCCGATAGATGAGGCCAGAAGAAAATAACTCTGAGGCAATTGCTTTCCTCAAAGAATACTTTTAATGGCTACATAGTATCGGCACAATCAAAGGTGAAACCAAGACTGAAGGTTCCCCCCCCCGCCAAGGTTACAAAGTAACAAGTTGAACTTCTCACCCCTATAATATATCATAAATCACAATCCCAAATTATCTACTTTGGTGGGCTTTCTAACAGAAACTCCAGCCCGCCAAAACTTAGGTAGCTTGACCTTGGTTCCCACAAGAAAGTATTTGTTATGACTAAACTAAAAGAACACATCTCCCTCCTCCCATTGCTGCAGCAACTGAAAATGAGCCGAAGGTGGCTGTGGCCAGGATCATTTGAAGGTTTGACAGTCGGATCCTCTAAAGGAGAGAGAAATCCTGTGGGTAAAAAGGAGTTAGAGTCAGGAATCACTCCTTATTCGGATGCTTATCATGAAATTTTTGTATTAATCTACCAGCTTTTACATCAACGCTCTTTACCCAGGGGGCTTCAGATAGTGGGTAACCTTTCCACTGCACTAGATACTGTAATTTTCCCTTATGCAACCTTGAGCCAAGGATTTGTTTTATTTCATAATGAGTCTCTCCCTCCATGACAAGGGGACCAGGTGCCTGTTTGGGAGGGGGTCTCAAGGAGGACTTTCTGTATGGCTTCAATAGGCTGCAAAGGAACACAGGGTGAACTTTCCCTAAAAGGGGAGGTAGCTTTAATTCTACGGTGACTGGGTTTATAATCCGCACTATGGGGAAAGGTCCAAGGAATTTTGGTCCCTATTTTTACTAGGCAGCTTGAGTCTTAGATATTTTGTAGAGAGGTAAACTTTTTCTCCTACACGAAATGACCTCTGGGGGGCCCTTCTCTTGTCTGCTTGCTCTTTGTAGTATTTTGAGGCTTTTGTTAGAGCTGCTTTCACATTGTCCCACACAGTTTTCCAAGAAGTCACCCATTGATCTAAAGTTTGAGAAACAGGAGGGTCCTGAGGGAGTTCAGGCATGAAATGAATTCCCTTCCGGTAGCTATTTTAAAAGGAGCGAGTCCAGTGCTGCTATGTACTGTGTTATTATAAGCCACCTCAGCAAAGGGGAGGAGGTCAGCCCATGTTGTCTGTTGGTAATCAACATAACACCTTATATATTGTTCCACCATAGAGTTATCTTTTTCAGCAGTTCCATTAGTAGACGGATGAAAAGCCCATGACAACCCCTGTGAGGACCCAATCAGTTTCAGAAAGTCTCTCCAGAACTTGGCAGTGAATTGCATCCCGCTATCCGAAATAATCTGCTTTGGAGCTCCATGGAGCTGGTAGATATGTGTAAGAAACATTCTTGCCAGTTTCTTTGCAGAGGGGAGACCAGTGCAGGCAATGAACTGAGCTTGCTTACAAAAAAGGTCAATCACAGTCCATATTACCGTATTTCCCCTACTTTCCAGTAATTCCAGAATAAAATTCATAGCAATTTCTTCCCGGGGTTGGGAAGGGTCTGCGACTCTCTGCAATAATCCAGGGGGGTTACCTGGACATTTTTTCATTGTTACACAAGTTGTACATCTTTTCACTTAATTCTCAATGTCTTTCTTTAGCCCTGGCCACCAAAACTGCCATTGAATTAAATGCAAAGTTTTTAGCTAGCCAAAGTGGCCTGCTTGTTTGCTATTGTGGCCGTGTTGGAGGGCCTGAACGCTGAGGGTTTCTGGTAGATACAGTTTCGACCTCTTCTAAGCCTGACAGGTCCATATGGTTTTATTTGCCAGGAACCAGGAATTGGT
Organism: Vipera ursinii; assembly: GCF_947247035.1. Taxonomy (NCBI): domain Eukaryota; kingdom Metazoa; phylum Chordata; class Lepidosauria; order Squamata; family Viperidae; genus Vipera; species Vipera ursinii. The sequence continues at coordinate 119,870,440 of NC_139516.1, read as the reverse complement.
TTTCAACTCCTCCTTTAGCCTCTTTAACAGGCTATCAGGTTCAGTTGATTTTGCCTGTGATGGCCCCCCTGTTGTTACTTGAGAGATCAACTCTGGTTGTAGAACAGTGGAGTTCACAATCTCCTCTCAATCTGGATAGGGTGTCAGCTAGAAAAAAATTTCCTCCTGGGATGTATTTTAGTGTGAAGTTGAAACGGTTAAAGTACTTGTTTAGGAGATAACTTACGGGGGTTTTCAGTGCCTCTAGATTTTTGTGATCAGTTCATACTTCAAAAGACAGGTTGCTCCCTTCAAGGAAATGATGCATGTAAGCAGAACCCACCTCACCACAAAAGCCTCTTTCTCCCAGACTGCCCACCTTCATTCAGTGTGTTAACTTTTTGGAGGTGTAGGTGCAGGGCTGCAAATGCCCATTCTCGTTCTTTTGCAAAAAAAACGGCTCCTACAGCCACATCACTGGCATCAGCCTGGATGATGAGTTGTTTTTCAGGATTGAGATGTTTGAGAATGGGTTCTGCTGCAAACAGTCTCTTTAAATTCTCAAAAGCAGTCTGGCATTCTATGGACCATGGCAGAAGATGCCAGGGTCACAGCTTCCTCCCATTTTTTCCCCATTTTTAACAATTTGGTAATCAGCAAGGCAATCTTGGCAAAGCAGGGGATAAATTGCTGGTAGAAGTTTGTGAATCCCAAAAAACTCTGGAGTTGCTTACAGGTCTGAGGAGGCTGCCATACTAGCACAGAGGGCATTTCAATGCCCTCACTGGAAATTCTATATCTTAGGTAATCCAGGTGTTACTGGTGGAACTCACATTTTGAGAGCTTAGCGTAAAGTTTAGCACTCAGCTATTTTCTGAACACTTCACGTACTAATTCAACATGCTCCGCCATGGTCTCTGTGTAGATTAGAATGTCATCAAGGTAAACTAAGAGCCCCTTGTGCAGGTGACTATGCAGTACTTGATTTATCAATTGCATGAATACAGCAGGGGCCCCTTGCAGACCAAAAGGCATAACATTGAACTGGAAACTCCCCAAGGGGCTGTTAAAAGCTGTTTTCCATTCGTCTCCTTCCTTGATTCTTACTCAGTAATATGCCTCTCTTAGGTCTAATTTGGTAAAAACTTTTCCTTTTGCCAAATGGGCTAACATGTCCTTCATCAAGGGGAGAGGGTACATATTCTCTACACTGACACAGTTTAAACCTTTATAGTCTACACACAATCATATCGACCCATCTTTCTTCTCTTTAAAAAGCACTGGGGTGGCTACCTGGGATATTGCTAGCTGGATGAATCCTCTGGCTAAGTTCTTATCAATGTATGCTCTCAGCTCTTTCAGCTCACGAGGAGTCATTGAATACATTTTTGTCTTAGGTAGTTTGGCCCCTGGAAAAATCTCAACAGTGCAGTCAGTAGTTCAGTGGGGAGGCAGAACATCACATTCCGCTTCGCTGAATGCTTCTGCTTAAGTCTCTATATTCAATTGGGATGATTTGCTCTCCTGGTGGGGAACTCACAGATCTCAAGGTTTCCAGGGGCTGCCCTTGGCTCTCAACTGGACTACAGATTGGGATAGGAGACGACGGTCCAGTTTCTAACCTTAAAGTCCTCACTCCGTTCTCCCACCAGATCACGGGGCACCATTTGTCAAGCCAGCCCAGCCCCAGGATGACTGCATTTTGGGGATTACCACAAAACAGATTAGCTCCAAATGCTCCCCTATCTCAAAGCGCACTAGTTCAGTTAAATGAGTAGCCGGGGCTCCTCCTATGAGTCTTGGTTTAATGTCATGGTTCTGATAGACGAGACCAGAAGAAAATAATAACTCTGACGCAATTGCATTCCTCAAAGAATACTTTTAATGGCTACATAGTATTGGCACGGTCAAAGGTGAAACCAAGACTGAAAGTTCCCTGCCCCCAAGGTTAAAAAGTTTACAAGCTGAACTTCCCACCTCTATAATATGTCATAAATCACAATCCCCAATTATCTACTTTGGCGGGCTTTCTAACAGAAATTCCAGCCCGCCAAAACTTAGGTAGCTTGACCTTGGTTCCCACAAGAAAGTATTTGTTATGACTAAACTAAGGGAACACATCTGCCTCCTCACATTGCTGTGGCAACTGAAAACGAGCCGAAGGTGGATGTGGCCAGGATCGTTTGGAGGTTTGACAAACTGTTACAGGAACTGGATATGTCTAATCCAATGAAAAGAAGGATTAGGGGAGACATGATAGCAGTGTTCCAGTATTTGAGGGGCTCCTGCAAAGACAAGGGGATCAAATTATTTTACAAAGCATCAAAGAAGAGAAGCAACCTAGAATTAGGAGAAATTTCCTGACAGTGAGAATAAGCCAATGGAACAATTTGCCTTCAAAAGCTGTGGCTGCTCCATCACTAGAGGCTTTCAAAAAGAGACTGGACAACCATTTATCTGAAATGGTATAGGTCTCTTGCTTGAGCAGGCAGTTGGACTAGAAGACCTCCAAGGTCCCTTCCAAATCTCTTTTTCTATGTTATTGTGTGAAATAGGAGGTGCAGGACCAGTACCTGGATGTCAGGTGAGTGGCTGGCCCTCACAGCAAGCATGCCAGGAAGAAGCAGCAGCTGCAGACCTCCTCCTCTTGTTTGGGATCCATGCAGGGACTACCCAGGCATATTACGACTGCTCCACAGCTTGGCAGATGGAGCACACGTCTTGGCAATGGGCCGCTGGGACTCCATGCTCTGGCTCACCCCAGCCTTGAGGACTTCTAATTTGAGAAGGTTTAAACCTAAAACAAGACAAGCCCCACTGCAATTCACTTGGCCCTCTCTTGAGTTATCCTGCATTGAATTGTCCCATGGAGAGTTGGCCAGGACAAGCTGTCCTGCAGTCAGTTGATCAGGTCAGTCAGAAAACCGCCGGGGACATGTCTGTTGGAACAATTCAGCTGTGGTGAGTTGTCCTAGATCCTGTTCACATCTATCAGAATATTTTTTAAGCTTGACTCTGTCTTTTGGGTCTATTAGCAAGCCTTCCCACATTTGGGTGTGAAAAGTTTTGATGACTATCCATTCTATCTCTTTGTCTAATTCTTCCCACATTTGGGTGTGAAAAATTTTGATGACCATCCCTTCTATCTCTTTGTCTAATTCATTTAGGAAAATGTTGAAGAACACTGGTCCTACAACAGAACTCTATGGTACTGTTTTATATTATTTCCCTCCGTGTAAACATAGATCCATTATGAACCACATGTTGAATATGGTTTTACAACTAACTGCAAATCCATCAGACAGTGGAATTATCCATCCCATATTGTTCCATTTTATTTGGAAGAAAGTCTTACTGAAGTCTAAACCCATTACATTCATCACATTCTCTTGCTCTACCAATTTATCAAATAAAACACTAAACAGAAGTAGTAGGATTTAAACTATATTTAATAAACCATTCTGGTTTTTAGTAATCAGCTTGTTCCCTTCTAAGTCTTTGGAAACCCTAAATCAGGGGTGTCAAACTCGCAACATCACATGATATGTTGATATAACGTGACTTTTTTACCATTGCCGGCAATGGGGTGGGGGTGGTTTTGCTATGATGCATCCGGCCCATGGGCCAGCAGTTTGACACCCCTGCCCTAAATGCTGGGAAGATCCTAGAAAAGATAATCAAAAAGTGGATCTGCAAAAAACTAGAAGCAAACAATGTCATAACTAGTAGCCAGCATGGGTTTGTAAAAACAGATCATGCCAAACCAATCTCATTTCATTCTTCGATAAAGTGATTAAACTAGTAGACCAGCGAAATGCAACGGACGTAGTATACTTAGATTTCAGTAAGGCATTTGACAAGGTAGACCAGAACCTACTCCTTGGTAAGCTAGGAAAAGGTGAAATAGACAACATCACCACCAGATGCATCTGTAGCTGGCTAACAAACTGTACTGAATGAGTAGTCCTCAATGGCATTACATCCACATGGAGAGAAATAAGCGGTGGGGTACCACAAGGTTCCGTCTTAGACCCAGTACTCTTCAGTATCTTTATAAATGACTTAGATGAGGGAACTGAAAGGGAACTCATCAAATTTGCAGATGACACCAAACTGACAGGAGAACCCAACACCCCAGAAGACAAACTCAGGATCCAAAAAGATCTTGACAAACTTGAACAATGGGCCCTATCCAACAAAATGAGTTTCAATATGGAGAAAAGCAAAGTCTTACATTTAGGCAGGAAAAATCAAAGGTACAAATACAGATTGGATGAGACCTGACTTAAAAACAGTAACTGTGAGAGGGACCTTGGAGTCCTAGTGGATGATCACTTGACTGTGAGCCAACAGTGTGCAGCAGCAACCAAAAAAGCTAATACAATCCTGGGTTGTATAAACAGGCATAGAATCAAGATCATGCGAAGTATTAGTACCCTAGTAAGGACACAAGTGGAATACTGCAACCAATTTTGGTCACCATATCACAAAAAAGATGTTGAGAATTTGGAAAAAAATTCAGAGAAGAGCTACTAACATGATCAAAGGCCTGGAGACTAAAACATACGAAGAACAGCTATGGGACTTGGGTTTGGCTAGTCCAGGGGTAGGCAACCTCGGCTCTTTTATGACTTGTGGACTTCAACTCCCAGAATTCCTGCTGGCTCAGGAATTGTGGGAGTTGAAGTCCACGAGTCATGAAAGAGCCGAGGTTGCCTACCCCTGGGCTAGTCTAAAGAAAAGAAGAAATAGGGTTGACATGATAGCAGTGTTCCAGTGTCTGAGGGGCTGCCACAAGGCAGAGGGGGCCAGGTTGTTCACCAAAGCACCAGAGGGAAGGACAAGAAACAATGGTTGGAAACTGATCAAAGAGAGAGGCAACCTGGAATTAAGGAGAAACTTCCTAACAGTGAAGACAACGACCAGTATAACAGCTTACCCCCAGAACTTTGTGGGCACTCCATCACTGGAGATTTTCAAGAAGAGACTAGACATTCATCTGTCTGAGCAGGGGGCTGGACTAGAAGACCTCCAACGTCCCTTCCAGCTCTATTCTATTCTAATGTGATGCCAGATTGTTTCAAAGTACATTGTCACAAGATACAGACTTTTTTTTCAATAAATGGATGTTTCTTCCCTTTTGTTTGCATGTATTTTAATTAATTTAACTGGTAAACAAAGCATTTGTTTTCATGCAGTATTATCTATATTTCAAATACATTCTACAAGCCCAGGGGAATAGAAAGGATGGATCTAGAAAAGGGAGAATGAACAATTGTTATCTCTACCTCCTGAACCTTGATAGGTGAATTGTTGGTCTTATTCAGCAAGATTGTTCTTTTCTTATGCAAACATACAGATAGCTATTAAATTGTATATATTAATACATTTTATGTTAACTGACCCAAAATATGATCAATGATGTTGCATGATCTGGGTTTTTGCATCACAGTTTTAGAATGACCTCAATCCCCTTTTTTCCTGCTTTCCAAGGCAATTTGCATCAGTGATTGCTGAGGAAAACTGAACAAATATTAACATTATTCTAGCACTGATGGGAAACTTAACATAAACATAGGCAACCTGCGTTTGTAGTTGTTTACAGCATCAGAAATTTAGCGAAAATTTAGCGAAAAGCCCTGTTGCAAAACAGTGATAAGATGCAGCTTTCTCTTTTGCAATGTATAAAATTGTCTCCTTATCCCAATGAAATATTATGCCTCAGCTGTCCCCATCGTAGGCAAAAATAAAATGCCAAAAAGTGTAGTCCTCCCTTGCTAATAAATTGTCCACTGCTGCATTTACATGGCTGAAGTTTCCAAGATACAAAGGAGAGCAAGAATACATTTTTGACAGAAATGTGACTGAAACATTAAGCCAAACAGATTGTATTTTAGGTTATTATCATTGAATTATGTTGAAAGCAAAAGGAAATGCTGACAAGATAGAATGACTTCAAAATTTCTCTTTGGCCTTGTTCTCAAATCACATCAAGTCAAATTGTGGTTTATTTTACTTGAACCTAACAGTCATGCCAATTGTAGTTTATCAGTCTGTCAATGTTACAGAAACCAGATATTTTATTTCAAATATCATTTTTAAAAGATTAGATGGTGCAAATATTAATGTGGTTAAAAAGGTTACAATAAATTTCTCTGCATCTTCCATGAATCTGCAATACACGTTTCCCCTGAAATTATAGGACTGATGCCTATTCTGGATGGAATAGCCTTGCATTTGGGCAACTTGTCATATCTTCCTAAAGAAAGGATACCCATTCCAAATGTGTTTCATCAAAAAGGATTCAGTACCAGAACATAAAAACATTTCTCTACTATGAATTTAGTGCAAATTAATAGTAATTAGGCCAAGTATCGCTTCAAAAATGACTGCTATTAAGTCACTATAAGGGAAATAATCTAAAAGAGAACATTAGATCACAAGTCAGTGCATTATGGAACATCAGGAGAGCTATAGCTATGCTATTAGGCTATACAGTATAGTGTCCTCATTTAACTATGGTAATTGAGACTGAAATTTCCATTGCTAATGCAATGCAATGCCATGCCCTATGACCAGTTGCTTCTCTCCCCCCCCCCCACACACAGTTAGGCAAACTCTAGTTATTAAGCATGTCATGTGACATTTGCAACCCTCCTGACAGCTTCCCCATTGACTTAGCTTGTCAAAAGCCAGCCAGCAGTGAAGGTCACAAATGGCCAATACATGACTCCAATCTGGTTGCCAAGTTCCCATACTGAGACCATATGTCCACGAATCTGCTGCGACTGTCCTAAGTGTGAGGACGACTGATCATAAGTAGCGCTCATTCAGTCCTGTTCATATGGGCGCTGAATGAGTGGTTGTTAAACTACTAGGCCTACCTGTAGTGTACTCTGCCAAGATCTTGTACTGAGGGGCACCAAAACGAGTGGAGCGTTGACCCTCCAGAAACCGATTACCCCCAAACCTCCATTATCCCTACTATTCCGGTTCAAGTTCAGAGGAGTTACAATCCAAATAGGGCTTAGAAAGCTGCACATTGCTGCTTTCTCTTGGTAGACACTGAATACTGCACAAGAATCTTAAAGGAGAATGAGGGCGTCGTCTCCAGACGCCCGCGACACTAGGTTAACCCCATTCCAAGAGCGAAGTTCTCTTCAAAGCTGCGCTTCCATGATTGCCGAGGCTTCCTCACAGCAGAGTTGCACAGAACCACCACGAACGCTGCTAATCTGCGCTTGCACTGCAGCTCTTGTCTCAAGAAAAGCCACGGAACGCCTTCTGTTCTATATCGCAGCGTTTCCCAACCTTAGGAACTTGAAGATGCGTGGACTTCAACTCCCAGAATTCCCCAGCCAGCTATGCTGGCTGGGGAATTCTGGGAGTTGAAGTCCACGCATCTTCAAGTTCCTAAGGTTGGGAAACGCTGCTATATCGATTCTGTGCAGCGCGCCGGACGCACGCATTGCACGAAAAGAGCCGCAAGGGCGAAGTGCCTTTGTTTCCCTACCCCCAAATGCCCGCAACCCTTACTGCGCACAGCTACCGGTCTCCCTTTACGCCGCTAAGCCTAGAGGCCCTGGACGCGCTCCTCGGCTCAACCCAAACAGACCTCTTTCCCTGTTTCAAGGCCCCCCTTCGCTCAGCTAAGCTCGAGATAGGGGCGGGACGGAAGGAGGCGCTCTGACGACAATGTCAAATACCCGGCGCCGGTTACGCGCATAATGACGCTACTCGCCTGCCACGACTTCCCTCTGAGGCGGAGAGGAGAAGCGAGCGAGCCGAGCGGGCTGGGAAAAAATCAGGGCTGCCGAGGCCTGCTCTCCTCCTCCTGCTCCTCCTGCAGCCGCCACCACAGCAGGGCAGGTGGTAAGCGCTGCACGACTCCCTCGGAGAGCTGCCAAGCGGACCCAGAGCGGGAGGGGCGGGGATCCGCGGAGGAGCCTCCCTTCCCCCCCCTTCTCTCCCTTTGGAAGGATCGCGTCCGCCGGTGCTTCGGCTTGACGTTTTCCGCGCGGCAGTAGCCGAGCTTGGTTTGGGGTGGGATGGATCGCCATTTGGAAAACTTCAATCCAGAAGAAATGCCCTGATATCATATTTGCGACGGACACATTCCACGCCTGCCTTAAAACACAGTAATTAAATACGTTAGAAAGTGGTTCAGTTGTTTTTTAGCGTTTTGCGCAGTTTTTCTAGGTCTAAGCCTCCCCCACATATCCAGCGGTTTACTTCCGAGTAAGTATGCGGCGGAAAGGTCTGAAGGCTGGCGGGGAGTATTCAAAAGCGTCTTCTTGGCAAGAGCCAAGATTATGGGTGAATTCCACTGATAATTAATAATGCAGAACTAGAGTGATCACATTAAAATTGTTATTAACACTAATGATAGCCACCAGAAAAGCAGAAATAATTGCAATAATTTAATACCCATCCCAATTTTCACATCTTAGTATGAAGTTGATCGCATCTGGATAAGTGTGTATTGTACGCGTGCCCTTTTCATTTAACAGGTCAGATGATATGGCTGGAAAGTATATTTTCAGGGTGATCTTTTAGATATATATTTAAGACACACTTGATTCAATAAGATTTAGCTCAAGGACTTTATGTTAATTGATTGAAAGGCAGAAATGTACAGATTAAAAAAAAAGAAGTCAAGAGTATCCAGAAGCAAATTTTAATTATTTCAATAGATCTCTTTCTAGAGGTGCATAGTATAAATACAATATAAGCTTTAGATTTTGTGTATATACCACACATATTTATCACTTTGGAAACAGGTCTTCACCATCTTTCTGACTGAATCATTTAAAGTAAACATCAGAGACATGCAAAATATGCATATGCAAAGTGTCGCTTAGCTGGGGCAAAATTATTATTTTTTTTCCAAATTATTGAAGTATTTTTTTTTCAGTGGTAATATGATTGTGTTATTTTCTCTATAATTAAAATTTACTTGTGATAAATGGTGCCAGCTAAATAATGTTAAATTTTTCAAATTATTGGCATTTTAAAGGTTAGGAAAATGCATCCTTGCCAATTTGTGATATTTTAGGGTAGCTTCTATTCACATATGAAATAATACAATCATATCTCTAAAATACTATTTTATAATTAATTGAACTTTTGCAGATACAGCATGATAAAAAGGAAAATTACCAGGGATAAAAATACCCTGTTTCATGAATGGCATAATCCCAAACGTGATTACTGTTTTCTGCCCATTAAGTGCAGAGAAACCTGTTGCTTTTTCTAAACTTGTTTTGACTATTACATGTTCCTATTAAAAATATAGGTGCAAAGGAGAGTAAGTTCTTTATTTTTTATTTCACTATAAACATGCTTTTCTTCATTGAAAATATTATAGTCAATAATAAATGAGCAATATGATCAGCTATATTACCTCCATCTGTAATTATATAAAAATATTAATAAAAATGTTAAGAGCCAAAAAGAAGCATTTTGAGGGTGTGACAAAAATATACCTTTAAAAATAACTTTTACAATGAAATAGTTTAATTCAAAATCAATAAAATGCTTTGTTATACTTCAGAAATTTTAATCCTCTCTAATGATTTCAGATTTCTATTTTTATTAGCTCTCTTTACTTATGGAGTCTGAAATATCCATTTAAATTCATCTATAGAATCAAACTACATTGGGAAATAATTATACACCATATTTTTACAATGTATGGTATTAATGCCAGAGATTTCTAAACTTTTTGAAGCCATACATGTTTCATTCATACATTTTAAGGCTTTAGCAATTTAATGTGCCACTTTCTATAGCATTTTAGCAAAGGTTCAATGTCATACAGTCTTCCTGTTTTTAAAACAACGGTTTGATTATTGGTTTATTATTGGTAAAAAAAAGTGAGATTTTATACTTTGTATAGAACTAAGTTACAATTATATATTAAGACTGATTCTCATTTTCACTTTAGCTGTGTGTGTGTTATGAATGCTTTATTTTAATTTCTGCAGAGCCACATAACCTGGACCAAACTTCTCTTAAGGAATCTCAATTTTACTGAAACTTCAAAAGTGTTTGTGAGATCATGCTCTAAGATAATAAGCAATCCCCAAATAATTGAGTTAGGACATTATAAACTTATGTCTTTATAGTAATACTTTATTTTTATCAATTGAAAAATGTTCTTGGTAATTAAAGTCATATTTAGATACCAATGATACTAGAATATTGTCATTAAGATTATGATAAGATGAAATTTTATTACCCTACATTTTATCTTATTTGTTAAATATATCACTTCCCTTGTGTATATGTGACTTACTATTTACATTCTCTTTTTAAGAATAAAACTAGAACTTTTGCAATTAAATAACTACTTATTTAACAATAACTGCTTATTTAACAAAAATCAAAAGAAACTTTCTGCTTGGTTGAAATATTTTTTCATTAATTGTTTTCGTAGAAGAGGTAGAAGTTAGGAAATGTATATCAGAATAAATAAGTAGTTGCTTCTGGTCATATTCAATTCTTTTATAATTTTTTTATAAATTGTTAGTAAAGATAATAACTGTCCATTTTGCACTAAATACAATTAGGATTAGATAAGGCTGAATATCATAATAAAACAATACTTTTGGCACTTTGTTGAACAAATTGAAGAAGCTAAATAATATATACAACCAAATACTTTCTAAACAAATACTATATTTGTATTGTATTTCAAATAGCTTTGTCTATTTTATTTTATGAAGCACATACAGATCTTAAATCTGAAAAGTCTTTATGTTTTAAAAGTAGTGGAAAATAGTTGAAATAGTTCTCTGTTCAGTTTATTTATAAAATTATCTGTTCTTGTGCTCATAATCTGGGGTACAACCTCTTATGAGAAATAAACTTTTTTTAGGCAAGGCTGTTAAAATAGAATTCCATTTATGTAGACTGGTATTTATTAGAATCAAAATATCTGTCAAAGTGCCATTATATATTGGGTATCCATTGAAATACATATTTTAGAACAGGTATAATATGAAGCACAAAAAACTAAATAAATAGCAATAGAATCTTTCTTAAATTTTATAGAATAATTGTTGAGAACTTTAATACTATAGATTTTAAAAATGAACTGCATGTTTCCTAGTTCAGTAATGGTTCTCTCCCAGTTTAGTGGGATTTATTTTTAATGAGTTGCCTCCTTGGTTATCAAAGGGGAGACATTTGTTGCTTATACAGATAGTCTGAGAGCTTAGCATCTAGTATCTTAATATATCTAATCTTAACCGGACCTGTTGTTAAATGCCTTTCCTTGGCTTGCTATTGTAATTGGGGAATACAACCTGCTAGCTAAAACAACAACAAAACGCTAGGTAGCCAGCATATTTCAGCAGATAATTTTTAGGTGATAAAGATAACCAGTCAAACCTGCCCAGACCACCCTTAACCGACATTCTTGGAGGTACTAAGAAGACGCTCCGGGTTTTCCTTGCGGGGAATGCGAAGCAATATCGGAGGAAGGGGTGGCTGCTTCTTAAAGCAGTAAGTGGCCGCCGGGATGGATCTTGGAGCTTCTTCCCGGTTTGCTTGTAAGACAGGTCTCTACCCTCAGCATGATCCTTGTAAGACAGGTCTCTACCCTCAGCATGATCCCGGGTAAGGACAAAAGCCCTTCCGCTCAGATGGGGTCCCGGTCACGCCGCCCAGCGCCAAGAGAGGACGGGCGAGCAGTCTACCGCTGCCCGCGGCTTTCATTGGGTTTTTGGACATTAGGTTGTAGCGCAAGCTCCGGAATCGTTCTTCCACCGCAGCTGGACCCGGGAGCGAACGGCAGGGAAGGGAAGGCATACTGCAACGTCGGAGTGGCGCCCAGCCGCAAGGACGGCCTGAGTCCGAACTAATCGAGGCGCTAAGAGATAGCGCTTGCCTCTAGCTTTGGACCTAGCAGATGCCGGCTTTCAACCTTCCAGGAGTCGAATGTAACGTGAGAAGTAGCCCGTTGGTTATTGTTACTTAAAGCCGCCAAGAAAAACTTTCGGGTACTCGTTTGCTTTGTTTTCAAGTAGTAGTGCAGCTTCCAAATACCCCGTTGTTCTTGATGGAAACAGGTGCTCTCCAGCATGGACGGTTTGGAATCTGCAGTTTGTAGATACCAAACCAAAGGCTGACCTTTGGCTTTGGTTGCCTCTCATACTTGCTCATGGCAGAGAAAGAAGAAGGAAAGCAAGGCCTGGAAAGAAGGTGAACGCTGTAGTGGTTTGCAATGGTACTTGCTTTGGTTTCAATGTTGGTTGGGTGTCTTTCGAGATGCACTCAGCACTACTGTGGATATGCACACAGAACTATTATGCATGCGGCATATATTCTCAATAATATATTCTATCATAAAGTGCAAAATAGCAAAGATCGTGGCATCTTTCTGCCTCAAGTTAACAGAAATTGCAATTTCCATGATAAAGCTGCTTCGATGCATATGAAACATTCCACTTTAGGGCAGACATTCTGGTTTCAAGTCTTTAATGTTTCTTTATTCCTATCTTGTTTTATAAAGAGGCTGTGTTCCCTTTAGCCCCGAATTTTAGCAAAGATGAAGAAGTAAGGTAAGATTACCTATCAAGAAAAGCTAAGTTTCAGAATTTAGCTTGAAGAGAAGAATATTTAATTTAGAAATTTTAAAGCAAGACTTTACTGTAACTGAAGATTGGTCATTTGCAAGGGCAGTAGAGAAAGGGTTAGGCTAGGCTCAACACCCATCTAACTCAACACCCTTTACTGTTCAAATTTGGCAAGGAGAGCACGTAGACCACTTTGAGAAAAGTAGCAGGAGAGAATGGATCTTTGATTTAATCTGGAAAGGCTATTCCGTTCTGTAAACTGCTTGGACCCTCTGCTGGGAGGAGAGCATGATTTGCACACAAAATGACCTTCCTTAAAAAGAAATCCCTCCAAACTTATGCATTCTCTGGAATCAGTCGAGGCAGGCAAAAAGGGTTCACAACAGGGCCATAGTCTGGCAGAAACCATACGGAAAGATCTCAAGGTAAGCACAGCATCTTTCCCCATTTTGAAAGGTAAGGCACGTAGGGAAGGTTTTAGAGTTTGAGGGGGTCGGCCGCCGTACCAAATCACGGAGGAGGGGAACGTTTTCTAAATTTTTGTATGACAATGTAATCCCGAAGGTAAAGGCTGCTCTATTGTGAAAACCCTGGAAAGCACCCTAAGAGCGGGCCAGTAAAAAGCCCTCGAAGTCAGGCGGGGTTTTCAGCTGGGGAGGCCGGTGCGAATTTCAAAACGAAGGTGCTAGCGTACGGTAGGAACGATCCCGACAGATCGGAGGAGAGCGACATTGATTTATGCTTTCAGAGGATTAAGTTGGCCTCAAGGAAGAGATAGTGGGGAATCGCAGGTTGTCTCTTGCGGGGGGGGGGACTCCTCCCGGCTCTCTCTCGGCTTGAACACTTCGCCTCCCGAAGACAGGCGCGGAAGGCGCGGGTGCAATTCCTCCTTGGGGACGGCCGGCGACGGAAGGCTCCGCTTCATGGGCCAAGAGGCGGGAATGAGGAGGACGGAGGGGGGTGCTTTATGCTCCGTCTTGTCTGCGTCCGCTGACAGACCTGAGGCACACGCCGACTTCTGAAAGGGGAGGAAAGAGAGTTATTCTGGCGAGGCGGCCGCGTCTCCGCGTTTGGTCGCAGACGGTCGTCCCCCCCCCCCCTCCGAGTTTCCCTGAGGGAGAGGCGGCGGCGGCGGCGGCGGCGGCGGCGGCCTCAGTCGGGGTGCGCGTGAGGAGAGAGGGAGGGAGGGGGGAATCCAAGCGCGCGCGAGCTGGGGCCGGGCGGAGTCTGTGTCCCTGGCGAGGCTGGCCTGGCGCAGCGCGAGGGCGGGTGCGGAGCCCGGCCGACTGCTAACGGGCGGCGGCGGCGGCGGCGGCGGCAGCCCGAAGGGAAGAAGGCGCGATAGCCGGGCGGAGGACGGGTGGGTGGGGCCTGAGTGCCAAGGAGCGAGCGCCTCCCTGCCCTCGCCCAGTCAAACCCAGCGAGGCGCTGCCGTCTCCGATCCCGCGGGCTCCTCTCCTGGACCTCGCGCTCTCCTCCTCCTCCTCCTCCTCCTCCTCTCCCCGTTCCTCTGCCCAGTCGCGCGCTTCCCTCTCTGCCATGTTAGCCGCTCTCTCTCTTTCTGTCTCCTCCACAGATCTCGCGAGAGCGGCCGGCTGCTGCTGCTGCTGCTGGTGGTGGTGGCTGCGGAGGGGGCTGGAGCGGCGGCGGCGGCGGCGGCAGGAGCAGTAGCGGCGACGGGCGGCGGCGGAGGCGGCGGCGGCGGCCGGGGGGGGCGCAGGCAGGCAGGCAGGCGGGCGTCGGGTAGCCCGAAGGCATCATGGCGGATAGAGACAGCGGCAGCGAGCAGGGCGGCGGCGGCGGCGGCGGCGGGGCGCCGGGCTCGGGCCCTGGCGGCGGCGGCGGGCCCGGCAGTAGCGGCGGCGGCGGGGTGGGCCTCCAGCACGAGACGCAGGAGCTGGCCTCCAAGCGGGTGGACATCCAGAACAAGCGCTTCTACTTGGACGTCAAGCAGAACGCCAAGGGCCGCTTCCTGAAGATCGCGGAGGTGGGCGCCGGAGGCAGCAAGAGCCGGCTGACGCTCTCGATGTCGGTGGCGGTGGAGTTCCGCGACTATCTGGGCGACTTCATCGAGCACTACGCGCAGCTGGGGCCCAGCCAACCGCCGGAGCTGGCGCAGGCCGCGGACGAGCCCCGGCGGGCCCTGAAAAGCGAATTCCTGGTGCGCGAGAACCGCAAGTATTACATGGATTTGAAGGAGAACCAGCGCGGGCGGTTCCTGCGCATCCGCCAGACGGTCAACCGCGGTCCAGGCCTCGGCTCCACACAGGGCCAGACCATCGCCTTGCCAGCCCAAGGGCTGATCGAGTTCCGCGACGCCTTGGCCAAGCTCATCGACGACTACGGCGTGGAGGAGGAGCCGGCCGAGCTGCCCGAGGGCACCTCCTTGACGGTGGATAACAAGCGGTTCTTTTTCGACGTGGGCTCCAACAAGTACGGCGTTTTCATGCGGGTCAGCGAGGTCAAGCCCACCTACCGCAACTCCATCACCGTCCCTTACAAGGTGTGGGCCAAATTCGGACACACTTTCTGCAAGTACTCGGACGAGATGAAGAAGATCCAGGAGAAGCAGAGAGATAAGCGGGCCGCCGCCGCCGCCGCATCCTCCTCCTCCTCCGGCGGAACAGAGCAGCAGCCAGAGACCGAAATCGGCAGCAGCCCCGCTATCCCCACTGGCCCGCCCGGAGCCTTGCTGCAGGCGGAGGAGCCAGAGGAGGATTGATCTCCATCTATCTTTCCTCCCTCCTCTCCACATCCCTCCTTCCCACTTGGCTGCCTCCTCCCTGCCCTGCTGCACAGAGACACTGGTAATAATGACAACAACACACAGAGAAAGACTTTATACTGTAAGGGAGAGAAAGAGAGAGAAAACCAACATCCACAAGCCGAAAATAACGCATACCTGTTAAATATACCTGTTATAACTCCATGG
The DNA here is from genome assembly GCF_947247035.1 of Vipera ursinii. NCBI lineage: Eukaryota > Metazoa > Chordata > Lepidosauria > Squamata > Viperidae > Vipera > Vipera ursinii. Next base: position 119,854,948 of record NC_139516.1, on the reverse strand, counting down.
GGAGCACCATCTACCCATCCACCACCAGAACTGACAGCCGAGCAAGCAACTTCTTTCTCTCCACCCCATCGCTGGATTGTTCCTTCCACTCTTGCTCATCGTATAAAACAGTAAGCAGCTGCTAAAAACAAACAAACAAAAAAAAATTACAAAAAAAGTAATAACATTATATAAGATGAACTGTGTTTCCTACTTGATTAAAAAAATATAAAGAACTGAGTGTTTATTTCCCTAATTAACCAAGAACTTTTGTACACGTTTAAGCTATTATTATTAAAAAAAAAGTGTTTGCAAAAATGGTCAAGATTAAAATATTGCTGAATTATATTAAAAAGAGAGAAAATGTCCTTTTCATGTTGAGCTAACATTTGACTTTAGCACAAAAAAGAGATATTTTAGAACACGTAAAATAATATTTTTAGTTTTTCTTCTCATTTTGTTACCAAATTTCAAAACCTTTCATGGAGGTTATTATAGTATATTTGACACCCTATATACCTGTGATTAGAGATGTGTATATATATATATGAGGGCTAGGCATGCTGTGTGTCTGAGCTTTGTCTAAATGTTATGCAGAAGTCTGTAGAGTTAAAAGGTACGTAGGTTTAATTCATGCAAGGTAACAATAAGTGCTCTCTTTTATACAATATGCATTGCATCTGGACCTTAAGCATATAAAATGGTCAGTGAAACTTCTGTGAACATAAAGAAAAATATTAAAAAGGCATTTAAATGAAATTTGCTAACTTGTGATTTTTATGGTTTGAACCAAAGTTATTCAAATAGTAAAAAGAGAGAGAAATGATCTCCCATATTTTTCTGCACCTGTTTGGTTTACAACTAAGTAGGTATCTTGTCATTGTTGTGTATATGAGATGTAATTGTATTGTTCATAATATATATATTTTTATGAAGTGTACTTAAAGTACTTTAACATGCAGTGATTTTCAGTATGCCTTTTTTTCAACAACAGGTGGTAAGGGTTTTTTTGTGTGGCCACTAGCACTATTCTTTTAATTTGTTCAGAGTCTCAGTCAAAACTCCAGCTTATGCTAGTGCTAACTAACTTGTGTAGGCCTGTCGTAGACATCAGTTCAACATGATTATGGTGTAATCCTACTGAGCCATGGATTTGAGTTTCCTTTAAAAGTAAAAGCCAAGTTGGTGTGTTGTAAAGAAATTTTCATGTAGCTGTGGTGCTAGTTATTACTGGCTACATACTTTATTCATGTAGTATTGACTCCTCCCCCAAGTGTGCAAATCTTCAGTTATAATTATGTACTTTGTGTGATATATATTAAAGCTGTAAAGTATAAAAACAGTCTGTGAGAATACTAACCTATCTGGAAGTGTTCTCCAACTTGCAATTATTTGTAGTAATATACTTTTACAATTTTTTTTCTTTTAAATGTTTGTGCTTTTAGTTGACTAACTACTTGCTGCTGTATAGTAAAATATTAATATATTTTTAACATTAAACTGCTGCATGACTATCATCATTGCAAAGTGAAAACAATAAATGATGCCTTAAAACAGTAGAAAAAATAGTTGGAATTCTGTAGGAATCTTATTGATTGAATCTTATTGATCAAGAATCTTATTGATTCTTGATTTTCTGAGTGTATTCATTTTCTAAACTACTTAGACAAATTTATCAGTGTGGATTTAACTACTTTATGTAGCAGATTCCACCTGTAGGAACAGAACTGTGTTTTGGTTTTCATTGATTGTAAGAGATTGAGTCTAGGTAAGACGATGGTTCAAAAGAAATGTATTTTTGGTTAAAAGTAATCCCCTTCTTTAGAGATATATTATAAGTTATTAAGACAAGTCTGTTTCAGTTGTATCCTCTGTTTCTAGTTAAATACATTTGCTAATGGTGTCCGTATAGCACCAAATGTGCAATAATATAGTGGTTAGGATTTATTTTTAGAATCACTGGAATTTATTACAATTGTTTTCTAAGATGCACTTTTCCATAAGGAAAAAGTAAGCTTCCATGGTGCACAATGTGATACTTTTCGGCCGCATGTAAAACTTTGAGTGTCAGATTTGCTTTGTTTTAATTTGTAGGCGGTTTCATACTGTATTTGAACTGTGATATAGAAAGGACTGCATTTTCCATGCTGTAGGTAGTTGAAAAGCTTAATCTTTTAATTTTTGCTATTTTGTTTGCAAGTTCCACTATTCCCTACAGTGTCTAAGATTTTAATTCTATAGATTGGCAGAAGCGTTGTTTTTAGCAATAACTTGTTTTATATGGGGAGAGGGACAGTCTTGTTCCATTTGAATTAAATCAAACTTGTATAACAGCAAAATACTCAATTCGGTTTTAGAGTGGACATAGCTAGTACATTTGTAAAGAGATTTTAAGTGAGTACTTTGCTTCTCAGGGTGTGAATGTACATTTATTTTGCCCCACTGTTGCCTGTGACCAGATTTATATAACATAGCAAATGTGTGTTTATCAAAGGCAAAACTAGAATGAAGGTATATAGTATAGGCAGTTAGTCCTTACCTGCCACCATTGATCCTCTAAACCTGTTGTCTGATTCCAGGCAATGTTGAAGCTATTTTAGTCAACAAATATATGTTTTGTTTATATCTCTTTCGTGAGACTCAAAGTTCAAAAACTTTTCCTGGCCTGTGTATCTGAGAATTCAGTTCTTTATATGTTGGAACAAGATGACATGTGAATTGTATAATTCTCCTTTTAGTCCAGTTCCAGCAGAATTTGGTGTCCCCAGTCTAAGATAATCTTTTTCTCCCATAGGCACACTAGATCAGAGGTAGGCAACCTTGGCTCTTTTATGACTCGCGGACTTCAACTCCCAGAATTCGAGCCAGCACAGCTGGCTCAGGAATTCTGGGAGTTGAAGTCCACGAGTCATAAAAGAGCCAAGGTTGCCTACCCCTGCACTAGATACTTTTAGGACCTGTTCAATATGATGTTATTTGAACCATAAATTACCTTGATTTGATTTCATGTTTTTCCAGTTGAGGTGCTCAGTACTTGATAAAGGTACAATAACTCACAATTAAAATAAGCAATAGTGGGAGAATTTTGTTTAAAGGCCAGATGAATAAAAATAATGGTATATTTGATCATATTTGGTATTTTTAAAACAGTATGTTCAAATGTGCCAAGCATCCAGCTTTTGGAAAACATGCCTTATTTTTCCTGAATATGTTTTCAGTGTCTTGTAGGAAAGATCCACAGTCATAATGAGATTTTATATGAAATGCAAGAAAACTTGAAATCCACTGCAATATAAACTTAAGTCTGTTTTTGTTTTATTTTTAAATGAAAGGGACACTGTCAAGTAACTTTTAAAATATGATCTCCCTTTCAGACTATCACAGCATGGCAATTGTGTTCATTTTAATTCCACTTGTTTTTTTTAAGTTGCTCTGTCTGAGAAATTAAATAAATGAGTTAAAATTAGACACTGTTGATTCATGCCTCTTTATTATTGTATGCTGTAAAATGCAATTTTCAGCCAGAGGGGGAGCTAAAGTAATTAAGAAATAATATTCACTGTACAGCACAAATTCTCTGAGTGTTAGAAAAAAGTAGCAGAGAAGGGCAAAAATAGGAAATGCAACATTTATTAATCCATCAAGAGTAAAGGGTGAAGGCAACCTTTGCATGTAGATAATGGAAAACTTACAAAAATGTAAACATTTAACCTAAAAATACTTGACAGTGTCACTTTTTAAAGTAGCATTTCAGGGACTGCAACTGATTCTATGTAGCTTTCTTTGAGAAGTACTATGAAGCAGAACCACCCACTCAGTATTTTGTAAAATGTAGATCTGTCTATTGTGCAGACAAGAGCTGTCGTTTCCAGCAATGAAGAAAATTTATGTGTGCCTATAGTAAACCAGAAACATCATTTCAAAAGAACAACATTTTTTACTTTTTATAACATTGTAACACTGCTTTGATCAGCCAGAGCTGTGCACATTACTGCACATGAAGCTGTGCAAATTATTGTATATATTGTAGTCAGCTAATTTGATGGGATTTGTGCACTAACACGTACATACAAAACTACCAGTGTGTGACTTTTCATGCTGACCAATAGTAACCAATCAATTTTGAACTGGTAGATAATACTTTTGAAACATATAATCTTCCTGCAAGGGGTGATTATATTTTATAACTATTTTCCAATAAAATGTAATATTTTTATCAATTTTATTAACCTTATAAAATAATTTTTATTTTGTATATATCTTTTTACTTTCTAGTGCCATATTTTTTTTCTAAAAAATTCCTGGGTGGGATAATTACGTTAGCAAGGTTAAGGATAAACATTAACTTCACAAATTAGGTTTTCATATGCCCAGTTTACTTTCACTAATAGGGATGTGATTCAGTCATCTAAATATGGCTTTAAGAATATGGAAACTACAACGTGCCCTGCTTCATCCCTGACAAACCAGTTTTTTCATCACATTCAGGATTTCTTTTAACCAAAAGTTCCTCTATGTTTGGAATCAGTGATGGTTGTGTTTTAGTGCCGTACTATGGCTCAGAAATCAGGATTAATTTGATTTGGTGTCTTGGTCAGCTATCTAGAAGTAAACTAAAAAAAGGGAAGTGGTAGTAAAATTATATAAGAATAACTGATGATCCCATAATGCACTATTAATTGTCAAAAAGTCAGTTACAGTGAATTAGAATAATTATATTGACATTTCAAATTTCTATGGAGATTCTTAATCAATCAGGTCATGGTTGTCCTAAAGGTGTTTTTCCAAAAGACAATTGGACTTTCTTGATTCCCCTCCCTTGAAAATACTGATAAAGATAAACCGCCAAGTGGCCTCAACAACTTTCCGAGAACTGCTTCACAACCTGCCTCCAGAGGTGGTGAATGCTCCACCACTGGACATTTTTAAGAAGAGACTAGACAGCCATTTGCCTGAAATGGTATAGGGTTTCCTGCCTGAGCAGGGGGTTGGACTAGATGACCTCCAAGGTCCCTTCCAACTTTATATTATTATTATTATTATTATTATTATTATTATTATTATTATTATTATTATTATTATTATTATTATCTAACAACAGACTTGCAGAGTGCTAATAACCAGTTGACTGCAGAGAATATAAAAGAATATAAATCCTTCCATTCCCCACCAGTCAGTTAGAACTGAAGAAGCTTCTTGGATGAGAAGCAAAACATTATCAAGGGGGGGGGGAAATCAAGAAAGTCCACTTGCCTTTTGGAAAAGCACCTTTGGGACATTGACATTTCAAGTTTAAAATATAATCTCAGTCATGTTTGATTTCTGACATTTTTTGTTTTATAAATTTACAGTAGAATCCTACTTCTACCCATCTTCCTTCTGGGCATTGTACTTTCTAGTACCAGTGTTTACACTCTGTATAATAACCTTCTCCAATATGTGTTAGATTCATAGATTTATAAAATCAAAAATTCCCAGAAATTTTGGAAGTTGTAGGAACAACACACCTGGAGACCAATAAGTTAAAGAAAAATGCACATATATATAGATAACGCACATATAGGTACTCCTCGACTTACAAGAGTTCATTTAGAGACCATTCAAAGTTACAACATCACTGAAAATTACTTATGACCATTTTTAACACTTACGACCGTTTCAGCATCCCCATGATCAAAATTCAGACAGTTGGCAACTGACTCATATTTATGACGGTTGCAGTGTCTCAAGATCATGCGATCACCTTCTGCGAACTTCTGACAAGCAAAGTCAATGGGAAACCCAGATTCATTAAACAGCTTTACTAACTTAACAACTGCAGTGATCACTTAACATCTGTGGCGAGAAAGATCGTAAAATGGGGTAAAACTCACTTAACAAATGTCTCGCTTAGCAACATAAATTTTGGGCTTCATTGTGGTTGTAAGCTGAGGACTATCTGATTAACATAAGCTTTCTATAAAGATGAATCTTCTATTTAGTTCCCTCATGCTTTCCCGGCAATAAGAATCTCAGGCTTTTCTTTAATTGAGTGGGCAAATTAACACTAAACTTATTGGTGGTATAGTTTCTTAACACTGGGAGATGGAAATTTCAAAAAGAAAAGTAAAGTAAGCCTTAATATAGGCTTAAGAGAAAATCAATACCCATGAAAGAGGAACAAAGAAATGCCAAAATATTTGGTCCCGCCTACAAGTTTAATACAGTTGCTCTGCCCTATCCTCTGCAGTTCTCAGCTCCACTTTCCATGTATGGTCCCAAGTCATAAAAGGCTGCTCAGCATATTCTATGCATAATACTGCATTATTCTGTGGCGTTCTTGGTGCTTGCTTGCTGTAACATCATGTTACCTAGTTACCTAGTTGGGTCATGGCACATCTACAAGCAAACAACCAATCTCAGAGAGCACCAAGAACTTCATAATTCTACCCTGAGCTGCATATTTTCAATTACATTGCTTTCTATTAAAACACAGAAACATTTTACAATTTCTTAGGTAGATAAATACAGCCAGTTGTATGTGATCTTAGGCAGGACTATATTCACTAAATATTCTTCCTCTGTTATTTTTACTTAGTATTGCATATTTAATAGTAAAAATGCTTGCTTTATTAAGTCACTGAACAATATATTTTTGCAAAATACTAATATTCTTAATAACTGAAGTAACAGTGTTCAAGTTGTTTCAGGTGAAAGAGAGACTGCTAATCTACCAGAACTTCCACCTTATTTCAATGTCTTTCTTTTATAAATGTGCTTCTTCAGTATATTGTTATGAGATATAATTGCTTAGCATGATGTAAGAGTTAGGCCACAATCTGAATTGTTTAAATTTTTGAAAGCTGAGCATCAGAATTCTGGCACTGATGCACTTAAAGGCTAGCAAGATCTTTCCCTTTTGTTTTTGTTTAGTTCATGCACTCTTACATCTCAAAGAATTCTGCTAGAGATAAAAATATATATATAGCTGTTCTGGTCTTCAGTATGTTCAGTTAGATCACTACCTTTTCCTTCCTTTCAATGCCAACCCCCAAATTAAATGCCAAATTAAATTTATTTATGAAACTTAATTCAGTTTGAAAAGAAGCATACTGTGCAGCGTAGAAAGCTCCTGTTTGAGCAATAAAAGTCTTGTGCTCCTAATGGTCATGCATAATCTGAGTCCACACAACTTGTTAAAAGTGCAAATTGTTTAATCACGATGCACTGAAGATACCATAAGACCGAACTCCAATACAATAAGCAGAAATCAAACAAATCACATTGTAACATAGTACAATGCATGAATCATGTCTCTGCCTTACTTGGATCCGTGTATTTCCATATTACAAGATTCTTTAAAAGTGCTGCAAACAGTATATTTTTTTTTGCCTCTAAACCAACTTTTCCAATTTTAAGAAGAGCTAGAGAAGTTTTTCAGATAAAGCTAGAGAAGTATTTCAAAATCTGTAAAGACGGAATTTCCATGTCATAGCTGTTTATGTGTTTTAAGTTATAAATAAGGTTAATCCTCTGTGTATATTTTGAGAAATTGAATGAAACTTGCCCTAGTTGTACATAGTCTTGGAGGAAAAATTAAAATAATGTTACCTCTAATTATCTATACAGTATTCTTTAAATAGTGAAAAATCAAAACAAAATTGACAACTAACTTTTTCCCCAGGGAAGAAAGAATATTGGCAATTCAGATGAGACCATGAAGCACCTCAAGGGATTTAAAAAATTAAATTCTAAGATCTTAAAACTTAGAAAAAGTACCCTTCTAGCACTTGTGTTCTAGAAGGCATATATTTTACCTTGTGTGGTTCAGAGCAACCTGTTTCCTAAAAACTGAAAATCACTGCAGAGGGCTTTGCAGAACAACTCATCTGCTGTTTACTAAAATTCGGTCCACTTTTCTGGAATTCCTATCTTAAAATTCTACTTTGTTCTGATAAAAATAAAGAATTTACTGAGTATATTTTATTTTTATATGACCTTATAAAAATGAAGTAATGGGACTGAGTTCTAAGTATATTTCCCTTCTCAATCCTTTTTCTGATCTTCTAAATGAAAACACAGTGGATCATGACTTTTGTAAAAGTGCATCATAACCCTGACCTTGGCAGAAGATTTCTACCTAACATTGCTAGTTTCCATTTGATTGGTCATTTGATACAGTCATATGACCACTCTGGTAGTTTTACCATTGACCGTAGCTCATATATTGGATCTGCCCTTAGATTGAATGGAAGCTACAATCTATGTTAAAAAAAAATGATATTTAGCTCTTATTGAATGTTTGGAAAACGAATGCATGTTAATCCCATTCTGAAACAAGTGAATCCTCTGAGATTATTTTAATTCCAAGCTCCATTAAAAATCAAACTACTTATATTTTAAAGTCTTGTTCATTTTGCAAGTCCCATGCTTAATAGAAGGATTAATGAGTTTAAAGTTATAGAATTTTGGTCCAATATAAACTAAATTGTCTACTGCCTGTCAAGAACCTTGTAAATGTCTATATATTTTCATTAAATAAAGCTTGGTTGTTCTGTGAAATTTACTTTTTAAGATAAAAGTACTGTATTACTGGCTGTCAAAAGTATAATACTCTACTTCAAAGTGTTCTTTATTTTCTGGAGGAATTGGTCCTATGTTAGTTTTCATTTGCCAATCAAGATATATCCTTGTTGCTTAGGAAAAAAAGTTGTGGCTCAGTGGTTTTACTTGGTAGACACAAAACAACAATTACATAAAATCAGATTATATATGCAATATTTAGTAGAAATGAGTAAAGAAAGAGGATAAAAAGCCTCACGGTATCTGAGTATTAGGAATTATGTGATCAAAACTTTTATTAAGTAATGCATGTCTCGTTCCATTTTTGTGGTTCCCAGAACAATCAATATTATTTTGGTATGTGACATACATTTTTATCATCTTCTCTCTCTTGTTTTTATAATAGAAATACAACGCGTCCATTTGCTCTTAAAATAGATACTGTTTGGCACATTCAAATAACAAGGTGTAGGATTCTATAAACAAATTATGCAGAATAACAAAGGTTGTTTCTTACCACTTATAGGCCTATCTCACAAATAGTCAAATTTCTATTTCAATGTAGCCATTGTTTGTTTGTTTTTTTGTCAAGTCTGCCATGTTTTTTTTTACCGATCAAGGCCTAGTGCACTGTATTTTAATGCAGTTGCCAGTTTATATCGTTTTATCATACCTTCATTCCTATGGATTTATTTGCTACAGTAAAGGAAATATGGGACACCTGTCAGTCCTATCCATGGTGAAATATCAAAAATCAAAATGACAGCCATGGCAGTATCATCAAAGCCCCAGCTCTTTTATATAGTACTGTCATAACTTTTGAACTTTTTGACTTTTTAACCCCCTTGCCATAGGTGGAAATGGTAGTTCCCTATGACTTCTCAACAACTGTGATATATCTGTTTGTTGTAAGTTGCGAAGTCATGTCTGACCCATCGCGACCCTATGGACAACCTTCCTCCTGGCCTTCCTGTCCTCTACCATCTTCTGGAGTCCATTTAAGCTCACGCCTACTGCTTCAGTGACTCCATCCAGCCACCTCATTCTCTGTCGTCCCCTTCTTCTATTGCCCTCAATCTTTCCCAGCATTAGGCTCTTCTCCAGTGAGTCCTTCCTTCTCATTAGGTGGCCAAAGTATTTGAGTTTTAGCTTCAGGATCTGGCCTTCTAAAGAGCAGTCAGGGTTGATCTCCTCTAGGACTGACCGGTTTGATCGCCTTGCAGTCCAAAGGACTCGCAGGAGTCTTCTCCAGCACCATAGTTCAAAGGCCTCAATTCTTTGGCGCTCAGCCTTTCTTATGGTCCAGCTTTCACTGCCATACATTGCAACTGGAAAGACCATAGCCTTGACTATACGCACTTTTGTTGACAGGGTGATGTCTCTGCTTTTTAGTGTGCTGTCTAGATTTGCCATGGCTTTCCTCCCCAGGAGCAAGCGTCTTTTAATTTCTTGGCTACAGTCCCCATCTGCAGTGATCTTGGAGCCCAGGAAAATAAAATCTGTCACTACCTCCATTTCTTCCCCATCTATTTTCTAGGAATTGAGAGGGCCAGATGCCATGATCTTGGTTTTCTTAATGTTTAGTTTCAACCCAACTTTTGCACTCTCCTTCTTCACTCGCAACAAGAGGCTCTTTAGTTCCTCTTCACTTTCTGCCATTAGAGTGGTATCATCTGCATATCTTAGGTTGTTGATGTTTCTTCCAGCAATCTTAATTCCAACTTTTGATTCATCTAGCCCTGCCTTTCTCATGATGTGCTCTGCATATAAGTTAAATAGGCAAGGCGACAGTATACAGCCTTGCCGGACTCCTTTCCCAATTTTGAACCAATCAGTGGTTCCGTGTTCAGTTCTCACTGTTGCTTCTTGGCCCGCATATAGGTTTCTCAAGAGACAAATAAGATGGTCTGGTACGCCCATCTCTTTAAGGACTTGCCACAGTTTGTTATGATCCACACAATCAAAGGCTTTAGCATAGTCAATGAAGCAGAAGTAGATGTTTTTCTGGAACTCTCTAGCTTTCTCCATGATCCAGCGTATGTTAGCAATTTGATCTCTAGTTCCTCTGCCTCTTCGAAATCCTGCCTGTACTTCTGGTAGTTCTCGATCCACATACTGCTGGAGTCTAGCTTGTAGGATTTTAAGCATAACTTTACTAGCGTGAGAAATGAGTGCAATGGTGCGATAGTTTGAACATTCTTTGGCACTGCCTTTCTTTGGAATTGGAATGTAAACTGATCTTTTCCAATCCTGTGGCCACTGTTGAGTTTTCCAAATTTGCTGGCAAATTGAGTGTAGCACTTTTACTGCATCGTCTTTTAAGATTTTGAATAGCTCAGCTGGAATACTGTCACCTCCACTAGCTTTGTTGTTGCTCAACTTTTCTAAGGCCCACTTCACTTCACATTCTAGGATGTCTGGCTCGAGGTCAGTGACCACCTCATTGTGATTATCAGGGATGTTAAGCTCATTCTTGTATAGTTCTTCTGTGTAATTTTGCCACCTCTTCTTAATCTCTTCTGCCTCTGTTAGGTCCCTGCCATTTTGGTCCTTTATCATGCCCATTTTTGCATGAAATGTTCCTTTCATCTCTCCAATTTTCCTGAAAAGATCTCTGGTCCTCCCTATTCTATTGTTTTCTTCTATTTCTTTGCATTGTTCATTTAAGAAGGCATTCTTATCTCTTCTAGCTATTCTTTGGAATTCTGCATTTAATTGGGCATATCTTTCTTTTTCTCCCTTGCCTTTCGCTTCCCTCCTTTCCTCAGCTATTTGCAAATCTTCCTCAGACAGCCATTTTGCTTTCTTGCATTTCTTTTTCTTTGGGATGGTTTTGGTTGCTACCTGTTGTACAATGTTGCGAACCTCTGTCCATAGTTCTTCAGGCACTCTGTCTATCAGATCTAATTCCTTAAATCTATTTGTCACCTCTACTGTATATTGAACAGGGATATGATTTAATTCATACCTGACTGGCCTAGCGCTTTTCCCTACTTTTTTTTAATTTAAGCCTAAACTTTGCAACAAGAAGCTCATGGTCTGAGCCACAGTCAGCTCCTGGTCTTGTTTTTACTGACTGTATAGAGCTTCTCCATATTTGGCTGCAGAGCATATAGTCAATCTGATTTCTGTGTTGACCATCTGGTGATGTCCATGTGTAAAGCCATCTCTTGGGTTGTTGGAAAAGAGTGTTTGCTATGACCATCGTATTCTCTTGACAAAATTCTGTCAGCCTGTGCCCTGCTTCATTTTGTACTCCAAGGCCAAACTTGCCTGTTATTCCGGTTATCTTTTGGCTTCCTACTTTAGCATTCCAATCCCCCATGATGATAAGAACATCATTTTTTGGTGTTAGTTCTATAAGGTGCTGTAGGGCTTCATAGAACCGGTTAATTTCATCCTCTTCAGCACCGGTGGTTGGGGCATAGACTTGGACTACTGTGATATTTAATGTTTTGCCTTGGATTCGAACTGAGGTCATTCTGTCATTTTGAGGATTGTATCCCAGTATTGCTTTTCCTACTCTTTTATTGACTATGAAGGCTACTCCATTTCTTCTGAGGCATTCTTGCCCGCAGTAGTATACCTGATGGTCATCTGAATTAAATTCACCCATTCCTGTCCATTTTAGTTTGCTGATACCTAAGATGTCGATGTTTAGTCTTGTCATCTCTTGTTTGACCACGTCCAGCTTTCCTTGATTCATGGATCTTACATTCCAGGTTCCTATGGAGAAAAAATCTTTACCGCATCGGACTTTCCTTTCACCACCAGACACATCCACAGCTGAGCGTCCTTTCGGCTTTGGTCCAGTCGCTTCATTCTTTCTGGCGCTACTAGTACTAGCCCTCTGCTCTTCCCCAGTAGCATATTGGACGCCTTCCGACCTGAGGGGCTCATCTTCCAGTGTCATATCGTTTTGCCTTTTGGAACTGTCCATAGGGTTTTCATGGCAAAGATACTGGAGTGGGTTGCCATTTCCTTCTCCAGTGGATCACGTTTTGTCAGAACTCTCTGCTATGACCTGTCCGTCTTGGGTGGCCCTGCACGGCATAGCTCATAGCTTCATTGAATTACGCAAGCCACTTCGCCACGACAAGGCAGTAATCCATGAAGGGGTATATCTGCATTAATACCTTTGCCTTACGATTTTTGCCTGCATGTTTTTATAGGAAAATGATGTACAATAGTTTGTATTCTTAACCAGCACTCCCAGTTGTTATAATGGAATGGATTGTTGTTTAGAGAGACCACTTTTTCCCTACAGTGTGACCATCAAATATATTTCTAAATACATAAAAATCACAGTTTGGTTCATAAGGGTACAGAAAAGAAAATACTATTCTTAGGAAGTAGATAAGAACAAAAGTTTGTAACTGTTTATTAATTTGCAATTATGCTATTTTACCTATGACATTGTATTGTAATTCATTGAATTTACACTACATTAAGTCAGAATTCTTAGACATGATTTTTTTGAACAAGCTGTAGTGATCTGATCTGCATATAACATATGATGTCTGGCTAGTTGGAATCAAAAAGAAAAAGTCCCTTGACATAGGTGTTGATGCACTCCTTGTATAGCTAGTCCTTGATTTATGATCACAATTGAGCCCAAAATTTATGTTGCTAAGTGAGAAATTTGTTAAGTGAGTTTTGCCCTATGTTACAATGTTTCTTGCCACATTTGTTAAGTGAATCACTGCAGTTGTTAAAATAATAACATGGTTGTTAAGTGAATCTGATTTCTTCATTGACTTTACTTGTCGGAAGTTCACAAAAGACGGTCACATGACCCCGAGACACTGCAACCATCATAAATATGAACTAGTCAAGCATCTGAATGCCAATCACGTGACCATGGGAATGCTGCAGCAGTCATAAGTGTGAAAAATGGTCATGAGTCAATTTTTATTTCTAGTCTGTCTTTTGCAGCTATTTCTTCATCTTTTCTCACAGTTACCCATGAGTTTTGGCCCATTTTATGACTTTTCTTGCCATGTTTGTTAAGTGAATCACTGCAGTTGTTAAACGAGGAACATGGTTGTTAAGTGGATCTGGCTTTCCCATTGACTTTGCTGATCAGGAGGTTGCAAAAGGTGGTCACATGACCCTGGGACACTACAACCGTCATAAATATGAACCAGCTGTCATGCCTACAAATGTAAATCATGTGACCAGGGGGATGCTGCAATGATCATTACTCTAAAAAAAATGGTTATAAATCACTTTTTTCAGTGCCGTTGTAATTTCAAATGGTCACTAAATGAACTGTTGTAAGTTGAGGACTACTTGTGTCTGCTGGTGCCTCCTTAAAGAAGCCAAGGCTTTTCCAAGCTTCAACAGGGGCCATCCAATCTCAGAAGAGTACATGTTTCAGTTAAGGAGGCAGTGCAGGAAAAGGTGTAGCTTTAAGAAAGTGCCAGTAGGCACAGTGTACATGCCTACTTTCCCTCCAAAGCACTTTCCCACTTCATCTGCAAATCTGTACAGGTAGTACTCGACTAATGACCACAATGAGCCCAGAATTTATATTGGTAAGTGAGACATTTGTTAAGTGAGTTTTGTCCCATTTTACGACTTCTCTTGCCACATTTGTTAAGTGAATCGCTGCTCAGTTAGTAACATGGTTGTTAAGTGAACCTGGCATCTCCATTGACTTTGCTTTCAGAGGTTGGCAAAGGATGGTCACATGACCTCGGGACACTGCAACCGTCATAAATATGAACCAGCTGTCAATCATATGAATGTAAAATCACGTGACCATGGCAATGCTGTAATGGTCATAAGTCTGAAAAATGGTCATCAGTCCCTATTTTCAATGCCGTTGTAACTTTTGAGTGGTCACCATATTAAATATTGTAAGTCGAGGACTACCTGTATATCCTTAAACAAGGCCATATTAAAAGATAATGATTGACAAATGGTATAGAATTATTTGAAATAATACCTTGAAAATGATACTAACATTGGGAAACAGAAACTCAGAATTTCATCAAACCGGGGAAAAGGCAAAATCATTGATAATCATTTTCTTAATTTTTGCTCAGCTTTTCTGTGTTAAATTATATATTGAAAGTACATCAGGAATATCTTAAGAGATTTTTTTTTTGAAGAGGACCCATTATGACTGTATACTTAATCTGTATTACATGTTTTAGACGTGACTTTTGAGTTATTAACATGCTATTATTTACTATTTTAAGCACTTTTATTGGCATCATCCTGAAGACCACTTTGAAGACACTGGAATATCTGCCACCCTTAATTAAGATACTCTTATCCCATTAAAAAAGTTATTTGTTTCTTGAATTTTCTTGAATATTTGAAACAGAAAGAACACTAGTTTAGTTTCAGGTTAAGTCATATCCCTTAGTTTACTTCTTTCCTTTAATTCAAAGAATACCTGTCATCCATTATTATAAGGACCAGTTAAATGCTGTATTTGGAAGATTTTTATAATGATAATGATAACAACAACAACAACAACAACAACAACAACAACAACAACAATAATAATAATAATAATAATAATAATAATAATAATAATAATAATCTATTTTCAGTTACATATACTGGATATTAATGGTACTGTTACTTTTCTTCTGCACCTCTCCTGTTAATCTATAAATGTGTGTAGATTTCCAGTGCTGTAGGCCATTCTTTTTTTTTTTATTGAAAAGTTTTAACATACAATTTTTCTTTAAAAAACCCCCTCCCCCTCCCTCCTCCCTCCCCCCCTAGAATCACCACTTTAGAATCATAAGCAGCTTGTATAACTTCATCTCTAATTTCCCTCTTAGTAAAGTAAACCACCACATCTCTAGGCAGCTTTCTCTGTCTAGCAATCCATGAATTCACACGAAACACTTTATCCATGCCTCCCTTTATTTCAGATGCTGGCTGATTCAATACCACTTCCAGAGCCTCAGAAATCAGCTGCTTTAGATTTTCCTTAATATTCTCTTTTAAGCCTCTGATTCTAACAGCAAACTGCATCTGGTAATATTGAGCAAGACTCAATTCTCTATCCATTTTGTCTCTTAAATCTTCATTCTCCACTACTTTTGCTTCTAATATGGCATTCTTTTGAGTCAAATCTTCCACTTTTTCCTCCAGATCTTCCACACATTCAGCCACTTTATACACTGAGGACAAAATGTCTGCCTTCATCACACTGAACTTCTGTTCCATCCTCTCTACCATTCTCTCCTCCAATTTCTCCAATTTCTCCTCCATCTGTGCAAATTTATCACCCATTGATTCCAGAATTACCTGGGCATGTTTTTCAAGAGCATCTTGTAAATCCTTCGATGTCAATACATCAGGAAGATGCAACGCCTGCAATGATGATTGTTGCACCGGAGAAGTTCCAGCACTCCGAAGAGTTTTTGAGGGAGGTTTAGCCGCCATCTTTTACTTTCACTTGTGACGCACTTTCACTTTAAGTTTAAAAAGTCCATCAAGCTAGAGAGTAGAATATAATAATCCTCTTCATCTTTTCCTCTTGTACCGCTCTGCCTGCTCCTTTTATTCCATAATCCTTCCTTCAGGCAGGGGTGGTCGCAAACGCCTGGCTCTGCTCCATGAAGTCCGGAGCAGAGACGCTGACCAGCTGGGAGCAACCCAGGCTACGGGGGAGTTCGATCCTTCAGCCGCCCAAGCTACAAGCTCAGGCGGCCCCGGAGAACTCGACCCCTACCTGGGGCCTCACCCCCTCCTCTTCTCCCGAGGAGGGGGCTTCAAATTCACCCGAACAGCTGATCGGCGCTGTTTCAGGTGAAAATAACTCAGCTGAGCCGCGGGCAGCCCGGGAAGGCTGTCTCCGGCGCCGCGCCGCCACCAGAAGTGGCCAGGCCATTCTTGATTAAATCTGTTCCTTATCTAAAATGTTGGATTATTATTTTTTTGCTAATTTGTCAGAAAAAGCAAGGAAATCATTATATAATTTATGTATTACAATTTCTGTATTTTCCTCTCTGCTTCCCCATTCAGCTGTCCCAGCTCAAAATAATTTAGGAAAAAGCAATTAAAGAGACAATTTATTCTTAGAAAACAACGAAAAAGCTCATCAAAGGCAAACAGAAAGTACTTAGGTCAATCATTACAGGACAGTGAACAAAGGACAATAAAACCACGCGTTTGTACAGATACAAATGTAACTGAGCTTTCCCATACCTGCATACCTTCAATATTGCTACTTTTTTCTCCTATAAAATGATGGAATTTTAGAATTGAACAAGTACTGTTGCCTCAGTCTCAAGTGACTGTGTGATGGCCACATTATTTTTAGAATTAAAAAGAAAAAAGTTAACAGCATATTGGGCTAAGAACATTTGTCTGTTTCTTCCTTTTTCATGTCAGAATTTGATCTTGAAGAAAACTGTTTGAGGCAGTGCTAATTCTGATGTTTATGCTCAATGTATAAAATTGGTATAATTTTTATTTTTTTTTATTTTTTTTTAATTCCATTTATATCCCGCCCTTCTCCGAAGACTCAGGGCGGCTTACAAGCTTAGCAGTATAATGGTAGAATCATCACCATTTATCATAGTCAACTGAGTTGCTGAAATAACCGTATAATTTTTATTCCTGGAAACAACATTATTTATTTCAGTTTGTATGCTGCTGGATACAGAAATCCAACAAAAACATATAATTGGTGCAGACATCCATGGTAAGCATCATCAGAGCCGTGGTGGCGCAATGGTTAGAATGCAGTATTGCAGCTAATTATGCTGACTGCCAGGAGTTTGATTCTGACTGGCTCAAGGTTGACTCAGCCTTCCACGATCGGTAAAATGAGGACCCAGATTGTTGGGGGAAATATGCTGACTCTGTAAACCATTTAGAGAGGGCTGTGAAGCACTATGAAGCGGTATATAAGTCTAAGTGCTATTGCTATTGCCATAGCAATTGTAAATGTTGTTTATTTATGTTCTAAGACCAACCTGTAAACAATATAGAACAATAGAAACAACCAAAATATGAGATAAAAATAAAATTGAGCTGATAAGCTAAACTTTAAAAATGATGACAAATAATCACCCTACATGCCTTAGCATGTCCTTTATCTAAATCTTGTAGTTTGTAGAACATTAAAAAGGTGCAAGTCTTAAATCCAAAGGAAAGCTCTTCCATAATGCCAGAACAACTGAGAAACAATATGCTCCTTATTACATTTGCAACCTCTATTGCAGACTCCAAGGT
Organism: Vipera ursinii; assembly: GCF_947247035.1. Taxonomy (NCBI): domain Eukaryota; kingdom Metazoa; phylum Chordata; class Lepidosauria; order Squamata; family Viperidae; genus Vipera; species Vipera ursinii. Next base: position 119,837,218 of record NC_139516.1, on the reverse strand, counting down.
CCCTGCCAACTCTGTTACTCTGTTATGAATATTGTTTTCACATACAGCATTGTATAAACCTAGGAGGATAGCTTTGATTTAAACTGAACTTAATTGCACAAATTAATGATTTACAGCACTATAATAAGATTCTACTTAATTCATGTTTAGTAAGAGTATCTGAAAATAAATTTTCATCACTTCTTAAGGGTAAGTGTAGGCTTCATTTTTAGAAACTAAGTACACAGTTTAAAAGTAAGTATAATAAATAGTTTTCAGATTAACTTTCAGCAGCACTGGGATGTTTTGGCTTTTCAATTAAAAGAGGCACATAGTTGCCAAATGAACCAGATCTAGTTCAATTACTTATAGATATGATATATTAGAATTTTGTATTATGTATGTGATATATATATATATATATATATATATATATATATATATATATATATATATATATATATATATATATATATATATATATATATATATATATATAAACAAATTTACACAAATATGAGCTGTCACTGTTGTGACTACTGCCCTGTCGATGGCCTTCGGTTAGGCTGAAACAGGAAATAAAGATTTGTCCCATGTTTGGGGCCTAGCAAGTTAATCTAAATAGTTAACAAGCAATATATATATATGTTATATATATATATATATATATATATATATATATATATATATATATATATATATATATATATATACACACACGGTATATATATAACATATATATATATATGTGTGTGTGTGTGTGTGTGTGTGTGTGTGTGTGTGTGTGTGTGTAAATTACTAACAAAGAATTAAAGGGAAACTGAGATGCATTTCTGACTTGTTAGTCGTCATCAGCCAGCTATACCCATCTGAGATTCGAACCAGGGCTGATTGCATATGAGGCAGTGTTATTTGCCTCTAAGCCACAAGGTCTCTCTCGCTCTATATATATAACATATATAACATATATAACATATATAATATATATATATAAAATGTTATAATTAATATATAATATAAAATACATGAGGCATTCCAGATATTGCTATACTACTGTTTTCAAATTCTTTAGCTTTGGCTATACAATAGTTTTATCAACATCAGAATGGTATAGGTCAGGGGTAGGCAACCTTGGCTCTTTTATGACATGTGGACTTCAACTCCCAGAATTCCTGAGCAGAGCTGGCTCAGGAATTCTGGGAGTTGAAGTCCACGAATCATAAAAGAGCCAAGGTTGCCTACCCCTGGTATAGGTTGTCTATCTCTGTTCTTATCACTATCTCTAACAACAGGTAATTGGCATTAATAAAACTGTTCATGTTTATTAGCTTATCTTCAATAAACACAACACTATACTATTCCAGTAACTGGCAGCACACATTTAAAACATGAGAGGTGATAATGTTAACATATTCTTCCTCACCCTTTTTCTTGCTATCCATAATCTGGGAACAAATGAAAGCTTTCCAGCTATTTCAGGGAATAGCTATTTATGAATGGTGACTGTTTGGTAACCTGCTGTCAGATTAGGGTTTTTTTCTCTACAGCAGACGTGTCAAACACAAGGCCCGGGGGCCAGATCCGGCCCGTGAAGTGGTTTCATGTGGCCCGCGAAGCCATCCTGGAAACAGTGAGGGAACGGCCCCCACTGCCTTGGCCCTGGCCCAGAGACCCTCCTCCTGCCAGAGACCCTCAGATCTGTCCCACTCCTGCCCAGGCCCCCATAGGCACCCTTGATGCGAACGATGTAGAGCTGGCCATGCTCACCCAGTAGGCCATACGCACTTTAGCCACGCCCACCCAGGCCACACCCACCCGGCCCCCTGAGGGCAACCGCAATGCTGATGCGGCCCTTAATGAAATTGAGTTTGACACCCCTGCTCTACAGATACTCCAAATAATTTCATTTTTTTGCTATTCCTCCCCTCTCCGTAAGTCAGCAGTGATCTTGGGCTAGTCACTCTCTCTCAGACCAATTCACCTCACAGGGTTGTTGTTGTGAAGAAAATAGGAGTAGGAAGGTGTATTGGATAACTAACTAAATAAGTACATTTACAGAGACTTCTTCTCCACCTTTCTTTGAGCTACATGTCCCTTCTTTTATATCTATTGTCTTCTTTTTCCTTGCATTCTTAGAAAGGTAAACGCTTAATTCTCTCTCTCTCTCTCTCTCTCTCTCTCTCTCTCTCTCTCTCTCTCTCTCTCTCTCTCTCTCTCTCTTAACTGTAATCTCCAGAAAACGTAGTGAACTGGCAAACTATGTTAAATATGAAAAAAATGATTGCATGGTGATGGGGAAATCATCATGTGAATAATACTGCAACAATGAAGGATGACACATTCTTAAGAAAAGTCATAGGTTACCATTTACTAATTGCATTTAGCAAAGCTATTATGTTGGCAAAAGAAAGCTGAGACAACTTTGTTGAAAAAAAAATGCACACAGTATTTGAAACAGATTTTGAAAATCTTACCATATGGTTCCTCTTCTGATCCATTTCCCTTTCCCCCAAATAACTGTATAAAATATTTAAATTTTTAATATGATTCTATTTTGATCCAGTGTTTCTCATTTTCACATTTCATTTGTGCTTCATGGTCTTCTAGGACCGGAAGATTATATGAACAAATCACATATTTAATATATTTATTTCTTGGTTGAATGGGTATATTCCAAACCTCCTTCAAGGTTTTTTCAGTTGATGCGGAAGATGGAAGAGCTCAAGACAAGTGAAAAGCAAGAGGAATCAGTATATGTGCTGTCCAGTTCTCATGGTACAAGCTTGCAGGTTGCACTCCTGTGCTATTCATGGATATAGTCTATATTTTCCAATATTTGAAAGTGCTTTTCAGAAATCATGTGCTATGTATTGATTGTATACCCATGCACAACTGAAATGCTAACAGGAGCAACATACTCTCTTGAATTCAGTATTTAAAATATGTGCTGCAGTATGATTTGGGTATAATAATATTCTCCACTTTTTTTCTGAATCAGTGTCTGTTTTACAAATGTTTTCAATGTATTTATTTCATCTTGTGGAGGTGCAAAACTGTCTTTAGGGCAAAACCCCCACATTTTACAAATCAGATCTGCCCCATTTTTGTCTGTATTTTTCTCATTTTCACCTTTTTGCGTGGACTGTTTTTTTAATACATGTTGTTTTTTGTTATTTTGACAAATAGATTATTAAATATAAGATAAATATATATATATATATATATATATATATATATATATATATATATATATATATATATATATATATATATATATATATATATATAATTATAACATAATTTAATCTGAAGATGGGCTTGGAAGAGGGATGAGTAATTCCAATCTTGTCTCCTTCCTATTTTTTCCCATTATTTACCAAAGCTGGATCCACCATGGCTTATTCCATTTCTTGGACAATTGTGGAAAGTGTTACCCTTTTTTCTACCATAACTGAATCCACAAGCAACAACTTTTCAATAGTCAATAAACTACACTGTTGCTGTCTCCCCTTCCTCACATCATTGCACAATAAGGGACCTCATTGCTGCCATCATAGAATTATAGCTAAAGGCATTGTACTGTACATTTTATCTTAAGAATAGTTAAATGAATATTTATTACCTGAAGGTCTACCAGGAGTACAAATTCCTAGATTGAAGAAGAAAGTTAAAGGTATGCTTGAAGAGGATTCCACTTTCTGAATAGATAAATATGTTTGCCCAATCTCAATTAAATTTCTGGATTTTAAAAAGAACCCAACAACTTTAAGAACGAACTCAGCCTCATGGTTTGTAAATCTTGATCATTCTTTAGACTTTTGCTACAAAGGAAAAACTAAAAGGGTGTGTCATTGGAAGTGGAATGAAATCCACTTGCATCTCCTAAAGCTAGCTATTAATAATAAAAATTTCGCCCTAAATGGACCATCTATCTTGATTGCACCCAGGTATGAGAAAATGTTAAGAAAAACATTTTTAATCACATTGTGCCACTATACCATAATAGAGCATCTGTCTAAGTTAATATCAATGGGGCAATGAGCAGGTTTTCCTTCTTTACAATAACGTTTCCAAGTAGAACTTTTTACTTTTTCGTGGTAGCCAGACAACTACTAATCTGTTGGTAAGTTACCAACTACCTACAAGGACATACATTAATTCAGAATCAAGCCTATTCTTTATTGTGCTCCTAGACCTAGAGCAGGGGTAGACAACGTTGGCTCTTTTATGACTCGTGGACTTCAAGTCCCAGAAGTCCTGAACGAACCATGCTGACTCCGGAATTCTGGGAGTTGAAGTCCACGAGTCATAAAAGAGCCAAGGTTTCACTGTGCTAAGAAAAGGCAGGTAAAATAATATACAAAAAGGAAGAGTTTTTCAATTGCCAGAAATGTAGGGTTTTTTTTTTGCAAATCTGCAATGTTTAATTAAAAGATAAATATAAATATGAAATAAGATATGAAAATTGGATCCTTAGTTTTCTATTTCCAATAAAAGTGAAGATAATGGCATAATTCAGGCCGGATTGGACTCCAACTGGGCAGAGTCTGATGACGGGGAATCGAGCAGTCTTGGGAATATTATTTGGGAAGAATTCGATCCTGTGACTCCAGAAGAAGTAGACAGGATCATGGGGAGGCTGAGTTCCACCACTTGTTTACTGGACCTGTGCCCCTCCTGGCTGGTTTATGCAGCGCGGGAGGGGACACGAGGCTGGCTCCAGGCAGTAATAACTGCTTCTTTGAGAGAGGGCAGCTTCCCCGCCGCCTTGAAGGAGGCGGTGGTGAGGCCCCTCCTCAAGAAGCCTGCCCTGGACCCGGCTATTTTAAATAACTATCGTCCGGTCTCCAACCTTCGCTTTTTAGTGAACGTTGTTGAGAGTGTGGTGGCTCATCAGCTTCCTCTGTTCCTGGAGGAAGCAGATTATCTGGACCCCTACCAATCAGGCTTTAGGCCCGGGTACAGCATGGAGACGGCATTGGTTGCACTGATGAATGATCTCTGGCGGGCTCGGGACAGGGGTTGCTCCTCTGTCCTAGTCCTATTAGACCTCTCAGCGGCTTTTGATACCATCGACCATGGTATCTTACTGCGGCGCCTCAGGGGGTTGGGAGTGGGTGGCACTGTTTTACAGTGGTTCTCCTCCTACCTTCTGGGTCATTTGCAGTCGGTGTTGACAGGGGGACAGAGGTCGGCCTCGAGGCCTCTCGTTTGTGGAGTCCCTCAGGGGTCGGTCCTCTCGCCTCTCCTGTTCAACATCTATATGAAGCCACTGGGCGAGATCATTCGTGGTTTTGGGGTGGGGTATCATCAGTACGCTGATGATACCCAGCTTTTTATTCCACCCCAGATCAACTCAGTGATGCCCTCTCCGTGATGTCCCGTTGCCTGGAGGCGGTGAGGGTCTGGATGGGGAGGAACAGGCTTCGTCTAAATCCCGACAACACTGAGTGGCTGTGCGTACCGGCGTCTCAGGTTGTCCATTCTATTCCATCTTTATCTATAGGGGGTGAGGTGTTACCCCCATAGATAGGGCTCGCAACTTGGGCGTCCTCCTTGATTCACAGCTCAATTTTGAAGATCATATAGGAGCTGTGACCAGGGGGGCTTTTGCCCAGGTTCGCCTGGTGTGCCAGTTGCGGCCCTATTTGGACCGGGACGCCTTGCGCACAGTCACTCATGCGCTCATGACCTCTCGGATAGACTACTGCAACACTCTCTACATGGGGCTGCCCTTGAATACCACTCGGGGGCTCCAGCTGGTGCAGAATGCAGCCGCGCGAGTTGTGATGGGGTTTTTCCGATACTCCCATGTAACACCTCTGCTCCACGAGCTGCATTGGCTTCCAGTTGTCTTCCGAGTGAGATTCAAGGTGCTGGTGATGACCTATAAAGCCCTAAATGGCATAGGTCCGGGTTATTTACGGGAGCACCTCTTGCCGGCGTTAACTTCCCATCGCCCTGTGCGCTCCCACAGAGAGGGCCTCCTCAGGGTGCCATCGGTCAAGGAATGTCGACTGGTGGCCCCCAGGGGGAGAGCATTCTCTGTGGACGCACCTGCCCTCTGGAATCAGTTTCCGGTTGAGCTCCGGATGGCTCCCGACCTTCGCTCGTTTCGCCGCAACCTGAAGACTTGGTTGTTTGAACAGGCCGGCCTGGACTGAGGGATTGGATTTTAGTGTTTAAATTTTTTAAAAAAATTAAATTTTAGATTGCATTTATTACTTAGGGCTATTGATTTAATCTTATTTTATTTTTTATATAATTAAAATGCTTGTAATCACTTTGCTGTTTCATTCCCTTGGTAGGTAATAAGTCTGTATTACAGTTAAGAATATTAACCTTACATTTTCAAAAACTAATCTGATCTAGAAATCTTATTTGGTTATCTGTTTTTGGAAATGTATTGTGCCATGTGTTAAGTATATTCAGTCTATTTTAAATATTTGAATATTAAGTACTTTTCTTAGGTATTAAAATCATGTCCAATTTAGTAGTGGGGGAATTCTACTGTGGATTAGCTATCTAATCTGAAAATAAAGAACAGTGTATCAAAATAAATAAGAATATATTACTTAAAAATCATTCTTCATAAATTTCCCTGAATACACAGCCATGCAGTACTCTTATTAAGACTAATCAAATATGGACAAAATGTTGTGTGATAGGAAATCTAATGTCTCAAATAAAAGTTTTGGTCTGACATGATTATTTTAAATGAACTAACTTATTTTGTACATTAAGGAAAATCTGTATATCAGCTCTAATATATGGACTTTCGTCTTTCACATGAAATGTATTTTCAGAATTCTAATTTGATCTTTGAATTTAGCATAGAAAGAAAATATTTTAAATATTGCTCACTTGTGAAAATATTTTGGAAAGGAAAGTGTTTATAATGTTGAATAAAGTTTGCTTGCTTGCTTTTCAGTAGCATAAGGCTTCTGGTTTGGGACAGTAAGAGACCCAGGCATTATACTTGTTGAGATTCCTCATACACCATATTCTGTCTCACACACACATTCTCTCTCAGTTTTAAAAAATGATGCACAAAATAGTTAAAATGCAATAGTCTGTAGAAACTGGGGAATACACTGATATTTTTTTCCATATAAACCAATATTTACCAGTAATCTTGTGTTTCTATTTTTGTTTTTTGGCAGACTTTTACCAGTAAATATCGGTTTATTCCTGAAACCAGAAGCCCTAAACATATCTTTGTTTATAAGGTCAGTCTTCATTTCCTGTTTCTGTCCTTCCCCACTTATTTACAAACTCTATTGTTTTTCAGGTTATGGAAAGTATGGAGTATTCTTTTTGTTTTCCTGCTTGCCACCATTTTTATTTTTTTTTTAAAGTGAATTTTGTTAGACTTGCAGACTGGACTTTTGGGCACTTAGGCTATTTTTTCATCTTAGAAAGTTTTATACACAGGTAATAATTATACTGAAGACCTGAAGAACATTCAATTTAAATGTTTTTTTTTATTTTAATGTATAAAATTGCAGAGTGAATTAGTCACTCATTTAGCAAAATTCTTAGATGGGCATTGACTATATTTTAAACATTATGTAATTCCAAAAAGTGTTCACATGTAATAATGAAGCACTGCATTTAAAGTAGAATTGTGCTTTAAGTGAATTTTGAAATAGATTTCTACAGAATCATTTAAATAAAAGTGGGATTGGATTTCAATAAAATGGTTGCCAATTCTACAGTGAGAGTACCCAATACAGGATGACATTGAATTTATTGAATTCAACATATTGAATATATTGCAATATTTTTTGAACATTTGAAATGTTACTGATACATAATTATGGTATTTGACTGAAATTACCTGCCAGAACCCTTCTTTCCATTAACTCTTGTTTTTAAAGAACCATGTATCAGTATCAAGCCATACTTTTTAATTTACAAATCAAGATAGTCTCCATATACGTGGAGTGTTGATAAAATTAACTGTACCCTCATGTGCTTCTTGTCATCTGCTTCTGACATATGAATGCCTGCAGTCCAATGGATGTATTGGGAATCTCACATATTGGCGATTGGGTTTAGGATTCTGTGTTCCTCTGCATTTTTGTGATTTCAAGCATTATACTAAATGGGTGGGACTGTGTGGGCTGTCATGCTGTATGAATGTTGGAATGACCTATGGAGTTATGTAGCATTTATCATATTTGTTTATATGAACAGTTCTTCCTCTTTTAACAAAATCCTTTTCATTCTTGAATTTTTACAATTTCTTGTCCCAACTGAAAACTAATTTTCCTCCCCTTTTGCAGCTTTCTTTTTGTGATTATGATTGTGCAATATTATTGGCCACAACTTTAATCTGAGCAATTGACACTGGTCCATCTTCAAATCATTCAGAAGACTTGAAGAGAACTCTTCTTTCTACTCTGGAATTCAAATGTATATATTTCATCTGAAATAAGTTATTTAAAAGTCAAACATGTCTCCTCCTCAATACATAAATTACAGTACAATTCATAAAGTTCCAAAAATACTATATTATGAGCCTTACCTATATAAATAATTCCTCTCATGGTTTCAAATTGAAAGAAAATAGTTAGATAATTAATTAGGTATATCAGCTCTGGTGTTTTTTTACTGTCACTATTGTCATTTTGTGATTTTGTCAATATTTAATCAAATTGTTTGCACAGATGCCAATTACATTTTATTCAATGGTACTTCATTTTTCCATGCTATATTTCTGTCAGTATTTAGGTTTCTTAATTAGAAAGATACAGATAATTCTGTGCACAAACTTTTCTCATAATACTAAATATTTCTATAGAGATACAGAGATATATAGATACATACAGATGGAATTCTAAACCCAATATTGTTAAATCTTTGTGGATTTATATCTTTACTAATATAAATCAGTAAAGATAATAAGATAATTTGAAATTGTATATGACACAATGATCAAGTTCACAATGTCAGGCTAAAGTTTCAAATACTGATCTGATAGGCTAGGACAATATACAGCAGCACTCAAGCAAAGCTTTTTCTAGCTAATTTGCTCTTATTACTTTAAAGTGTTAAAACAAGCCAGGATTTACCAAGTGTACATTGTTTTCATTGCAGGTGAACCATAAATCAATCTTAGCCCCTTAAAGATGGCTTCTAATCCTTAGTTGTTAGAAATATTTAATCATAGTCATGGGAATCTATTAATAAATTCCAGTTCCTATTTTTTTTCTCATTCTCACAATCAGAAGGAGGAAGCAAAAGTGATTGTGTTGCATGTACTCAAAAACTGCTGATAGTTAACATGGTTTATTTTGCCATATGAAAGTTTTTTACTCCTCTATGTGCAAATCTGACCAATGAAACAGCAGGGTTTATAAATATTTTTGAATAGATGCCATCAGAAAGATAGCAAAAGCTGAAAGAAACTTCCAAATTTGACAGAATAAAAATGGAATAATAGTTTAAAAGTACCGTAAATCATTTTGAATTAAGTTTTAAAATTATTTGGGCCTGAGATCTTCTCAATTTTCTCCTCTTTTGAATTCTTAACTTAGAATGAACTTGGCCCAAATGTAGGATTTGTCCCATGGCTTTAGCACCTTGTGCACAGTTTAAACATTTCCAAACTGTTTTCTAGGTAAGAAGAATAATGGGAACTACTCTGGAAATCAGTGCTTGTTCTGAAAATCTTTTCTTCTCAAGATGAGTACCTGCACAAATAATCCAGGAAGTTCAGAATGTTATTGTCCCTTGAGAAATAATGACTGATGGATGACTTTTTATTATCAGAATGTAGGGGTACTGTTAAAATTTAAAATAAGAGTGTTTTCCTTTTTCTCACAATGGTGCACATCATTGTATTTGAATGGAAAGATTTGATAGGGCAAAGTAATCCTAAATACCTTTCCTTTCCTTTCTGGATTTGAAGATAAAATCTATAGAATGTTTTGCACATGTCAATTTTCTGTAAAGATCAGAACAATCTTTCTCTTGTCTGCATATTTTTGCTAGTTAATACTTATTAGATGTGCCAAGCTCCATTGGATATATTTTTATGTAATTTCTGAAATTATTAAATAACCATATACTGTACGAGTGCACACATTAGAACACTGGAATGTTGAATTAAGCATTTTTATGTAAATAGTTACTATTCTTCAGTTGCAGAAAAGCCTGGATATCATCTCATAACTGTTGTATTTTGCCCTAATGGGAAATGTTCAGACATTCTGTGATGTATGTACTTGTGCCACTGTTTATGTGTAACTACTAATTATAAATTGTAAACATGCTTGTTTCATTGTTCAAAATAGTATTTCTCTTGTTGAAAATATTTTCAGTTAAATGTGAAAAGGAATTTATTTATTTTTTTAAGATTGTCTTGCAAGGTCTGTTTTCTCTATTTTTTTCCTAAGAAAAATAGTAGGGTAAAGATTGGAATTTTGTCTAGTTTTTCACTTGATAGACCAAAGTTACTATTGACACTGTCTTGCAATGCTGATCAAATGTATATCTTTTTGCACTTTAAATGAATAAGAAATGAGGAAAATCAAAGTGTCAATTGTACATACATTCACTGTACAGTGAATGTATACCATTAGTTAATCTGTTTTTAAACAGGATATTTTCCTTTGTGGGAAGGGGAATACTTAAGCAATGTATTTGCTAGTCAATATAAAGTGTTTACATGTAATTACTTAATAAATTATTTGATTTAAGATGGATCTTTCTGGTGATTTTTAAATGACAAACAATGATGATATCTGGTTTTTGTCAGGGTATAGGTATTTAAAAATTGTGTGAAATAATCAGTTACAATATATTCATTTAATTAAAATTCTGAGGAAGGCAAAAGTCTTCCTTGCTTCACTTTGTATTAGAGAACATATAGCCTCAAAAACCAGTCTGTTTTTTGTCGGTTTTTCTTCTATACTTGAACAAATCTGCTGGATATCCAAATGTCAAGTTGTGACAGCTGTTCAGTACATCCAACTAACTGGTTCTGTGGCCCATAATGCAGTAACACGTGGGCAGTTTTGTGGTGATCCTGCCTAAGCAATTTATGATATTTTGTTATGATACTATGCTATACCAGAGACAAGATCCCAAATGTTAAAATAGATCTCAACAGTAAAGCTGTTGTTCGTTCCCTTGGTCCTATAAGATTGGGCCTTTGAAGTTTCCTTAAAAGGATTAACAAATATAATTCATCTTTGAATGTACAAAAGCAAAGAGTAGATGTGTGTGTTTTTGGTTTTTGCGTAAGTAAGTTGTATTCGGCAATAAAATGTAGACAAAATTAGAAATACTCTGTAGCCTAACTTTTCACCACATGTATTAACTTTGCTTGGAAGAGCAGTCCTGAGTAGGTGGAAGTAGAAACATTGCATTTCTATACAGAATTTCCCAAGTTCTGATAATTATGCCTTGGTTCAGTATGTAGTTCCAGTTAGGAGCAAGAGGTGGATATCTCATTCAGTGATGAACTAAAAATTATGGATTAATAGATTTTATGAAACTAAAACCAAATCTTATGCTATCTATATGAGCCGTGGTGCAGTGATTAGAATGCAGTCTTGCAGGCTGACTCTGCTCACACTGCCAGAAGGAGTACAATTCCTTTGGTCCTAACCGGCTCAAGGTTGACTCAACCTTCCATCCTTCCGAGGTCTGTAAAATAAGGATCCAGATTGTTGGGAGGGGGAGCAATATGCTGACTTTGTAAACCGCTTAGAGAGGGCTTTTGTAAAGCACCATGAAGTGGTATATCAGTCTAAGTGTTATTGCTATTGCTATCTTGAGTGGACATATGAAAACATAATGAATGTCAATTGGCTCTATCCTCATAGCTAATGGTAAGAATTTTGGATTTTCTTTTACCTTACTTTAACACATATGTAATATATGAGAACAGAATTCAAATCCATCTTACATTGTATCAGGTGTACTTTAGGTTAACAGATCAACTGATTGATGAGAAAAGGATTCTATACTGTAGAATAAGTTGGTATATAATACATGAAGGTTGTGGACTGTATAACGTGGTCTAAATATAAATAGTGAGTTGAGATAAAAATTGAAATATTAAAAGTGTACAATAAGTGGCCAGTACTGCAAAAGTTTAAATGTTGACAAAATAAGAAAAGTGTTATTGATATCAGCTGTAATTGATTAGAGCAAGGGAACACAAAAGTAGCAAATTAACATCCTGTTTTCAGCCCTTAGAGTTCCACATTTTCTTTTTGTTTTGGTGAAATTAAGGGACAAAATGAAGTGCCTTAATGTTTGCAAAGGCTTAATGCACTGCTGAACTGCACTCCTTTAGGACTCTTAAAACCTCAATTTGTAGACCTATGCCCACTACTTTTATTTTTTATTATTTTTTATTTTTTATTACATTTATATCCCGCCCTTCTCCAAAGACTCAGGGCGGCTTACAAGCTTTTGGAAAGCAAGCCTCAGGATATCAGTCAAAAATCTGTTTCATTCCTTCAGTCAAAGAAGTTTTGTATCTTTGAGTTATGATGTTATCAGTTACTTCTTCTCTAAATGGTCACTGTATTTCTGTGTACACTTAGGCTTCATTTGAAATGTCAGACTTTAATTTTTGAATTACATTTTATCCTCCTATTGTGCTGCATTCAGTTACTGAACAAAATGTATAATTATATTTCATGACATCATAAAATGAACAGGTTTTATATGCATTAGACAATTTCACTTAAACTCTATAGTATACCCAGATATTGATATTACTACATGACTTAGCCTTTATCTAATTTATAATCTTGTGCCATTATAATTTTTTTTAATAGTTTAAAGTGCTTAAGACACCCTGCTGGTGTTTCTACAACAAAAGAACATGAATACTTCACTGAAAATGAGTGATAAGAGTCAATCATATGCAGTATGATTATGCTGAAAATTTGTTGTTGTATGTTTGGTCCATTGATTGTTATTGAAGCAGTCTTTGTTTTTGAAAAGAACAATATTTGTGAAGCAAAACTGAAAAACATCCAAACATGCCATGATAAAACCTATAACCTAGGCAGGTTGTAGGCTAGCATAATAAAGATTGCTTGTCGTCTTTACTCTCTTCAACTCTTTAAACATTTATTGACAATGTATTATTGTTATTGTAATATTATTTCTAGAAGCCAGTGACTATAATGCCTCTCGCTGGAGATGTGACTGTATATTAGATTTCCAGTAACAGTAGTTTGATTTTACCCATATTCCTACTGTTATGGAATACAATTCTTCTGAAATGTATAAAGTATACAATGTAGGCCAAAGAGAGGATTTGGGTGTTCTGTTATCTCAATTGACATAAGACATCTTCTTCTTAGTATTAGAATTTAATATTAGATGTAGGTATGTAATTACTACAATTCTATTAGCTAATCTCTCATCAGCACAATGGACACTAATTTAATTTTGTTCATAGAGCATCATAAAATATACAAAAGGAAAATTCATTTCATTAATTTCACTGAAATGTATAACTGATAAAAGATTACTAAAAACTAAATTGCTAATACAATGCTATAAAATTAACAGTAAATATATATACATAAAAATTCTTACTATTAATACTAAAATGTAAGATTAATGGAAGCCTCCGAAAGCCACAAAAAGTGATAGAAAAAATGTTTAGAAAAAATTAAAAAAAATATTCTGTAAGGTTCCCCATGTCTGGTATCCTTAACTATGTGTTTGTGAATTTTAGATGATGCAAGACAAACTCTACATTGTACAGTTCTTTATCTGAAAGAAAATCAAGAAGAAAACTTTCATTACACCTCAACACACACGACTAAAGGGAAAATGAAAATTTCTTGACCACATTGATGATAGGAGGAATGTACAAGGACATGTGTGATGGTCTCATTAATTGTCATAATTTCTAGAACCGCATAGCAGATGCTGAATTTTTAAGCAGCTCAGTTGAAGTAATAAATCTGTAAAATTGATCATCACTAAGGCAAGTATAATTTAGTAACATCCTTATTATTTCATGGACGTACTCCTGAAACAGAATTTCTATTTATCTGTAGAAAAACATAGGGCATTAAGGTTCTCACAGGTTACCGGTTGTCATTGCAATACAGGTAGTCCTCAACTTATTCATTTAATGACCAAAGTTGTAACTACTGAAATGTATGACTGTTTTTCACACTTACGACTGTTGCGGCATCCCCATGGTCACATGATCAATTCAGCCGCATGGCAATTGACTCATGTTTATGACAGTTGCAGTGTCCCAGAGTCATGTGATCATCTTGTGCAAACTCTGACAACCAAAGTTAATGGGGAAGCCAGGTTCACTTAATAATCATGTCACTAACTTAACAACTGCAGTGATTTCACTTAACAACTGTGGCAAGAAAGATCGTAAAATAGGGCAAAACTTATTTCACAAATGTCTCATTTAGCAACAGAAATTTTGTGCTCAATTGTAGTCATACATTGAGGACTTCCTAAATGCAGTCTCTAAGATATGAGACAACAAATCTTAATGCCAATTAGTAAAGAACAATAATTTAAAAAGTTCATTGTGGGCTTATAATTGATTGCTACTTATGAAACAGGATGTTGATTAGATAGGTATACTCTGATCCAAAAAGCTTCTCTTTTTTTGTATAGATTTTATTAGTTTTTATAGCAAACAGCATAATGTCTGGGTTCATGTATTTAACAAACAATAAGAGATAATAGTTAATTATCATAAACAATATATTAATTAATCACTCAATAGCCTTCTTGCAAAATATATATTCAAAATTACATAATTATCATAAACAATAAATTAATCACTCAATAGCCTTCTTCTTGCTAATATAAATTCAAAATTACATATCACATTCCTTTCTCTCTAACTCGTTTTTCTAGCCATTGATAGAAATTATCCCATGCTTTAAAGTACACTGAGTCTTCTTTCTCTTTTATCTTTAAAGTCAATCTATCCATTTCGGCACACTCTAGAATTTTCTTAATTAGTACTTCTTCAGCTGGTAAGTTTTCATTTTTCCAACGTTGGGCAAATACAATTCTTGCTGCCATTAGTACGTGTAGTATTAAATAATTTCAATCTTTCTCATAATTAGCTCCTATTATTCCTAACAAAAATAATTCTGGTTTAAAGTCAATTTGTTTTTTAGTCATTTTCTCCAACCGTCAAAAAAGGCTTTACCCAGCGTTACAGGAATCGTTTGAAACAAAAAGAGTATTTTTGGTAAGATATTCATTTTCTTTTCTTTTTTTTAATAAGTTTTTTTTTAACCTCTACATATATATGTTAGTTTTTCAAACAGCGTGCGATCTGGATTCATATAACATAAATACATAATCAAGTCCTATTCTTTGGTTCTCTCTTCTAACCATTTGTAGAATAAATTCCAGCTTTGGTAATATTCTTCTTTATCTTTCAGCCTCATAGTTAGTCTGTCCATCTCTGCGCATTCCAGTATCTTTTTTATTACCTCTTCTTCTGAAGGTATTTGTTCATTTTTCCAACATTGCGCATAGCTTATTCTTGCTGCAGTTACAATATGTAAAACCAAGTATAAATTTTGCTTATTAATCTTTTCTGGTACTATACCTAATAAAAAAAAATCAGCATTAAATACTACATGTTCTCCTAATATTTTTTCTAGCCAAGCATGTATTTTTTCCCAATAGGCCTTTACTTTGTGACATGTCCACCAGATATGATAATATGTACCTAAGTTATGTTTTCATTTCCAACATTTACCTGATACATTTTTAAACATTTTTGCTAGTCTAGCTGGAGGTAAGTGCCATCTATAAAACATTTTATACAAATTTTCTTTATACGCAGTTGACATTGTCAATTTATGATTTCTCTCCCACAATTTTTGCCATTTTTCTAATTCTGTATTATAACCAAAGTTTTCCGCCCACCTTATCATTGTCCCTTTAATTTGTTCACTTTCCATCTCTAAAGTTAACAAAAAATTATAAATTTTCTTAATTAATTTCTCATCAGAAGTTAATATCTTATCAAATACATTTTGTTCTTTATAAAATCCATACAATTTCATACCTTTTTCATATCTATTTTGTATTTGTAAGTGTACCCATCATGACATGTTGATGCCCTGATGTTCCAGCTCTTGTTTCGATTTTAATGTCCCGTCAATATTTAAAATATTTCTATATGTCCAAGTTTTTTCAAAATCTAACAAATTTGTATGTGAAAAAGCTTCAATTGTTGATAACCACCCTGGAATTTTTACATATATTTTCATTTTAATTTTTTCCCATAGTGTTATCAAAGCTTTTCTAATACAGTGATTTTGAAAATATCCATGGATTTTTTTCCCATACCACAAAAAAGCGTGCCACCCCAGCTATAGGTCATGTCCCTCCAAATATAACAACCTTTTATTCCTAAGCATTATCCATTCTTTCACCCATGTTAATACAGATGCTTGATAATACAAAGCCCACTCAGGTAGGCCAAAGCCTCCATTTTCCTTAGTATCTTGCAAGGTTTTCATCAAAACTAATGAATTCAACTCTTAAAAAAAAACTTCTCCAAGTTTTATCGGAATTGTCTGAAAAAGAAATAAAATCTTAGGCAATATATTCATTTTAACTGTAGCTATTCTTCCTAATAATGACAGTTTTAAGTTCTTCCACTTTTCCAGGTCTAGCTTTATTTGTTTCAATAACCTTGTGTAGTTATCTTCTTTTAATGTTGAGCACTTAGCTGATAAATATATACCCAAATATTTTACCTTTTTCACTATCTGTACCTCTGTCACTTCTGACATTCAGCTTTCTTGCTTAACCGTAAGACTCTTAACTATTAGTTTTTTTCTTTATTAATTTTTAGTCCCCCTATTTCATCATATTGTTCTAGTTTCCCCCACAATTTTGGAATCATCTCCAAGGGATCTTTCAAAATAAATACTAAATCATCAGCAAATGCTTGTAATTTATATGTTTCACCCTTTATCCCCAACCCTCTAATTTCTGTATCTTGTCTTATATTTTGATTTAAAACTTCCAAAGTGAAAATGAATAACAGAGGGGATAGAGGGCATCCTTGCCTTGTGCCTTTCCTTATTTCAAAGCTCTCAGTACAATCTCCATTCACAATCACTTTGGCTGTTTCTTTATTGTATATTGTTTTTACCATATTTATAAAGTTCTGTCCAAAGTCCATTGTTTGTAATTGATGAATCATAAATTGCCATGAAAGATTATCAAATGCCTTTTGAGCATCTAAAAATATTAATGCCATTTGTTTCCCTGGATGTAGCTCATAGTATTCCAATACATCTATTATCACTCTTAAATTATTTTTAATTTGTCTCTTTGGTAAAAAGCCATTTTGATCCAGGTGTATAAATTCAACCAAATATTTTTTCAATCTCTCCGCCATTATTGAAGTAAAAATTTTGTAATCCACATTGAGCAATGAAATTGGTCTATAATTCTTAATCCGGGTCAAATCCAAATCATCTTTTGGTATTAAGATAATATTTGCTTCAATCCACGTCATCGGCATTTTAGCTTCTAATAAAAGTCCATTACAAACATCTTTCAACGGTTCACTTAATATCTCTTGTAAGTTCTTATATAACTCTGCCAGAAGTCCATCTGGACCAGGAGTTTTCCCATTTTTTGTCTCTTTATGGCCTCTGTTATTTCCATCATTGTAACTCCTTCGTCTAACGTATTTTTAAATGTCTCTGAAATCTTTGGAAGATTACTTTCTTCCAAGTATTTTACAGTTTTCTCTCTTGAAGTCTCCTCTTTATCATACAATTCCTTATAAAAATCTTTATCTTTTTTATTTCTTCATTTTTATATTGTAAATAACCTTTCCCATGAAGTAAATTATATATCTTTTTCTTTCTGTTTTTTGAGTTTACAAGCTAACCATCTTCCCAGTTTATTGGCATTTTAAAAAAAAATTGCTTCGCTCTTTTTATGTGTTCTGCCACTTTTTCTGAATCTAACAGATTTAATTTATGTTTTATTATATCCATATCTCTTTTTAAAGTCTATTTTGTGGATTTCTTTGCAGTTCTGATTCTAACTTTCCAAATTCTTCTTTTAATAATACATATTGCTGTTTTCTCTATTTATTTTTCCTTACCATATACGATAAAGCTATACTTCTGAAATACGCTTTAGCTGTATCCCATAGATTTTGTATCGTAGTCTCTTCTTTTTTATTTTCTTTGAAGAAGAATTCCATTTCTTTTTTTGTTAACTCTATAAATTCTTTTTTCCTTTAATATGGAACGATTTAAAGTCCATCTTAGCCTTTTTTGTATTCCTTTCCACATCATTTTCAAGGGATTATGATCTGCCCATATACCTATTTCTATTTCAATATCCTGAACATTCATTCTCATATCGGCAGTCATCCAAATCATATCAATTCTTGACCCAGATTTCTGGCTATTTGAGTAAAAAGTATATTGCAATTTTTGTGGATTTACTTCCCTCCAAACATCTTGAATTCCAATTTCCTCCACCATATCAAAGAATGTCTTAGGTAATCTTCCTCTACCATTTTTCCCTGTTTTGTTACTTTTATAATCAATTTTTCCATCTGTTATTGCATTGAAATCCCCTAGTAAGCAAACATTTTGATACTCCATTTCTATTATCTTTCTATGTAAGTTTTTGTAAAAATTTTCTTGATGATTATTCGGTGCATAAATTGCCACTAATAATATTTGCTTTTGATGCAGATAAATTTCTACCATTAAAATTCTTCCTTCTTCATCTGAATATACCATTTTTGAATCTATTGTCTCTTTAATATATAAAGCTACTCCGCTTTTTTCTGTTGTGCTGATGAGTTTTCCAATTTTTGGATATTCCAATAGTTTATGATGCTGTACTTTTATATGTGTTTCTTGCAAACAAATTATATCCAAATTCAATTTCCGTAATTTCCTAAAATCTTATTTCTTTTAATTGGAGAATTTAGTCCATTTATGTTTACTGAGAAGATTCCATTTTCTTTATCCATTTCCATTTATTTATATTTCGGTCTAGTAGATCTAGTAGTCCTTTGTTCTCTGGCAAGTCCTTCATCCTCACCCTTTTGGTCATCTTCCTCTTTCTGTTCTTTTGTTTGTGCAGTTGCTCCTTGAGTCCTCTCTTCTGTTTGTTTCTGCTCCTTACTCTCCCCTTGACCTCTTTTTACTCCTTCATCTAAAATTGACCTATTCTTCACTTCAAAATCTTCTGCTTTCCAAGTTGAGTCCAGTCTATACCTTGTATTGTTCCAGTTTATTAAGATACCTTCTGGCATCAACCATCTAAAGTTTATGCTATTGGCAATCAGTTTCGTAGTCAAAAAATGGTACTGTCTTCGTGAATCTCTAACTCTCTTAGGTATCTGTTTTAAGACCACAATTTCTTTATTTTTATATTGTATTGGTTCATCTCTAACTTTCCGTAGTATTTCATCTCTTGTTGTCTTCTTTGTAAACCGTACATGTATTTCTCTTGGCAGCTTATTTCTTCTTGCATAGCATGAATTAAAACAAAATGTGTCATCTAATTCGAGTTGAATTTCTCCTCTATCTGCCTTCAGAGTCTCATCCAAGATGTCAATAATCACCTCCTCTATACTTTCCTCTCTATCTTCAGGAATATTTTGAAATCTTAAATAAAATTCCACTTTTTCCATCTCTAAAGTCTTAATTGCGTTCTCTAATTTCTCATTTTCTTGTAGTAACATTTCTATCTTTTTTATCATTCTCATCCGTTTTTTCTTCAATTTTGTGTATCTTGTTGATTTTTTTTATTATTTGATTTTGAGTTTCAAATTTTCCCTTTATATCCAAAATCTCTTCATTTAACTTCTCCAGTTTGGTTTGTGAGCTTTTATGATTCTCTTGCATCTCTAAATGATTCCTCTCCAAAGTCTCTTGATTCTTTAACATAAGATCTTGAAGAAATTTTAATGAAGTCTGTTTAACTTTGAGCAGTATTTATCTTTTCCCTTTGCAACTTTGCTTCAATAGATCCCTGTGTTGTAGGACTAGATTGTCCTACTGAGGGTGCAGAAGTTTTCTTCATAAGTCTAGTAATATTCGATGAAGTCATTTTACAGCTTACAGTCTATAGCCAAAAAAAGTCTGTTTAAATTTAGCCAAATTCAATAGAAGTAGCTTTGAATTTCAATCTCACAACAAAGCAGTCTTATCGTCTGCAGATGTTTTCCTTCAAGGTTAACTTCAGTCAACAACAGTATATCAGAAATTTCGTTCTACTTTCACCACTAGATTTGATTTGATTTGATTTATTATATTTATATGCTGCCCTTCTCCCTAACGACTCAGGGCGGCTCACAACAATAAAAACTAAAAAAGAACATGAAAATACAAAATTTAAAAAAGAATTAAACAGTAGATATGTTCAATACATAGTAATTTAACCCCATAAAACCAAATTTAAAACCATAGTCAGTCCAGGCCCGATTGTTGAAACATCCATGTCTTCAGGTCACGGCAAAAGGACCGAAGGTCGGGGGCCATCCGCAGCTCCAGAGGAAACTCATTCCAGAGGGTCGGCACGCCCACAGAGATGTCCTCCTTGGCTTATTTATCAATGTCCAATATTTTTAACAAAGAGTCTTTTCCCCCTTTTATATTTCCTCACTGCTCTTAAATCTTCTGGGGGTCTTTACTTTCCAGGGCTCAACATTTATAATCCTCAAAGAGAAGAAAAGAGAAAATCTTGCTCACCCAGCTTCAGCACGCAGTTGAAATTCAGCTGATTTATGCTCCTGCTTCCTGCCGGAGATGGCTATGGCTGAAAGATTTTAACAGCCTTTTCCTTCGCTTTTCCAGAGGGTCCTACAGTTCGCTCCGATCGGGTGCCCCCTAATCTGAGCTCCTGAAGTATCTCTCCTCCTTCATTGCCCCTCCAGGGCAACCTTCCGATCCTTTAAGGGTTGCTAGATGAAGAAAAACCAAGCTGGAAAGCCAAGCACCAGCTTTTCCAACTTGTCCCGACAGCTGCCAAACAGGAAGTCTCTGGTAAGATATTCATTTTCACTGTTGCTATTCTCCCCAACAATGAAAGTTGAAAGATTTTCCACTTTTCCAAATCCAATTTTATTTGTTTTAGCAGTCTTACATAGTTATCTTCTTTTATTGTTACACATCTTGCTGTTAGATAAATTCCCAAATATTTAACTTTTTTAACTATTTGAAGATTTGGTTTTTTTGTTAGTTGATTTTTTGTTTTTGTTAGATTCTTTGTTAGCACTTTAGTCTTTTCTCTGTTTATTGTCAACCCTGCCACTTCTCCAAATTTTTCTATTTTCTCCAGAAGCTTGGTGCTTGTTTGAAATGGATCTTCCAATATAAAAACCAAATTATCTGCAAATGCTTGTAGTTTATATTTTTCATCTTTTATCTCCAGTCCTTTAATTTCTATATCTTGTCTAATATTTCTATTCAGTACTTCCAATGTTAGTATAAATAGTAATGAAGATAGTGGGCATCCCTGTCTTGTGGCCTTTTTAATATTGAAGTTTTCTGTAAGATCTCCATTTACAATTATTTCAGCTGTTTGTTTACAATAAATTGTTTTGATTACATTTATAAAGTTTTTTCCAAAGTCCATTTCTGCAAATTGCTGGAACATAAATTGCCAGTTTACGGCTTTCTGTACATCAAGGAATATTAAAGCCATCTTTTTCCCTGAATGAATTTCATAGTACTCTAACACATCAAGAATCATCCCTAAATTATTTTTTATCTGTCTTTTAGGTATGAAACCATTTTGGTCTCTAAGTATAAATTTGATCAAAAATTTCTTTAGTCTTTCTGCCATTATTGAGGCAAAGATTTTGTAATCTACATTTAATAGTGATATTGGTCTATAATTTTTATTGCGTTAAATCAGAATCTTGTTTGGGTATTAAAGTAATATTGGCTTCAGTCCATGTATTTGGTATTTTAGCCTTCAGGATAATTTCATTACACAGTTCTTTCAGGATCAGACTTAATACATCTTGTAGTGATTTATAAAACTCTGCAGGTAATCCATCTGGGCCACAAGTCTTATCCTTTTTTTGCCTTTTTATAGCCTCTATAATCTCCATCATTAATATTTTTCCACTTAATATGTTGTGAATATTCTCTGGAATTTTTGGTAAGTCTGCTTTTTTAAGTACTGCTGTATTTTTTGTTTTGGAATTTCCTCTGCCTTGTAAAGTATCTAGTAATAATCTTTAATATTTTTTTTAATTGTATCATTTTGAAACTGTAATTCACCTTTTGGATCTTGCAGCTTGTTTATCAATTTTTTTCTCTTTTTCTTTTTTCAGTCTATATGCTAACCATCTCCCCGGCTTGTTGGCATTTTCAAAGTTCTGTTTAGCCCTTTTAATCTGTTGAGCCATTATTTCTATCTTGGCTAAATTTAATTTATGTTTTATTATCTCCATTTGTTTCTTAAATATTTTCTTTTGTGGATTCTTTTGTAATTCTGATTCTAACTTTCTGAATTCTTTCTTCAACTTTAACTGTTGTTGTTTCTTTTCTTTATTCTTTTTAGCGATATAAGTTATAGCCAACCCTCTGAAATATACTTTAGCCGCATCCCACACATTTTATAGTTTATAGTTTTATAGTTTTATTTAATTTATATACCGCCCTTCTCCTTGGTAGGGACTCAGGGCGGTTCACAGGGAATATATAAAAAAGACAATACAAAAATTAAAAAAGATTAAACCCATGCCCAGTTAAAAACAGTAATACAAATCTAAAACAACGATTAAAACCCATAATCCCCCGTCAGGCCAGACCAGCTATTTCAAATAGATGGGTCTTCAGGCCACGACGGAAAGTTCGGAGGTCTGATGCCATCCGGAGCTCCACCGGCAGTTGGTTCCATAATGCCGGAGCGCCCACAGAGAAGGCCCTCCCCCTGGGGGCCACCAGTCGGCATTCCCTGACTGGCGGCACCCTGAGGAGGCCCTCTCTGTGGGAACGCACAGGGCGGAGGGGAGTTGATGCCGGCAGCAGGTGGTCCCTGAGGTATCCCGGACCCATGCCATGTAAGGACTTAAAGATCGTAACCAAAACCTTGAACATTTTGAAGCAATGTTTCTTCTTTCTTGTTTATTTTGAAGAAAAAAATCAATTTCCTTTGTTGCTAGTTGTATAAATTCTTTTTCTTTCAATATAGATTTATTCAAGGACCATCTTAATTTTTTCTTAGTTCCTCTTTATTGGGTTATGATCTGCCCAAACATTAGTTTCTATCTCAATTTCTTGTATCATTGTATTAAGTTCCAAAGATGTCTATATCATATCAATTCTAGACCATGATTTATGTCTATTTGAGTAAAATTTATATTGTAATTTCTTTGGATTTTTTCTCTCTATATATCTTGGATACAGGATTTTTCTGTCATTTAAAAAAATGCTTTAGGTAATATATTTCCTCCTTTTCTCTCTTGTTTGGCGCTTTTGTAGTCCAAAGTTTCATGTTATTGCATTAAAGTGTCCCATTATACAAAGATTTTGATAGTTTAAAATCTAATATTTTTTATATAGTTTTTGGTAAAATTGTTCTTGTTTATCATTTGGTGCATATATTGCTACCATCAGTATCTGTTTTTGATCCATCATTATTTCCACCATTAATATTCTCCCCTCTTCATCCACGTAAATTTGTTTGGGGTTCATTGTTTCTTTAATGTATGAAGCTATTCCTCTTTTCTTTTGAAATGCTAATGCAAAGTGAAGTTTACCAATTTTAGGTTGTTCTAACAACTTACAATGTGTGTTTCTTGAAGAAAAATTATATCCATTTTAATTTTTGTAATCGTGTAAAGATTTTTTTCCTTTTTGAAGGAGAATTTAGTCCATTTATATTCATTGACAAAATCCCACTCTCCTCCATCTCTTTCAATTATATCTAGGTCTTAATTTTCTAGTCAATCTTATCTGTCTCTGATCTCTTGGTCTTGCTCCTTCTTCTGCAGATGTATTTTTAATTTCTTCCTCCTGTCTGGTTTGATTGCTCCTTCTACTGCCATTTCTTCCTGTTTCTTTGTTTCTCTCTTTGTAGAGGATTCAGGGTCACCTCTTTCCAAAAATGCTCTATGGTTGCCAAAAAAATTCCTATTCTGGATCAAACTGCTGTATTGTGATTGATCCCTTTGTTAAGCCCCCTGTGCTGGTCTATATAAGCAGGTGTTATCACTATTAACAATTCTTTCCAGATAGCAAAACTCATGAAATACCTTGATCATCCAGGAATACCTTTATTTGCATGCAGATGAGATTACAGCAGACAAGGTGTAGACAGATGATGTATGGACGATATTTCAAGGTCAAAAGACAGTAACGACTCAGTGTCTGCACGGGTGTCTGCTGGTCATGGAGGAGCACGTGTGTCTGCCGGTTATGGAGGAGGAGAATCCCCAGGGAGAAGAAGGAGGAAGAAGGAGGAAGTCCATCCCAGAAAGGGGCGGGGTGTAAGGCACATAATCAGGAGAAGGAGGAAATATGTCATAGGGTAGGAGGGGTTTGGCTGACCAAAATTAGCATAATGTATAATTTCCCAAAACAGCCATGTGGTGGCAGCACACTCCCCATCTGGTATTTCATAATACCACTATAGAAAATCATATGGTAGTTATTCAAATGCAAATACACGTTTGTGAATTGCTTGTTGTCATAAAACACCTGAGAGATATAAGAAATAAACATGCATACATATTGCAATAATAAGAACTGCCATTACAAGACTAAAATATTCTAGATTAAGGTTCAAATCACTTTTCTTCTTGGAGTCAGAATCCAACCAGGTAAGGCGACGAGTTCAGTCTTCAAGGGGCAAAGGCAAGACAAGTTCTGTGATGGGTCTGATGAAAGTTTTTGGTGCCTTTCAATTCTTGAGCTTTTTGGTCCTTGAACAGAACAAGGTCTCTAAGTTGGAGATTGGGGTGAAGATGAGACATTTGTGACTGGA
Source organism: Vipera ursinii (assembly GCF_947247035.1). NCBI lineage: Eukaryota > Metazoa > Chordata > Lepidosauria > Squamata > Viperidae > Vipera > Vipera ursinii. The sequence continues at coordinate 119,812,255 of NC_139516.1, read as the reverse complement.
GCATGACTTTGTTGCTCCCCGCCATGCTGCTCCCCATCATAATTTGAAGCAGGGTTCGATGCAGGTGGTTGCTGTGGATTGCCTAGAAGTGGAGTAAGATGCATAGCTGTAACGTGCTTGTCGCTATTGCATTCTGTTTGCAATCTTTAGCAAAATGGTCATATGAAGCACAGCACCTGTAGCATATTCCAAGTTGTCTGATCTCTCACTCCTTGATGCCAAAGAAACTTGTGGTACCCCTTGGGCGTGAAAGTTCTCTGGTGAATAAGGGAGAGGTATGCCAGGATAGAATGCTGTTGAAAGAGCGTCTAGCTGTGGTGTAGTCCCTTAGGCTTGTGCTGGCTGTCGATTCAACCGTTGTTCATTGCTGGAAGTTACGTTGTCATTGGCAGTAGGTGATGCAGTTTGAAGTGTTGGCGCACCTGTGTTGTGGCGTTGAAGAGGTACAGGCTTTTGCAGGCTTGGGGTCTCTGTGTGGTGAGTCAGGACAGCGTTGTTCATAGGAAGTACAGAAGATGGTGCACTTGTGTTGTGGTGTTGAAGAGGTGCAGGCCTTTGCAGTTCTGGGTTGGTCTTACTGTACGCTTGGATTTTACAGCAGAATCAGCACACTCAGCTCCCTGAATATCTATGTGGTCGGAACCACGCTGCATCTGTGTTGATTCAACGCTAAAAGAGTGTTCTGAGTCTTCTCTAGACATTTTTCAAGTTTTGCAAAAAATAGGTACTGTCTCTTTAAGCAGACAAACTGTATCTTAGATAGGGTTTATAACAAGATTCAATGTACAAACAGTTTTCAGCTTTACACAGCCACCTGGGTGCTGCTTGCGTGAGTGAGTACTTCAGCGAAGTTCACCCCTTGACCTCTAGGGGGCACTCTACACGTGCCTGGGAACAAGCCTTTTATTTGCAGAGCAGCCACCGGGGTGCTGCTTGCGTAAGTGGGTACTTCAATGAAGTTCACCCTTTGACCACTAGAGGTCGTTTTTTGTTAATTTGCTCCTTGTTCCTTTGTTTAGAGCTAGCGGGACTGGGTAGGATTGCTTTGCTTTAGGCCTTCAGTTGCAGGTAACTTAACTGTAGGCTTGCTCAATAATCTCCCTTCTGGAGATTCAAAACATATATTTTAGGACTGTTAGCTTTCATGGCTTGTTATAAGTGTGAATCAATATCTTTCTCTGTCTATACAGGCTTCACATGCAGTTTAAATTTGCAGAAAGTATAAGTGTTTCAGTTTGGCCACCAGAGGTCGCTGCCTGCTTTAACATAAATCCAAGCTTGCTATTTACTTCCTGCATTCCAAGGGTAGGGGCCTCTTTCACTCAGCAGTAAACCAGGGTCTTAGTTACCAAGGTAACTAATTGTTTTATGGCCCTTTTATGGCTGCTCTCAGGGTCTTTTAAACAAAGGGAGTTTAGCAAACTGACAAACTTTTCTCCCCTTTTGAGTAAAATTCAGCTCTGAACACAAATTGGGTTTGCAACACAAGATATCTCTGATCTTCCCAGAAAAAAATGGGTGAAAGGCAATTTGGAGAAGACAGACAGGGAAATTTTGATCCTGCATTTGATTTCACAAAAGCTTGGAGATTACAAACAAACAGTCTCTCTTTGCAATTAGGAACATTTGTAAACATTCAAAGTAGATCTGAGCAGAAATTCATTTGCATTTCAAAGTCTCCCCAAATTACTTTAAGACGCTGGCTAGAAATTCGATGGCAAAAAAGGCAGTAAGATTTTAGCAGGCCTTTTGGCTGGTTTCCTCAGGAAGACAGGAAGAGACAACAGTTCACAGAAGCACAAATCCTAGAAACATGACTCTGTCTCTTGCAGAATCAGCTGAAGAATGGCAAATTAAATCATCTCCTTTTCTATTACAGGCAGGCAAGGAGTTCAAACTGTCTTTTGACTATTCTGGATCAAACTGCTGTATTGTGATTGATCCCTTTGTTAAGACCCCTGTGCTGGTCTATATAAGCAGGTGTTATCACTATTAACAATTCTTTCCAGATAGCAGAACTCATGAAATACCTTGATCATCCAGGAATACCTTTATTTGCATGCAGATGAGTTTACAGCAGACAAGGTGTAGACAGATGATGTATGGATGATATTTCAAGGTCAAAAGACAGTAACGACTCAGTGTCTGCACGGGTGTCTGCTGGTCATGGAGGAGCATGTGTGTCTGCCGGTTATGGAGGAGGAGAGTCCCCAGGGAGAAGAAGGAGGAAGAAGGAGGAAGAAGGAGGAAGTCCATCCCAGAAAGGGGCGGGGTGTAAGGCACATGATCAGGAGAAGGAGGAAATATGTCATAGGGTAGGAGGGGTTTGGCTGACCAAATTAGCATAATGTATAATTTCCTAAAACAGCCACGTGGTGGCAGCACAATTCCATTGCTTTAAGTGGCATGTCCAGTCTATATCTTTTCGTATCCCAATAAATTAAAATCCCTTCTGGAATCAGCCATCTGAAATTCACTCCTTTTTCAATTAATTTCCTAGTTAGAAACTGGTATTCTCTTTGGGATTCTCTTATTCTCCTAGGAATTTGTTTGAGGACTACAATTTCTTTTTCTTTGTATTTCAAAGGTTCATCTCTTACTCTTCTCAAAATCTCATCTCTTGCAGGTCTTTTAAGAAATCTAACATGTACTTCCCTGGGGATTTTGTTTCTTCTAGCATAGTTTGAGTTGACTCAATAGATCTGGTCTAATTCTCCTTTCATTTGCTGTTTTCCAGCAAATTATGTGTCTGCCAATAATTCGGTTATCAAGCCTAGGAGATCCTCTTCCTTATCTTCCATTATATTTTGAAATCTTAAAAAAGTATGAGGCTCTTTCCATCTCCATCCCAGATATTGAGTCTTCTAGTTCTTTATTTATTTGGATCAAATTCTGATTTTCATCTTTTAAAACTTCTAGTTTCTGGTCAACCTCAGTTGATTTATCTTCTATTTTTTGAATTCTTTGTTGATTATCTGTGATCATCTGTTTAAAATTTTCAAATTGAGAATCCATATTGTTAATTTTTTGATTCATTTTATCAAAATCACTTTTCAACTCCTCAAGGTTTCTTGATGTGGCCACCATGTGAGTAGCGATTGCCTCTTGAATTGCTTGTAAGGTTGCTTGAGTGTCCTTTTGGAAGGTATTAGCCTTTTTTGTTGAAGCATTGTATCAATTGATCTCTGATAGACTGGACTTGCAGAAGCCGAAGAGGGAGCAGAAGATCCTTTTTTTCCAACTTTAGATAAGTCAGGAGCACTCATCTTTATCTTTAAATCATATGTTGAAACCTTCCAAGTAAGTCAAAATTTATAATCCAATAGGCTCCTAACAAATAGGAGAGGTAAACAATAAAAATAGTAAATAGTAAAAAAAGAACAAAAGAGGAAAAAAGAAAAAAGAAAAGAAAGAAAAGAAAATACCCAAATTTGTAATCCAAAGTATTCTGTTTGGAGGGATTTCTTGTTATTCACTCTTTCAAAACAGCTTGTAAATATTCCAGATCAAGCTGTATTTGTAATCCAGGGAAGTCCGATGACTTCAAACACAGTTTTTGTTTATAATTGTAATCCATCCTGTAAGACAGGGCTATCCAAAAAGAGTTTTTCTTTTCTAGCCACAATCTTCAGGACTTTAAATTCCAAGGACACCAAAATGTTTAAACTATAAGCAATGTCTGGGCATACAGCCAAGTTTTACTCCAATCAGAGCAACTCAGTAAAATAAAGACAAAAAGCAAAAAAGCAAAACTGCATGTAGTTCTCAGTTTTGCCACTAGATGTCATTAGATGTCGATTCTTACCATACTTTGAAAAAGTTTAAGAAGTTAAAAACCCGATGGTTTCCAAACACGAAATAAACAAAAAAGATTTATAAAACCAAAAGTTTTCCAAGTTATCCTTCTTTTATGCCTCAGTCATCTTCACAGTATTGTTATGTCAGTTTTAATTTCCCCAAAGCTTAAACTGCTGCTTATAGTTCAGGAGTGAAGGGTAAAGAAAAAATCCCTGCTCCCTGGAGCTTGGGGATTTGCTTTTGAATGTTGTTTCCCAGAACCTGTATTTCCACTTGTAGAGAGATAAGGAAAGTAGTCTCACCCAGATCAGCTGTTTTGCCTTCTGCTTTAAAATTCGTTGTCTCCAACGATCAGCTGCTTCTGGCAGATTGCATGAGTGCGGTCAGTCTTTCTTCCTGCCGGTCCTGAGGTTTCCTTTGGATCAAGCGGGCCAGCTACTGCTGGCCCGCGATCTGCAAAGTTTCACCCTTTGGCCAGTCGCCTCTATGGGGAGAATTTTGGTCCTATTGGACTCCCCAGATGGTAGAAATCAGGCTTGGGGAAAGGAGATTCATTCCCCAGTGCCCATCTTGCAGCAATGTCACCGGAAACCCCCCAAAAAAGCTTCTCTTATTATTATAATCTTCCATGGTTGTTTATTAATATTTAAACTGTTTTTAATGTTCTTGAACTTGTTTGCATCATGAATTAGCACATACATTCCTAAATTAAAATGATTCCCTTTTCTTCTCTTCTTAAGAAAAAAACCAACAATAAATAAATAAATAAATAAATAAATCCAGAGTAGTATATGTTCTTAATATTATCCATTAACACAATTTTGGAGACCTGTGTATTATGTCACTTCTAATTAAAAAAATATTTTTTCTACACTACATTTCTGACATATTGTTAATTGTATTTTTAAGGATAAGGCTTTTGACTGTTTTTTTTTAAATTTTAGACCTTCTGATTAATGTAATTTATGACATGCTGAAGCCTGTAACTGAAAAGAAATACTTCTGTACTTCTTGCTGGATCATCAGATAGCAACTGAAGGACAATTTATGGTTTTGTAATATAGTGAGCTTAAATGGACTCCAGAAGATGGTGGAAGACAGGAAGGCCTGGAGGAATGTTGTCCATAGGGTCGCGATGAGTCGGACACGACTTCGCAGCTAACAACAACAACAACAATATAGTTTTAAATTTAACTGAATAGTACATAAAGCAACCTAATTTCAAATATTTTTAAAACACCTGCTTTGTTTTTTGATATTACGTAACCCCCCTCTGAGTGTTCCTCAGACTTTCTTAGATTCTGAGATTCCTATGCTGAGACCATATACTAAACTTGAGAATATGTTATTGTGAAAGCAGCTGTTAATATTAAGTTAACATATCAATCAAAGATGATCTCTGAATTTTCATTTGGACTTGGATTTTAATCAGAAGTTATCTTTGCATTTTATTTTTAGTGGAGTCTTTGGTATTCTCTGATTTTCTAGTAAAGCTCATACAAGAGGGCATTATATAATATAGGATCCCTACCTCTTTGGGTTGGGAGCTTAAGAAAAGGAAGGTGGATTGTATGTATCATTCTGAAAACAGACTCTTTATATTCCTTCCCTCAATGCTACTAAGCTTTGGGCCCTGGGTAGCTCCTAATCCTAATTCACTGCATATACTTATCTAAAGTGCAGTGCCCCACAAGTTCAATTCTAGTAGAGGGCTTGAATTCCATAGAAAAATCTATGGCAGTCAGTAAAAGTAAAAACGCCAGAAAGGGCATAAACTGTGTAAAAACAGAAAAAATTCTCCTGGCTCACAAGGGGTGGGTGGTCATCTAAAAGTACACAATATGTTATTTCAAATAATAGCTGTATTTAAGAAACAGTGCAAGTAATTGAAATTATACAGTCCTCCAAACGGTCAAAGCAGAATATGTAGTTGCTATTGTTATTCTGCTAATTTGGGCTTTAACTCACTTTACTTGACTATACTGTAGAAAAAGGCTAGTTCTTAATAATAAAAGGTGAAAGGAAGGCTAGTTCCCCACCCCAAATAGGAATGTAATGTAGGTTTACTAAGAGTACAATAATGTAGGAAGACAAGTTTTTCCCCTCATTTAAAAGGGTGCATATCTTAAGAAAACGAAACAAAACAAAAATGGGAGAATGTTTACTGTTTTGAGAGGGTCTTTTGTGTCTGGTAGGATTTTGGTATTTGCTAGTTGCTATTGAATTCCAGCAAGGAATGGCAACAGGAACAGTATGACAGAGTTGGAAGGGACTTTGGAGATCTTCTAGTCCAACCCTCTGCTTGAGCAGGAGACCCTATAACATTCTGGACAAAGCCATTCCGCCGTTAATTGTTCTTACCATCAGGAAATTTCTAATTTCTAGTTCTTAGTTGGATGTCTCTTCGATAAGTTTCCAGCTGTTACTTCTTGTCCTGCCCTCAGATGCTTTGGACAATGAGACAACACACTTCTCTCTATGACAACCCTTCAAATATTGGAAGACTGCTATCAAATCACTCCTAGTCCTTCTCTTCTTTAAACTAGACACACCCAATTCCTGCAATCGTTCATCCTGTTTTATCCTCCAGTCCCCTAATCATCTTTGTCGTTCTTCTCTGCACTCTTTCTAGAGTCTCAACATATATTTTTGTATCATGGTAACTCAAACTGGATGCAATATTCCCAGTGTGATCTTAACAGTGTAGTATAAAGTGGTACTTAACACTTCATGTGAGCTTGAGACTATTCCTCTGTTGATGCAGCCTAGTACTGAATTGGCTTTTTACGCAGCTGCAGCACACTGCTGGCTCATACTTAAGTGGTTGTCCACTAGGACTCTTAAATCCCTCTCAGTTACTGCTGTTGAGCTAGGTGTCACCTATTCTATACCTATGCATTTGGGTTTTTTTCTCTTTACATTGAATTGCATTTTGTTGGATAGGGCTTAGTATTCAAATCTGTCAAAATCCTTTTTGATCTTGTGCCTAACTTCTAAAATTATTCCCAGATTGTTGTCATTTCCAAATTTGATGTTCCCCTTCTTATCTCCTAACCTAAATTGTTTATGAAAATGTTGAATAGTATTGGGCCTGATCAGAGGCATGCCAATAAAAGACAGCAATTCTATCTTTCTTTGTAATCTCTTGTAAAGCTGGCATCCAGTGTTGTACTAAAGGCAGGTGCAATGGCAAGCAGTACATTGCCGTCAAGTGTTGATCCCTAGAATACTCAATAAAAGCATACATGAATTTATTTGGCATCATGAAAACCATTAATTTTATTCTGACATTTGCTTATGTTTGTGTTTCTTCCATTATGCCACTTCACAATACAGAATATGGGAGATATTATGTTGAAGAGGTTCTCTTATTATTGTATATCTATTCAGTGCCATTTTTGCTATTTTATATTAACAGAATTGAAATTCTGAGTACAGAATTTAATTTATACCATTCAGCTTTAATTCTCAAGTAGATCTTTTGCATTTTAATGAAATTATATATCTGTGTAGAATGACATATTGGACCAGAGACAAGTATATGAAACCTGGTATATGCAGTTGCAATTACTGTATTTTTTCCTGTTCTGAATGGTTATATTATGACTTGGACCTATATGCTTTGAATTTATTTATAGGCTGCTATTTCAGCAAATGGATGCTAGGAGACAGACAAATCTTTGCAGAACATGTAGATTCTAAATTTTTAATGCCAGATCTGCATGAGATACTGGAGCCCTGAAAATATGCTTTCCTTTAAGTTGTTTTGTTTTTTGAAGCTGCAGTATTACAAAGCAGAAGGATACCCATTTGAGGCAGAAACCTGGATTGATGAAGACTCTGTTTATTACATTTCACTCTATAGAAATGAGCATACTATATTTGCAAATGTAGACTAATTGACTTCTTTGCCAACTGGTCTCTCTTTTCTTTTTGCAGGTATATGTATATTGAGTTCAGTGACCAGGAACTTGTCTAACATGTTTGAAATTGTTTTATTCCCCCCCCTCCATATTTCTTCTTTAACATGGACCAACATTGCCACCAGGATTAGGCATATAAAGTTAATCATTTTTATGCTTATTTTCTCTCTCTCAAAAAAAAAAATAGTCCTTTTAATTTAGATTATATGCTACTGAAAAAGTCTGTTAGGTCTCTTCAGAAAACTGAGAGAGAATATAAAGGTATAAGAACAAAAAAACAAAGTAGAACGTTATTAAGAAAGTGACCAAAATTGGGAAAAAAACATAAGGCCATTGTATGCATGTATGTATATGTGTGTGTGTGTGTGTGTGTGTGTGTGTATATATATATATATATATATATATATATATATATATATATATATATATATATATATATATATATATATATATATATATATATATATATATTCTTGTCTATCTTAACAAGAATATATGGCAACTTTAAAATTATGAAGAGAAACAATATAATGAAACTTAAAAGCAGCATACAAACTGATAAATATGTACAGTATATATGTAAAACCAAGATTACTCAGTGAAGTTCACATATAAGTGAAGTATCCCATGATAGACAATTCTCCCATCTAGCTTTTTGTAATTTCTTCATCTGTTTTCTGCCAGCAAAAGATAATGCAAAAATGTTTGTTTTGCCTCTCCCCCTTTTGTAGTTTACATCAGGAGTCCCCAACCCCCGGTCTGTGGACCAGTACTGGGCTGCAGCATGCCAGCAAACGGTCCACACAAACAAGCAAAGCCCCATCCGCGGGATGCAGGCAGTACACAAAACCACTGGGGACCTCTGGTTTACATGATACATATTGTTACTATTTCATATACAAACAGGAACTTGTTACCACGTGCTTCAACCACAATCACATTTCAAACTGATTTTGGGAATACTACAAATACTACATCTGCTTGGAGCAGCTGGAAAAACATCAGGATATAAATCTAACAAATAATTAAACCCTTGAAAGTTTTTTGAAACTTTATTCTCATGTTGAACCAAATATGTAATGTTATAAAATGAGTGATGATGGACTGGACTCTTTTTACTTTGCTTTTGGACAGTAGGAAAAAATCTGTTGAAGAGAAAGAAAATGAAAAACTACTTGGACATTCTTAGTCACCCAGGTCATAGTTCTCTCAAAAGTGCTATTAGTACCTATCCTTCCTTCCCTCCTTCCCCTCCCCCTGCCATCACAACTAAGAAAGTTTCTTGATGAGAAATAAAATGTTTTGTTTTTCTTCCTCAAGGAAAAAACAGTCCTCTTGCCTTTCAAAAAAAACAACACTTTTGAGACATACTTGGACATATCCATAAAATCACCCAGAATTACCGTAAATCAACTTGAAGAAGACTTTGTTGTTCTCTTCAGATTATGCTTATAATAACAAACAATAATTAAAATATTAGAAGTTCACAATTAATTTAAAATCAAAAGTAAAATTAATCAACATGAAAAAGTCTTGCAAAAATACACAACTTTATAGTTTTTTTCTAAAGACATTGCTGGACACACAAAGCTCCTAAGAAGGTAGGGAAGGAATGACATAGGAGAAGGTTCTGTCCCAAGACTCAGATAAATGAGAGGCTTGATTGTTTCTCTTAGAACCAATTCCTTAAATAGGTCCATCGTTTCTTCACCTTTGCTCACAGTTACTCATGAGTTTTGGCCCAACTGCAGTTGTTAAATTAGTAACATGGTTGTTAAGTGAATCTGGCTTTCCCATTGACTTCGCTTGCCAGGAAGTTGCAGAAGGTTGCAAAAGGTTGCACATGACCTCGGGACACTGCAACCATCATAAATATGAACTAGTTGTCAAGCATCTGAATGTAAATCACATAACCATGGGGATGCTGCAGCAGTCATAAGTGTGAAAAATGGTCATACGTCAATTTTTGTTTCTAGTCTGTCTTTTACGGCTATGTTTTTGGTAAGCTGAGCTATAGTTTCTTTTTGTGTGAAGACTGATGCAAAGATAAGTTTTTGTTCATTCTGAGCCTCTAGAGCAGACATGTCAAACACAAGGCCCGGGGGCCAGATCCGGCCCGCGAAGTGGTTTCATGCGGCCCGTGAAGCCATCCTGGCCCTGGCCCAGAGACCCTCCTTCTGCCAGAGACCCTCAGATCTGTCCCACTCCTGCCCAGGCCCCCATAGGCACCCTTGATGCGACCGATGTAGAGCTGGCCATGCCCACCCAGTAGGCCATACGCACTCTAGCCACGGCCACAGAGTAGGCCACACCTACCCAGGCCACACCCACCCGGCCCCCTGAGGGCAACCGCAATGCTGATGCGGCCCTCAATGAAATTGAGTTTGACACCCCTGCTCTAGAGCAGGGGTGTCAAAAGCCGTGCCCTCCCCATTGCCGGCAATGACAAAACTGTCCTGATACGTTGCGCGACGTCATGTGATTTCGCAAGTTTGAAATGTCTGCTCTAGAGTGTGACCTCTACAGTCTCTTATAAGTTTCTTATAAAGCATGATTTCTAGTGTGTGTGTGTGTGTGTATGTTAAGTGTCTGTTAAGTATTTTAGAATACCTTGCTAGGCCCCAAACACGGGACAAATCTTATTTAATTGTTAGCAATAAAAAAAAAATTCACACACACACACACACACACACACACACACACACACAGTATTTAATTTAACTCAATTCAATTTAAATGTTAAATTTTATTCTAAACATTAGCCCCTGACATGCCATCCCAGCCATATTAAATATTCAGGTTTAAAAAGGCTGCCTTCCCTCAAAGTAAATTATGAGGTTCTAGCAGTCATTGGAAGCCCAAGTGTCTTCCATAGTGGATGCCATCTTCTGCCATCTTCTAAGAATCATGCACCAGCCAAGGCTTCCAATAAAATAACTGCAGTTTGGCTATGATTAGTTAGATTGGTAAACTCCACATTGGAGCATAGTAATATCTTGTTGATGCACTGTCTTTGAAGAGTTTTCAAAAAGTTTAATAATCCAGCTGAATAGAACCAGTGGCTGAGAATATATATCCTTACATTTCAGGGCAAGAATTTGATCATATTTCATTTCCACAGTTAAAGGACTGCTGCCAGTGATATGGAAACGAGTGGCTATATCAATTTAAATTTAATAAAATTAGACTTATTTTGATAAACAAATACATAAAAATATTATCATTCAGTTAATTACTGATCACTTGAATAAACCTGAAATTTAATATGACAATAAGGGAAGAGGGCACATTTGTCTGCTTTCTCTCCATCACTCAATATTTTGTAAGCTTATCACGCCTTCAAATCATCCCTTTTTCTGAATTAAAAGCTTTCACTCTGTTTTCTCCATATTCGTTTCCATGCTCTCTTTTTGAAAAACAGAGTTTAGAATGACCAGCCCCACAAAGGCACCTGTTGTGAGCCTGCCACTGCTCTCAAGACAAACACTGGGCACTTTCATTGAGAGAAAGCTGCTGGCAATTGCATGAAAGACTTCCCCATTGTGGCATTCCGTATATGCCACAGTGCCCACTTGGTTTCTTCTAATCATCTTCCCATGAGATTATTTTCATACTGCTGTTTTATGCATTTTAGTTTTTACTGTTTTAACGTTTGTTGCAATCTTTTTAACCACTTCAACGTGAACTATCCTAAAAAATACTTCAGATGGAAAATTAACAGAGGGATAGAATCAAGATCAAGTGAAGTACTAATACCACTTTACAATGCTTTGGTAAGGCCACACCTGGAATACTGCATCCAGTTTTGGTCACCACGATGTAAAAAAGATGTCGAGACTCTAGAAAGGGTACAGAGAAGAGCAACAAAGATGATTGGGGGACTGGAGGCTAAAACATATAGGGAACGGCTGCTGGAATTGGGTATGTGTAGTTTAATAAAGAGAAGGACGAGGAGGGACATGATAGCAGTGTTCCAATAACTCAGGGGCCACCACAAAGAAGAGGGAGTCAAGCTATTCTCCAAAGCACCTGAAAGCAGGGCAAGAAGCAACGGATGGAAACTAGTCAAGGAGAGAAGCAACCTAGAACTAAGGAGAAACTTCCTGACAGTTAGAACAACTAACCAGTGGAACAACCTGCCTCCAGAAGTGGTGAATGCTCCAACACTGGAGGTTTTTAAGAAGACACTGGACAGCCATTTGCCTGAAATGGTATAGGGTTTCCTGCCTGAGCAGGGGGTTGGACTAGATGACCTCCAAGGTCCCTTCCAACTTATTATTATTATTATTATTATTATTATTATTATTATTATTATTATTATTATTATTATTATTATTATTATTATTATTGCATACATGTATGTGTTTATGCTTGAATAAGGAGGGAAAACATTACTTTAACACCTGCACAGAAAGATCAGTATCAATACAATAACAATATCATGAGCTAATAAGCAGATATTGGCATTCTAAAATCAAACCTTGTTACAGTAGGGGATTTGGTAGCCCAGGTGACCTCAAGAGGAAGCCTGCAAGATGGAGTATCTGAGAACAGTCTCTTGTTCAGAAGAAATTTCACCTTGGGGTTCTTATATACACCCATATTCACTTGGCAGTTAGTAAGATGCCTCTGAAATGGCTTGACCTATTATGAAAATAAAACTAGAAACTAAACAATCTGAGTTTCTGTTTAAGAAAACAAATGTAATACCAACCAGAATGCTCCTTGAACTCCCTACTGATGGGCCAAAAGTGAAGGTGATACATTGTTCTGTTTCCTGAAATTCAAGAATAAAGACAAATAGTGGGCTGGAGCAGTAAAGGAGATGCCAATTATTGGGATGAAAGCAGAACAATGTTAGCCAAATCTGGAAGGAAAAGGATATTTTAATGACAACAAATATCAGAATAGTTGATCATAATAGATCATAATTGTGTTTGTACAATAAGCTGAAAGGTAGACATTAGAAAGAGAAAGAAGATAAACACTGACATTTAGGAAGGAGAAAAACAATATCTTCAAATTATACACCTAACAATGGTTATTAAGTACTGTGACTGCAAAAGAAGCAATCCATCAACATATTGTGAAACAAATAAATAATGACTGCTTTCTTTAGGTGATTATCACCAGATTTTTGGGTATGTGATGTGAACGGATTATTCACTAGAAAAAAATATTGTGTTTGACAAGAATGAGGGAGGTAGATGGAAGGATAAGGTGGATGGATTAAAACTGTATCACACTATTGGTTCGTGTTCAGCTTGTGATCCATCAAGACACACATATTGTTTTCACTGCTGCTGCTGTCTAATACGATATCCCCTATCCTATACTTATACCTTTGATTTTTATATCAACCAGCTGAATGTAGTTTGGTGTTCTGCAATTGCCAAGAAAATTCTCAGCAACATCCCCGAATGCTTTCCAGGTGATCTCCTCTGGCCTCACTAACAGATCTTTGAACACTTTGTCATTGAAGATGTATCTGATCAGTGGACCAACAAAAATGTCTCCTTTACTTATGGCATCAGTTATTCTTCGAAACATCGGTCTCAAGTAACAAAATCATTCACCTTCCTTGTTTATCACTTTCATATTTTTTTCATTTTTATGTGAAGTAGAAGCACAAATATCTTTGTTGGGTCAACAAATGGTTCATGCATCATGTTTTCTGTCCTGGAACCAAATTCTTTCAGAGTGGCCATTTCTTTTTAATGTAATGCGACTCTCTTGCACATCTGTCCCATTCGCATTTGTAACAACGGTACTTGCTATATCTGAGCTACATGCCAAGCAGCAGAGCCACTACTTTTAGATCTTCATAGATATTCCAGTTGTACTTGCTATAGCTAGATTT